>NW_027192698.1:1012761-1350349 GCF_949987515.2 Delphinus delphis | reverse complement strand
GGTAAAACACCTGAATATATACAAGGACTTGAAAGCCTAGAGGAAGGGCCATAGAGCCACACGAGTGACAGCATGCCGGCCGACTTGGTGCCTGCAGGCCAGCCAGGATGGTCCTGGCCCTGGGTGCTCTTCTGGAAGATTTCCATTTCCCTGCCTGAGATACCCGTCCTGTCCCTGCCCCCACTGCTTTTTTCCTTCCTCACCTCTGCCCAGGGAGAAATTCCAGCAGCAGGTATGGGTGACACATCCTCTTCTTTAGCAGGTGGCAGCCTGGCAACTGCTGCAGAAAGTCCAGCAGAGCCCCACTCACACTGGGCCACCCACAAAGCCGTGGCCTCTCACTCCCTCCCACCAGCCCAGCCCCGAGACTGCTGACAGGGCAGAGAAAATGGCATCAGGCACGGCTGCAGGGGCTCTTGCTGCCTGGAGTGGTATTTATATTGATCTCAACCCAGGCACACCTGGGGAGGGCTGGCCGGCACGGTAAGGCTGCCCAGGTCAGCCAATCATCACCCCTCAGGGGCTCACAGTTGCAGAAAATGGAACTTGCTGAACCGGCCAGGTCCAAGGAACAGGTGTGGGCTCCTGAGAGTCAGGATAGACAAGGGGCTGCAGCTTTGGCTTGTTTTCTAATCATTTTATCTGGCCCATGAGTGGGAGACAACTTCAAGAAAACCCTCTCCTAATGAGAGGAACCCAGGAGTCAGGGAGAGGAGGGGTGGGTGGTGGTTGGAGACAGAGGCCTGGTGCCCCGGGTGCAGTGGAAGTCTCTGGAAGACCAGGTGGAGGGAGGCCTCACGAAGTGATGCCCAGGGTCACAGACCTGTCGCAGCTGCTGTTTGTTAGTTCAAGTCCTGCTCTGAGGTGCTCTGTGTCAGCTCTGAGCGACAGGTGAGCTGGGGGTGCTCTGCAATGAGGGCTATGTGCACGGTTCCTGTGTGCCCAGCCCTGCCACGGTACCCGCAAGGGTAGCTCTGTATCCTGGGAGGGGCCTGACCACGAGAGCCCCGTGGGCTGGGGTGGGGGTGGGGTACCTGCCCAGGTGAGCTCCATATTCTGGGATTGGTCTGACCACGAGAGCCCCATGGGCCACTGGGGACCTGGTAAAGGATGTCAGGACAGTCAGTGAAGCCACCGAGGATATACCTCCAGTTGCTCCTAATTCCTACACCCTGCTGGTCATTCTACCAACCACCAGGACATGGTATTCTGTATTAGTCTTCAATGATGCCTTCTTTTGTATTCCATTAGTCCCAGAGTCACAAGAAATTTTGGCTTGTGAGTGGCAGGACTCAACATACAACTAAAACAATACTTCCGGGCCGTCTGGCCCCAAGGGTGCAAAAATTCCCACACCATCTTTGGGGAAAGCTTAGCTAAAGACCTAAAAGTTCTACCTCTGGAAAAGGAAACCCTCCTTCAATATGCAGACGACATTCTGATCACCAGCCCTACTAAGGAGGCCTCTGAACTACCAAGCCAATAAAGGATAGAAGTTGTCCAAGAAAAAGCTCAAATATCACAGACTGCGGTGACCTGCCTGGGCTTCATTCTCACAGAAGGTCAGAGAAGCCCATCCCAGGAAAGGGAAGAAACCATTTTCAGCCTTACCCCTTTCTAAAACTAGAAGACAGCTTAGGGGTTCCTGGGGAGGCCAGGGTTTGCTGCTTCTGGATCCCTAACTACAGTCTACTAGCTGGGCCTCTATATGAAACACTGAAAGGAAAAGATGATGATCCTTTTGAATAGAATCCAGAAGTGGCCTTTCAAGAATGGAAAGAGCAGTCAATTCAGACCCTTGCCCTGGAACTCCCTAATTTAGCTAAACCCTTTGACCTTTACATTCCCGGTGAAAGGTGAATCGCCATTGGAGAATTAGTGCAAAAACTGGGACCACTTGAAATGGAACAATGCAAGAATGCCATCCAGGTAGGATAAACTACGGTCACTAAGGGGCTTGGCCCACTGCCACATCTGGCCAAGATACTGGCGGTATCTAAAAACCTGGAAATCAGCAGCCCAAAAGGCCACCTCCCTCCTAAGGGAAAAGGACCCCACGTGGTGATCCTAACCACCAACCATGCCCTGAAGTTGCAGGGTTCGCTCCGTGGGCACACCGACCTCGAGTGAGGAGGCCCTCCAACTCCAACATCCAGAGAGATAACCGGGGGCAACAGGGCACCATGACGACTCGTGTGAACATCACTTGACCTGGAGTTTCTCTCATAAAACAACAAGAGTGTGTCCCAAAAGAGTAGACTACTGCTTGCAGGACTTACTGCACCCAGAGGGGAGCTAATAATCTTGGCGGGGGAACAGTATACCACACTGTCACCATAGAAAAGCCTACAGACACCGTGATGATGGTGGTCAATAAGACCAGCTGGACTCCTGTTTACTTCAAAAAGCTGTTGACTCAGTAGCCATCATGGTCCTTGGTCACCACTGACCCTGGACTGTCTGGGAGTTGAGCGGGCAGGGCTCTGACACCTGGTGCTGTTTGTACGTTAATTCAGGGGCCTAACTGAAGAAAGCGCAGACTACTGGTCAGAGCATCTAGGCTGGCAGAGACGGTCAGCCTAAGGTGGCCGAACAAATGTGGGGCGGGGTGAAACCGGCCCCCACAGCGTCTCTGCACATCTCTTTCCTGGACCCTTAAAGGTCATTAGAATCTATAACACTTCCAATGCTGGTGCTCAGGTGGACGAGCAGGGAGGCAGGGGTCCTGGGGACAATCAACGTCACCGGGAGGCTGCTGGGGAGAAGCTCTGACCCTCGCCCCAGGGTATGAGGGCTCCCAACTCAGCACTCAGCAGTTACAGAAGAAGGGTCTGCACCCTCAGCACTCCAAGAATGAGGAACGGGACAAAAGGCAGAGGAGGGGTTTGTCCCCAGCAAAGCCCATTAAAAATCCCTGGGAGATAAAAATAGAATCTGGGCAATAAAGTCAAGTCTAACCTTTTTTATCCTTTGTGCTTTGTCTAATTTCACGTGCTCCTAGGGTCCCGCATGCAGAGGTTCCACACCCGGCACTTCAGACCAGATTTCCTAGTGCAGAATGGCTGGGTCGACACCTCAGCTCCTGGGGCCCAGTGCAGACTCCACGATATAGAGCCTGAGCTACAGCCAACCCGGCCCTCGAGAGCTCCGCCGCCTCCCTCCCTCCCACTGACTCTGACAGGATCTCTACACAGCAGCCCAGCCCACAGCCCACGGGGTAGTGCATGCTCTCACCTCTCCATTCTCTGATCAAAATATAAAGTTTCCTTTGCTTGTGAACAAACCTCAGTCTCGATCTGTTGGCCCCAATGACACTGGGCAGGGGGACACTTGTTGGGGTCCACTCTGGAGGATCAGTAACAGAAATTGAGACTATTGTAACCTCAATGAACAGATGTGTGAGCCAAACTGTAGTTAACATAGAACAGTGTATAAGGCTCGGGTAAAATAAGATGTTTTTAACACTTCCATTTGATATTTCCATCACTTTTTATAAGCAAGTTCAGTGAAAAGGTTTGTCTTATTTGTCAGGTCAATATTAGAGAAACGAAGTGATTTCTTTCCAAGGATGTACAGCTAATAATCTTGGTTAAACCTTCAATCTTGCTTTAAATGCTTTTCCATTGAAAATGATACCTCTCTTTCAGCTCCCCCATTTCTGAGAAGTATAAAATCTTATAATTTATTATTACCAAAGGGGAAAGGTGGGAGGAGGGATAAATTAACAGTTTGGAATTAACACATACACACTGCTATGTATAAAATAGATCATCAACAAGGAACTACTGTATAGCACAGGGAACTACACTCAACATTTTGCAATAAGCTATAAGGGGAAATAATCTGAAAAAGAATAGATATTTTTATTGACATCATCTATCAATGACAGTTAAAGTGTAGCCTAAGGGAAGCTGGTGGTGAGTGCTTCTGACCCTGAAGACTTCAATCATCTAAAGTTTGGACTCTGCCTACTTCCCAAGGCCCTTAATGAACATATGTGTAGCCGTAGCTTAAAAAATTCCCCAGTTTGGGTTTCGGGGAGACACTGATTTTGAAAAAGCCCTGGTGTTCTCCTTACATGAATGGGACTCTTCCTACTGCTAAAACATGTCTGTCACACCCAGAGGATGGTATACCGTCTGATCGGGAAGAGTTTGGAAAAGGCATCTCATCTCCTCATCTCCTGGTGCTCGGGTTCACCCCTCCAGCGTCTTTACTAACAGTCTCCCCACTTGGAGATGTCAGCACTATCAACATCCTGTTGCGTACAGTTTGGAATTTGTCCAGAGGATGAAGCGGAAGGATGAGGAACAATGAGAGACAAGTCCTAGGTGTTCAGACAGGCACATGTCACTCTAATTTCCAATCAGGAAGACGAATTGACCAAAGGCTAGGGTTGCCCATGGAAACAGTATAGGGCTTGAGGAAATCCCGCTGCTTTGTGGCCAGTTCCCATAAACACAAGTTGAACAATGGAACTCAGGGGCAGTAAAATTCACAAAACTGCAGAGTTGAAAATATCCATCACTGAAAAATGTCTTGAGGAAAGTCAGAGAAAAGGACTTGTAAGCAAGGGAGAATGGCAGGAAAGGGATTTGAGGAGGTAGAAAGGACTCGCCATTAAGCACAAGAAAAGGAGCTGAACATTGCCAACATTGCCAACATTGCAGTTGGCCAAAAAGGGTGTATGCGTTCTTTTCTGTATATATTCAAGAAAAGGGCATACACTTTTTTAGCCAACCAAACAGGTGGGCACTGGAAGTCAATACTACAAAAGATATCACTTCGCATCAGTCAGAAGAGCCATCCTCATAAAGCGTAAACAACAGAAATGCAGGACAGGGCAACGAGAAGAGGGAGCCCTGTGAGACTTATAGTGGAAATGTATATTGCCAACGGCCATTCTGGAGAAGTGTATTGTGTTTACTAAAGCATCTAAAAAATGAGCTACAGAGCATAGGGCACTTGCACTCATGGGCGTATATCTTGGGAAAAACAAAAATCGAGAGGACACAGGCACCCCAATGTTTACCCCCTCTCTGTTTAAAAGATCCTCGACTAGGATATAACTTAAATGTCTCTGGAGGGAAAAAATGGATAGAGATGTGGTACTTAGGTAGAGTGGAATATTATTCAGCCTGGAAATCAATGAAATATGGCCAGTTGTAACAACTCCGGAGGAGTTACGTATGATCATTCTAAGTGACAGAATTCAAAAAGAAAAAGACACATATCATAAGATATCACTTAAAGGTGGAATCCAAAATGGCTACACATGAAATAAATTACAAAACAAAAACATAGTCAAATATGTAGAAAACACGCATAAGGCTGCTAAACGGGAAAGGTGGGGAGGGGTGAGGCATCATCCAGGAGGTTGAAATTAGCAAAGATACCATTCCAAATACCAAACTGATAATCCACAAGGCCTACACGGTAGCTAAAAGAACTGCACTCAGCACACTCAAGTCACCGGAAAAGAATATATACGACTGGTAAGAATCTGAAAAAGAATTTATTGATGTCTCTCTGTACGTGAATCAAGTGGATGTACAGCAGCAAGAAACAGAGCTTTGAAAATCAGCTGTAACCAATATAGTAATAAATTGAAAAAAATAAACGACAGAGAGACAGAGAAAACCTCTTACAACTTTTCCTCAGGGACGGTGATGCAACATGGATTGAACACATCTAGACCCACAGCAGGATGAGACATAAGGCTGGAAACTGTTTGCGCTAAGAGAAATGTGAGGTTGGGTGAGGAAATGCACACCCTTTAAAGTAATACTACCTGGTACCCATTCAATGGGTCCCAAATCTGCAGGTTCAAGGGATCTTCCTACAGCTAAAACATGCATGGAAAACCCAGAGGACTGTACACCATGTGATCGGGAGATGTGTCTATAATGCACCTCATTTATCCTCTCCTGGTGCTCCTGTTCACCATTCCAGCCACGCTACTTAGAATCTCCCCACTTGGAGAATCAGCACATTTAAACTTCTGTTTCACACATTTTGCAAATTGTGAGGAGGATGAACGGGAAGAGGGGGAACCAATGAGAGAAGAGTTGTAGGGGTTTGGACGGGCACATATCACTCTAATTTCCCATTAAGAATAAGAATTAAAGAAAGGCTCAGCCTGCCTCGCCGGAGCCAAAATAGGGCCTGAAGCAATCCTGCGGGTTTGAGGCCAGCTCACAAAAGAGCAACTTAAAAAATGGAGCTCAGGGTCACTGCAATTCACAAACCTGCAGAGTTATAAATGAAAACTAACGTCCAAAAATATGTTGAGGTAAGGCAAAGAAGAGGATCTGAATGCAAGACAGAATTGCAAGAAACAGATTTCAAGAGATAGATTGGACTCGTCTTTAACGCACATGAAAAGCGGCAGAATTTCGACAATGATGCAGTTGGCCCAAAAGGGCGTATGCGTTTTTTCCTGATTATATCCAGGAAAAAACGCATACGCACTTTATGGGCAACGAAGCAAGCAAGCAATGCAAATGTGCACAACAAAGAAGTCTCACTTCCCACCGGTCAAAAGGGCCATCCTAAAAAATTGTAAAAACCAGAAATGCAGGACAGGCCATGGAGAACAGGGAGCCTTTATACGCTGATGGGCAGTGTGTGAACTGCCGAGAGCCACTCTGGAGAAGTGTATGGTGGTTCCTAAATCATCTAAAAAACAGAGCTACAGAGCATAGGACACTTCCAATCATGGGAGTATATCTAGGGAAGTCTAAAAATCAACAAGACACAAGCACACCACAGTTTAGGGCTACTCTGTTTACAAGAACCTCAACTTCAGTACACCTTAAATATCCCAGGAAAGAGAACAATGGATAAAGAAGATGTGGTACTTATGTACAATGGAATATCTCTTCACCATGAAATCAATGTAATAAGGCTAGTAGAAGGATAAAGAGTGGATTTAGGTCCGATAATACTACTTGAAATAAGTCAAACAGAAAAAGAAACATATCATAAGATATCACTTATAGAGGGAGGGTAAATATGGCTGCACAAGAAATGAATTACAGAACAGAACAGTGTCTCACATTTAGAAAACACACTTATGTCAGCTTAAGGGGAAAGGAGAGGTGGGGTGATGCATAAAACCAGAGTTTGAAATTAGCACAGATACCGTTCAATAAACCAAATAGGTATTAGACAAGATCTACACCTTGCTCAATGAACTGGCCTCAACACACCCTATACACCGCAGAGAAATATATCTGAGGAATAAGAATCTTAAAACCCATGTATTGATATATCTCCATAAGGGAATCAAGTGTGTGCAGAGCGGCACAAACACAGCAGTGAAAATGAGCTAAACCCCATTATAGAAATAAATTTTAAAAACAAAACGCTGAAACAATGAAAGAGAGAAAAATTCTTACAAAATTCGCTCAGGGGCTGTGATGCAACCTGGATTGACCACATATAAACCCACAGCTGGATAAGACATAAGGCTGGACACTTGGGGCTGACAGGATTGGTGAGCTTTGGTGAGCAACTGCCGAAAGTTTAATGCAATACTTCATGCTACTCAGTCCAAGGGTCCCAACACTCCAGGTTGAAGGGAATCTTCCTACAGCTAAACCATGCTTGGGAAACCCAGCGACTGGTATACCATATGATCGGGAAAGGTTTCTAAAACGCACCTCATTTTTCCTCTCCTGGGGCTCCGGATCGACATTCCAGCCGCTTTACTAACAACATCCCCACATGGAGTCAATGCCTTTAAGTTCTGGTATCGCACAGTCTGCAGTTAGTGCAGAGGATGAATGGGAATGGGGGAACCAGTGAGAAACTAGCTGTAGCGGTTTCAATGGGCACATGTCACTCTAATATCACATCAGTAAGAAGAATTAACCAAAGGCACAGCAAGGTGCCCCAGAAGAAAAATAGGGTTTCAAGGAATCCTGTGGTTACGGGGCAAGACCACAAAAATAAGAGCTAAAAAATGGAGCTAAGGGCCACTGCAATTCAAAAACCTGCAGAGTTATAAAGGCCAACTATTTTTAAAAAATATATTTAGGTAAGGCTATGAAGAGGCATTGAAAGCAAGGCAGAACTGCAGGAAACCGATTTCAGGAGGTAGACTGGAATTGCATTGAAAGCATAGGAAAAGAGGCAGAACGTCCACAATGATGCACTTGGCCAAAAAGGGCGTATGCGTTTTTTCCTGAATATATTCAGGAAAAAACGCATACGCCCTTTTTGGCCAACCAAGCAAGCTTGCAAAGGAAATCTGCACTACAATGAAGTCTCACTTCCCCCCGGTCAAAAGGGCCATCTGAAAAAAGTGTAAAATCCAGAAAGGCAGGACAGGCCATGGAGAACTGGGAGCCTTGTTATACTGATGGGCGGGATGTAAATTGCCAACAGACACTCGGGAGAAGTGTATGGTGTTTCCTGAAACATCTAAAAAACAAAGCAACAGAGCCTAGGGCACTTCCACTTATGGTCCTATAGCTTAGGGAATTTAAAATCAAAAAGACACAGCCACCCCAAAGTTTCGAAAGGCTCTGTTTACAAGAACCTCGATTACAGTACAAGTTCAATATCACAGAAAGTGAAAAATGGATAAAGAACTTGTGGTACTTACGTACAATGCAGTATCACTCAGCAATGAAATCTATGTCATCAGGCCCGTAGCAGCATAATGAGTGGATTCAGGTACGATGATTCTAACTGAAATAAGTCACACAGAAAAAGAAACATCATAAGATATCACTAATACACGGAATGTAAACTTGGCTACACAGGAACTGAATTCCAAAACAGAACAGGTTCTCAAATTTAGAAAACCAACTTATGCTTGCTTAAGGGGAAAGGTGAGTTGGTTTGCTGCATAAAACCAGAGATTGAAATGAGCACAGATAAAGTTCCTTAAGCCAAATATGGAATAGACAAGAGCTACTCCTTGCTCAACGAAATGGACTCAACACCGCATATTAAACGCCTAAGAATGTACCTGACTAGTAAGTATCTTAAAACCTATGGATTGCTATGTCTCCGAAAGAGAATCAAGCATGTGTACAGGGTCATAAACGCAGCAGTGGTAGGATTGGAGAGGTTTGGTGAGCAAATGAAGACCCTTTGAAGTCATATTGCATGGTACCCATTCCACGGGTTTCAACTACCCACGTTTTAGGTATTCTTCCTTCAGCTAAAACATGCATGTGGAACCCAGAGTATGATCAACCATGTGATCGGTAGACGTGTTCAAATATGTCTCAGTTTTCCTCCCCTGGTACTCGGGTGCAACATTCCAGACGCTTTACTAACACTCTCCCCACTTAGAGAGTCAGCGCCTTTAACCTCCTGTTTGGCACAGTTTGCAATTTCTGTGGAAGATGAACAGGAATAGCGAGAACCAATGAGAGGCTAGCTGGAGGTGTCTGGACGGGCAAATTTAACTCTCATTTCCCACCAGGAAGAGGAAATAACCAAAGGCTCAGCGTGCCGTGCCGGAACCAGACTAGGGCCTGAAGCCATCCTGCGGTGTTGCGGCCAGCTCAAAAGAAAGCGAGTTGAAGAAAGGAACTCAGGGGCACTGTAATTCACAAACCTGCAGAGTTATAAATGACAGCTATCGTCCAAAAATATACTGAAGTAAGGCTGCCAAGAGGACTTGAAAGCGGGGCAGAATTGCAGGAAACCAATTTCAGGAGGTAGACTGGAATTGCATTGAAAGCATAGGAAAAGAGGCAGAACGTCCACAATGATGCACTTGGCCAAAAAGGGCGTATGCGTTTTTTCCTGAATATATTCAGGAAAAAACGCATACGCCCTTTTTGGCCAACCAAGCAAGCTTGCAAAGGAAATCTGCACTACAATGAAGTCTCACTTCCCCCCGGTCAAAAGGGCCATCTGAAAAAAGTGTAAAATCCAGAAAGGCAGGACAGGCCATGGAGAACTGGGAGCCTTGTTATGCTGATGGGCGGGATGAAAATTGCCAACAGACACTTGAGAGAAGTGTATGGTGTTTCCTGAAACATCTAAAAAACAAAGCAACAGAGCCTAGGGCACTGCCACTTATGGTCCTATAGCTTAGGGAAATTAAAATCAAAAAGACACAGCCACCCCAAAGTTTGGGACGCCTCTGTTTACAAGAACCTCGTTTACAGTACAAGTTCAACATCGCAGAAAGTGAAAAATGGATAAAGAAGTTGTGGTATTTACTTACAAAGCAATATCACACAGCAATGAAATCTGTGTCATCAGGCCCTTAGCAACACAATGAGTGGATTCAGGTATGATGATTCTAACTGAAATAAGTCACACAGAAAAAGAAACATCATAAGATATCAGTAATACACGGAATGGAAACTTGGCTACACAGGAACTGAATTACAGAACAGAACAGGGTCTCAAATTTAGAAAACCAACTTATGCTTGCTTAAGGGGAAAGGTGAGTTGGTTTGCTGCATAAAACCAGAGATTGAAATGAGCACAGATAAAGTTCCTTAAGCCAAATATGGAATAGACAAGAGCTACTCCTTGCTCAACGAAATGGACTCCACACCCCATATTAAACGCCTAAGAATATACCTGACTAGTAAGTATCTTAAAACCTATGGATTGCTATGTCTCCAAAAGAGAATCAAGCGTGTGTACAAGGGTCATAAACGCAGCAGTGATAGGACTGGAGAGATTCGGTGAGCAAATGAAGACCCATTGAAGTCATAATGCATGGTACCCATTCCACGGGTTTCAAGTACCCAGGTTTAAGGTATTCTTCCTTCAGCTAAAACATGCATGTGGAACCTAGAGTATGATCAAGCATGTGAACGGGAGACGTGTTCAAATATGTCTCAGTTTTCGTACCCTGGTACTCGGGTGCAACATTCCAGACGCTTTACTAACACTCTCCCGACTTGGAGAGTCAGTCCCTTTAACCTCCTGTTTGCCCCAGTTTGCAATTTCTGCGGAAGATGAACAGGAATAGCGAGAACCAATGAGAGGCTAGCTGGAGGTGTCTGGACGGGCAAATTTAACTCTCATTTCCCACCAGGAAGAGGAATTAACCACAGGCTCAGCTTGCCGGGCCAGAACCAGATTAGGGCCTGAAGCCATCCTGCGGTGTTGCGTCCAGGTCACAAGAAAGCGAGTTGAAGAAAGGAGCTCAGGGGCACTGTAATTTACAAACCTGCAGAGTTATAAATGACAGCTATCGTCCAAAAATAGACTGAAGTAAGGCTGCCAAGAGGACTTGAAAGCGGGGCAGAATTGCAGGAAACCGATTTCAGGGGGTAGACTGGAATTGCATTGAAAGCATAGGAAAAGAGGCAGAACGTCCACAATGATGCACTTGGCCAAAAAGGGCGTATGCGTTTTTTCCTGAATATATTCAGGAAAAAACGCATACGCCCTTTTTGGCCAACCAAGCAAGCTTGCAAAGGAAATCTGCACTACAATGAAGTCTCACTTCCCCCCGGTCAAAAGGGCCATCTGAAAAAAGTGTAAAATCCAGAAAGGCAACAGGCCATGGAGAACTGGGAGCCTTGTTATGCTGATGGGCGGGATGTAAATTGCCAACAGACACTCGGGAGAAGTGTATGGTGTTTCCTGAAACATCTAAAAAACAAAGCAACGGAGCCTAGGGCACTTCCACTTATGGTCCTATAGCTTAGGGAAATTAAAATCAAAAAGACACAGCCACCTCAAAGTTTGGGACACCTCTGTTTACAATAACCTCGTTTACCGTACAAGTTCAATATCACAGAAAGTGAAAAATGGATAAAGAACTTGTGGTACTTACGTACAATGCAGTATCACTCAGCAATGAAATCTATGTCATCAGGCCCGTAGCAGCATAATAAGTGGATTCAGGTACGATGATTCTAACTGAAATAAGTCACACAGAAAAAGAAACATCATAAGATATCACTAATACACGGAATGTAAACTTGGCTACACAGGAACTGATTTCCAAAACAGAACAGGGTCTCAAATTTAGAAAACCAACCTATGCTTGCTTAAGGGGAAAGGTGAGTTGGGGTGCTGCATAAAACCAGAGATTGAAATGAGCACAGATAAAGTTCCTTAAGCCAAATATGGAATAGACAAGAGCTACTCCTTGCTCAACGAAATGGACTCAACACCGCATATTAAACGCCTAAGAATGTACCTGACTAGTAAGTATCTTAAAACCTATGGATTGCTATGTCTCTGAAAGAGAATCAAGCATGTGTACAGGGGCATAAACGCAGCAGTGATAGGATTGGAGAGGTTCGGTGAGCAAATGAAGACCCATTGAAGTCATATTGCATGGTACCCATTCCACGGGTTTCAACTACCCAGGTTTAAGGTATTCTTCCTTCAGCTAAAACATGCATGTGGAACCTAGAGTATGATCAACCATGTGATCGGTAGACGTGTTCAAATATGTCTCAGGTTTCCTCCCCTGGTACTCGGGTGCAACATTCCAGACGCTTTACTAACACTCTCCCCACTTGGAGAGTCAGCGCCTTTAACCTCCTGTTTGACACAGTTTGCAATTTCTGCGGAAGATGAACAGGAATAGGGAGAACCAATGAGAGACTAGCTGGAGGTGTCTGAACGGACAAATTTAACTCTCATTTCCCACTAGGAAGAGGAATTAACCAAAGGCTCAGCGTGCCATGCCGGAAACAGATTAGGGCCTGAAGCCATCCTGCGGTGTTGCGGCCAGCTCACAAGAAAGTGAGTTGAAGAAAGGAGCTCAGGGGCTCTGTAATTCACAAACCTGCAGAGTTATAAATGACAGCTATCGTCCAAAAATATACTGAAGTAAGGCTGCCAAGAGGACTTGAAAGCGGGGCAGAATTGCAGGATACCGATTTCAGGAGGTAGACTGGAATTGCATTGAAAGCATAGGAAAAGAGGCAGAACGTCCACAATGATGCACTTGGCCAAAAAGGGCGTATGCGTTTTTTCCTGAATATATTCAGGAAAAAACGCATACGCCCTTTTTGGCCAACCAAGCAAGCTTGCAAAGGAAATCTGCACTACAATGAAGTCTCACTTCCCCCCGGTCAAAAGGGCCATCAGAATAAAGTGTAAAATCCAGAAAGGCAGGACAGGCCATGGAGAACTGGGAGCCTTGTTATGCTGATGGGCGGGATGTAAATTGCCAACAGACACTCGGGAGAAGTGTATGGTGTTTCCTGAAACATCTAAAAAACAAAGCAACAGAGCCTAGGGCACTTCCACTTATGGTCCTATAGCTTAGGGAAATTAATATCAAAAAGACACAGCAACCCCAAAATTTGGGACGGCTCTTATTACAGGAATCTCTTCTACGGCACAAGTTAAATATCCCAGAGAGCAAATAATGGATAAAGAAGTTGCGGTACTTCTGTACAACAGAATACCACTCAGCAATGAAATCTATGTCACCAGGCCCGTACCAGCATAATGAGTGGATTGAGGCACGATGATTCTAAGTGAAATAAGTCACACAGAAAAAGAAACATCATAAGGTATCACTAATACACGGAATGTGAACTTGGCTACACATGAACTGAATTACAAAACAGAACAGGGTCTCAAGTTTAGAAAACCAACTTATGCCTGCTTAAGGGGGAAGGTGAGTTGGGGTGCTGCATAAAAGCAGAGTTTGAAATTAGCACAGATACCGTTCCATAAGCCAAATATGTAATAGACAAGAGCTACCCCTTGCTCAACGAAATGGATTCAACAATGAGGTATCACCTCACACCTGGTAGAATAGGCATCATTGAAAATCTACAAACAAAAAATGCTGGAAAGGGTGTGGAGAAAAGGAACCCTCTTCCACTATTGTTGGGAATATAAATTGATACAGTCATTATGGAGAACAATATGGAATTTCTTAAGAAACTAACAATAGAATTACCATATGATACAGCAATCCCAGTACTGGACATATACCCAGACAAAACCATAAATCAAAAAGAGTCATTCACCGCAATGTTCATTGCATCACTATTTACAATATCGAGGTAATGGAAGCAACCTAAATGCCCACAGACAGACGAATGCATAAAGCTGTGGTACATATATAAAATGGAATATTACTAAGCCATGAAAAGGAATGAAATTGGGTCATTTGTAGAGACGTCGATGGATCTAGAGACTGTCATACAGAGTGAAGTAAGTCAGAAAGAGAAAAACAAATCTTGTATATTCATGCATATATGTGGAACCTAGAAAAACTGTACAGATTAACCATTTTGCAAGGCATAAATAGAGCAACAGATGTAGACAACAAACGTATGGACAACAAGGGGGGAAAGCTGTTGGGGGGGTGGTGGTGGGAGGAGTTGAGAGACTGGGATTGGCATGTATACATTTATATGTATAAAATAGATAACCAATAAGAACCTGCTGTATAAAAATATAAAATAAAATTCAAAATTAAAAAGAAGTAAAATTTAAAAAATAAAACAGAAAAAACAATTATTCCCTGCACATACATGTATTTATATGAATAAATTATTTCCATGCTTATATCTGTAAATACAAAAAAGAGGAATAAAATCTACCTTGAACCAAAAACGAAAAAGAGAAAAAAAACACAGAACCCACCAGTTACACAGAGGAAAACCGTATCAGGGCACTTGCTCCAGTTGTAAACAATTCTGAAGTTGGTCAGTGGTGGGGAATCGTCTCCCATTCAGCCAGCAGCCCCCACGCAACAAGCGTCCTCATTGCAAAGCTGGGGCACCGTGCCGAGACATCTGTGAGTAAACGTGAGCTGAGCCCCAGGCCAGTTGCTGCTGAACTATTCCCACCCGTCCCAGGTAAAACACCTGAATATATACAAGGACTTGAAAGCCTAGAGGAAGGGCCATAGAGCCACACGAGTGACAGCATGCCGGCCGACTTGGTGCCTGCAGGCCAGCCAGGATGGTCCTGGCCCTGGGTGCTCTTCTGGAAGATTTCCATTTCCCTGCCTGAGATACCCGTCCTGTCCCTGCCCCCACTGCTTTTTTCCTTCCTCACCTCTGCCCAGGGAGAAATTCCAGCAGCAGGTATGGGTGACACATCCTCTTCTTTAGCAGGTGGCAGCCTGGCAACTGCTGCAGAAAGTCCAGCAGAGCCCCACTCACACTGGGCCACCCACAAAGCCGTGGCCTCTCACTCCCTCCCACCAGCCCAGCCCCGAGACTGCTGACAGGGCAGAGAAAATGGCGTCAGGCACGGCTGCAGGGGCTCTTGCTGCCTGGAGTGGTATTTATATTGATCTCAACCCAGGCACACCTGGGGAGGGCTGGCCGGCACGGTAAGGCTGCCCAGGTCAGCCAATCATCACCCCTCAGGGGCTCACAGTTGCAGAAAATGGAACTTGCTGAACCGGCCAGGTCCAAGGAACAGGTGTGGGCTCCTGAGAGTCAGGATAGACAAGGGGCTGCAGCTTTGGCTTGTTTTCTAATCATTTTATCTGGCCCATGAGTGGGAGACAACTTCAAGAAAACCCTCTCCTAATGAGAGGAACCCAGGAGTCAGGGAGAGGAGGGGTGGGTGGTGGTTGGAGACAGAGGCCTGGTGCCCCGGGTGCAGTGGAAGTCTCTGGAAGACCAGGTGGAGGGAGGCCTCACGAAGTGATGCCCAGGGTCACAGACCTGTCGCAGCTGCTGTTTGTTAGTTCAAGTCCTGCTCTGAGGTGCTCTGTGTCAGCTCTGAGCGACAGGTGAGCTGGGGGTGCTCTGCAATGAGGGCTATGTGCACGGTTCCTGTGTGCCCAGCCCTGCCACGGTACCCGCAAGGGTAGCTCTGTATCCTGGGAGGGGCCTGACCACGAGAGCCCCGTGGGCTGGGGTGGGGGTGGGGTACCTGCCCAGGTGAGCTCCATATTCTGGGATTGGTCTGACCACGAGAGCCCCATGGGCCACTGGGGACCTGGTAAAGGATGTCAGGACAGTCAGTGAAGCCACCGAGGATATACCTCCAGTTGCTCCTAATTCCTACACCCTGCTGGTCATTCTACCAACCACCAGGACATGGTATTCTGTATTAGTCTTCAATGATGCCTTCTTTTGTATTCCATTAGTCCCAGAGTCACAAGAAATTTTGGCTTGTGAGTGGCAGGACTCAACATACAACTAAAACAATACTTCCGGGCCGTCTGGCCCCAAGGGTGCAAAAATTCCCACACCATCTTTGGGGAAAGCTTAGCTAAAGACCTAAAAGTTCTACCTCTGGAAAAGGAAACCCTCCTTCAATATGCAGACGACATTCTGATCAC
Source organism: Delphinus delphis (assembly GCF_949987515.2). Lineage (NCBI taxonomy): Eukaryota > Metazoa > Chordata > Mammalia > Artiodactyla > Delphinidae > Delphinus > Delphinus delphis. The sequence goes on along the minus strand of NW_027192698.1, from coordinate 1,334,130 downwards.
CAGCCCTACTAAGGAGGCCTCTGAACTACCAAGCCAATAAAGGATAGAAGTTGTCCAAGAAAAAGCTCAAATATCACAGACTGCGGTGACCTGCCTGGGCTTCATTCTCACAGAAGGTCAGAGAAGCCCATCCCAGGAAAGGGAAGAAACCATTTTCAGCCTTACCCCTTTCTAAAACTAGAAGACAGCTTAGGGGTTCCTGGGGAGGCCAGGGTTTGCTGCTTCTGGATCCCTAACTACAGTCTACTAGCTGGGCCTCTATATGAAACACTGAAAGGAAAAGATGATGATCCTTTTGAATAGAATCCAGAAGTGGCCTTTCAAGAATGGAAAGAGCAGTCAATTCAGACCCTTGCCCTGGAACTCCCTAATTTAGCTAAACCCTTTGACCTTTACATTCCCGGTGAAAGGTGAATCGCCATTGGAGAATTAGTGCAAAAACTGGGACCACTTGAAATGGAACAATGCAAGAATGCCATCCAGGTAGGATAAACTACGGTCACTAAGGGGCTTGGCCCACTGCCACATCTGGCCAAGATACTGGCGGTATCTAAAAACCTGGAAATCAGCAGCCCAAAAGGCCACCTCCCTCCTAAGGGAAAAGGACCCCACGTGGTGATCCTAACCACCAACCATGCCCTGAAGTTGCAGGGTTCGCTCCGTGGGCACACCGACCTCGAGTGAGGAGGCCCTCCAACTCCAACATCCAGAGAGATAACCGGGGGCAACAGGGCACCATGACGACTCGTGTGAACATCACTTGACCTGGAGTTTCTCTCATAAAACAACAAGAGTGTGTCCCAAAAGAGTAGACTACTGCTTGCAGGACTTACTGCACCCAGAGGGGAGCTAATAATCTTGGCGGGGGAACAGTATACCACACTGTCACCATAGAAAAGCCTACAGACACCGTGATGATGGTGGTCAATAAGACCGGCTGGACTCCTGTTTACTTCAAAAGGCTGTTGACTCAGTAGCCATCATGGTCCTTGGTCACCACTGACCCTGGACTGTCTGGGAGTTGAGCGGGCAGGGCTCTGACACCTGGTGCTGTTTGTACGTTAATTCAGGGGCCTAACTGAAGAAAGCGCAGACTACTGGTCAGAGCATCTAGGCTGGCAGAGACGGTCAGCCTAAGGTGGCCGAACAAATGTGGGGCGGGGTGAAACCGGCCCCCACAGCGTCTCTGCACATCTCTTTCCTGGACCCTTAAAGGTCATTAGAATCTATAACACTTCCAATGCTGGTGCTCAGGTGGACGAGCAGGGAGGCAGGGGTCCTGGGGACAATCAACGTCACCGGGAGGCTGCTGGGGAGAAGCTCTGACCCTCGCCCCAGGGTATGAGGGCTCCCAACTCAGCACTCAGCAGTTACAGAAGAAGGGTCTGCACCCTCAGCACTCCAAGAATGAGGAACGGGACAAAAGGCAGAGGAGGGGTTTGTCCCCAGCAAAGCCCATTAAAAATCCCTGGGAGATAAAAATAGAATCTGGGCAATAAAGTCAAGTCTAACCTTTTTTATCCTTTGTGCTTTGTCTAATTTCACGTGCTCCTAGGGTCCCGCATGCAGAGGTTCCACACCCGGCACTTCAGACCAGATTTCCTAGTGCAGAATGGCTGGGTCGACACCTCAGCTCCTGGGGCCCAGTGCAGACTCCACGATATAGAGCCTGAGCTACAGCCAACCCGGCCCTCGAGAGCTCCGCCGCCTCCCTCCCTCCCACTGACTCTGACAGGATCTCTACACAGCAGCCCAGCCCACAGCCCACGGGGTAGTGCATGCTCTCACCTCTCCATTCTCTGATCAAAATATAAAGTTTCCTTTGCTTGTGAACAAACCTCAGTCTCGATCTGTTGGCCCCAATGACACTGGGCAGGGGGACACTTGTTGGGGTCCACTCTGGAGGATCAGTAACAGAAATTGAGACTATTGTAACCTCAATGAACAGATGTGTGAGCCAAACTGTAGTTAACATAGAACAGTGTATAAGGCTCGGGTAAAATAAGATGTTTTTAACACTTCCATTTGATATTTCCATCACTTTTTATAAGCAAGTTCAGTGAAAAGGTTTGTCTTATTTGTCAGGTCAATATTAGAGAAACGAAGTGATTTCTTTCCAAGGATGTACAGCTAATAATCTTGGTTAAACCTTCAATCTTGCTTTAAATGCTTTTCCATTGAAAATGATACCTCTCTTTCAGCTCCCCCATTTCTGAGAAGTATAAAATCTTATAATTTATTATTACCAAAGGGGAAAGGTGGGAGGAGGGATAAATTAACAGTTTGGAATTAACACATACACACTGCTATGTATAAAATAGATCATCAACAAGGAACTACTGTATAGCACAGGGAACTACACTCAACATTTTGCAATAAGCTATAAGGGGAAATAATCTGAAAAAGAATAGATATTTTTATTGACATCATCTATCAATGACAGTTAAAGTGTAGCCTAAGGGAAGCTGGTGGTGAGTGCTTCTGACCCTGAAGACTTCAATCATCTAAAGTTTGGACTCTGCCTACTTCCCAAGGCCCTTAATGAACATATGTGTAGCCGTAGCTTAAAAAATTCCCCAGTTTGGGTTTCGGGGAGACACTGATTTTGAAAAAGCCCTGGTGTTCTCCTTACATGAATGGGACTCTTCCTACTGCTAAAACATGTCTGTCACACCCAGAGGATGGTATACCGTCTGATCGGGAAGAGTTTGGAAAAGGCATCTCATCTCCTCATCTCCTGGTGCTCGGGTTCACCCCTCCAGCGTCTTTACTAACAGTCTCCCCACTTGGAGATGTCAGCACTATCAACATCCTGTTGCGTACAGTTTGGAATTTGTCCAGAGGATGAAGCGGAAGGATGAGGAACAATGAGAGACAAGTCCTAGGTGTTCAGACAGGCACATGTCACTCTAATTTCCAATCAGGAAGACGAATTGACCAAAGGCTAGGGTTGCCCATGGAAACAGTATAGGGCTTGAGGAAATCCCGCTGCTTTGTAGCCAGTTCCCATAAACACAAGTTGAACAATGGAACTCAGGGGCAGTAAAATTCACAAAACTGCAGAGTTGAAAATATCCATCACTGAAAAATGTCTTGAGGAAAGTCAGAGAAAAGGACTTGTAAGCAAGGGAGAATGGCAGGAAAGGGATTTGAGGAGGTAGAAAGGACTCGCCATTAAGCACAAGAAAAGGAGCTGAACATTGCCAACATTGCCAACATTGCAGTTGGCCAAAAAGGGTGTATGCGTTCTTTTCTGTATATATTCAAGAAAAGGGCATACACTTTTTTAGCCAACCAAACAGGTGGGCACTGGAAGTCAATACTACAAAAGATATCACTTCGCATCAGTCAGAAGAGCCATCCTCATAAAGCGTAAACAACAGAAATGCAGGACAGGGCAACGAGAAGAGGGAGCCCTGTGAGACTTATAGTGGAAATGTATATTGCCAACGGCCATTCTGGAGAAGTGTATTGTGTTTACTAAAGCATCTAAAAAATGAGCTACAGAGCATAGGGCACTTGCACTCATGGGCGTATATCTTGGGAAAAACAAAAATCGAGAGGACACAGGCACCCCAATGTTTACCCCCTCTCTGTTTAAAAGATCCTCGACTAGGATATAACTTAAATGTCTCTGGAGGGAAAAAATGGATAGAGATGTGGTACTTAGGTAGAGTGGAATATTATTCAGCCTGGAAATCAATGAAATATGGCCAGTTGTAACAACTCCGGAGGAGTTACGTATGATCATTCTAAGTGACAGAATTCAAAAAGAAAAAGACACATATCATAAGATATCACTTAAAGGTGGAATCCAAAATGGCTACACATGAAATAAATTACAAAACAAAAACATAGTCAAATATGTAGAAAACACGCATAAGGCTGCTAAACAGGAAAGGTGGGGAGGGGTGAGGCATCATCCAGGAGGTTGAAATTAGCAAAGATACCATTCCAAATACCAAACTGATAATCCACAAGGCCTACACGGTAGCTAAAAGAACTGCACTCAGCACACTCAAGTCACCGGAAAAGAATATATACGACTGGTAAGAATCTGAAAAAGAATTTATTGATGTCTCTCTGTACGTGAATCAAGTGGATGTACAGCAGCAAGAAACAGAGCTTTGAAAATCAGCTGTAACCAATATAGTAATAAATTGAAAAAAATAAACGACAGAGAGACAGAGAAAACCTCTTACAACTTTTCCTCAGGGACGGTGATGCAACATGGATTGAACACATCTAGACCCACAGCAGGATGAGACATAAGGCTGGAAACTGTTTGCGCTAAGAGAAATGTGAGGTTGGGTGAGGAAATGCACACCCTTTAAAGTAATACTACCTGGTACCCATTCAATGGGTCCCAAATCTGCAGGTTCAAGGGATCTTCCTACAGCTAAAACATGCATGGAAAACCCAGAGGACTGTACACCATGTGATCGGGAGATGTGTCTATAATGCACCTCATTTATCCTCTCCTGGTGCTCCTGTTCACCATTCCAGCCACGCTACTTAGAATCTCCCCACTTGGAGAATCAGCACATTTAAACTTCTGTTTCACACATTTTGCAAATTGTGAGGAGGATGAACGGGAAGAGGGGGAACCAATGAGAGAAGAGTTGTAGGGGTTTGGACGGGCACATATCACTCTAATTTCCCATTAAGAATAAGAATTAAAGAAAGGCTCAGCCTGCCTCGCCGGAGCCAAAATAGGGCCTGAAGCAATCCTGCGGGTTTGAGGCCAGCTCACAAAAGAGCAACTTAAAAAATGGAGCTCAGGGTCACTGCAATTCACAAACCTGCAGAGTTATAAATGAAAACTAACGTCCAAAAATATGTTGAGGTAAGGCAAAGAAGAGGATCTGAATGCAAGACAGAATTGCAAGAAACAGATTTCAAGAGATAGATTGGACTCGTCTTTAACGCACATGAAAAGCGGCAGAATTTCGACAATGATGCAGTTGGCCCAAAAGGGCGTATGCGTTTTTTCCTGATTATATCCAGGAAAAAACGCATACGCACTTTATGGGCAACGAAGCAAGCAAGCAATGCAAATGTGCACAACAAAGAAGTCTCACTTCCCACCGGTCAAAAGGGCCATCCTAAAAAATTGTAAAAACCAGAAATGCAGGACAGGCCATGGAGAACAGGGAGCCTTTATACGCTGATGGGCAGTGTGTGAACTGCTGAGAGCCACTCTGGAGAAGTGTATGGTGGTTCCTAAATCATCTAAAAAACAGAGCTACAGAGCATAGGACACTTCCAATCATGGGAGTATATCTAGGGAAGTCTAAAAATCAACAAGACACAAGCACACCACAGTTTAGGGCTACTCTGTTTACAAGAACCTCAACTTCAGTACACCTTAAATATCCCAGGAAAGAGAACAATGGATAAAGAAGATGTGGTACTTATGTACAATGGAATATCTCTTCACCATGAAATCAATGTAATAAGGCTAGTAGAAGGATAAAGAGTGGATTTAGGTCCGATAATACTACTTGAAATAAGTCAAACAGAAAAAGAAACATATCATAAGATATCACTTATAGAGGGAGGGTAAATATGGCTGCACAAGAAATGAATTACAGAACAGAACAGTGTCTCACATTTAGAAAACACACTTATGTCAGCTTAAGGGGAAAGGAGAGGTGGGGTGATGCATAAAACCAGAGTTTGAAATTAGCACAGATACCGTTCAATAAACCAAATAGGTATTAGACAAGATCTACACCTTGCTCAATGAACTGGCCTCAACACACCCTATACACCGCAGAGAAATATATCTGAGGAATAAGAATCTTAAAACCCATGTATTGATATATCTCCATAAGGGAATCAAGTGTGTGCAGAGCGGCACAAACACAGCAGTGAAAATGAGCTAAACCCCATTATAGAAATAAATTTTAAAAACAAAACGCTGAAACAATGAAAGAGAGAAAAATTCTTACAAAATTCGCTCAGGGGCTGTGATGCAACCTGGATTGACCACATATAAACCCACAGCTGGATAAGACATAAGGCTGGACACTTGGGGCTGACAGGATTGGTGAGCTTTGGTGAGCAACTGCCGAAAGTTTAATGCAATACTTCATGCTACTCAGTCCAAGGGTCCCAACACTCCAGGTTGAAGGGAATCTTCCTACAGCTAAACCATGCTTGGGAAACCCAGCGACTGGTATACCATATGATCGGGAAAGGTTTCTAAAACGCACCTCATTTTTCCTCTCCTGGGGCTCCGGATCGACATTCCAGCCGCTTTACTAACAACATCCCCACATGGAGTCAATGCCTTTAAGTTCTGGTATCGCACAGTCTGCAGTTAGTGCAGAGGATGAATGGGAATGGGGGAACCAGTGAGAAACTAGCTGTAGCGGTTTCAATGGGCACATGTCACTCTAATATCACATCAGTAAGAAGAATTAACCAAAGGCACAGCAAGGTGCCCCAGAAGAAAAATAGGGTTTCAAGGAATCCTGTGGTTACGGGGCAAGACCACAAAAATAAGAGCTAAAAAATGGAGCTAAGGGCCACTGCAATTCAAAAACCTGCAGAGTTATAAAGGCCAACTATTTTTAAAAAATATATTTAGGTAAGGCTATGAAGAGGCATTGAAAGCAAGGCAGAACTGCAGGAAACCGATTTCAGGAGGTAGACTGGAATTGCATTGAAAGCATAGGAAAAGAGGCAGAACGTCCACAATGATGCACTTGGCCAAAAAGGGCGTATGCGTTTTTTCCTGAATATATTCAGGAAAAAACGCATACGCCCTTTTTGGCCAACCAAGCAAGCTTGCAAAGGAAATCTGCACTACAATGAAGTCTCACTTCCCCCCGGTCAAAAGGGCCATCTGAAAAAAGTGTAAAATCCAGAAAGGCAGGACAGGCCATGGAGAACTGGGAGCCTTGTTATACTGATGGGCGGGATGTAAATTGCCAACAGACACTCGGGAGAAGTGTATGGTGTTTCCTGAAACATCTAAAAAACAAAGCAACAGAGCCTAGGGCACTTCCACTTATGGTCCTATAGCTTAGGGAATTTAAAATCAAAAAGACACAGCCACCCCAAAGTTTGGGACGCCTCCGTTTACAAGAACCTCGTTTACCGTACAAGTTCAATATCACAGAAAGTGAAAAATGGATAAAGAACTTGTGGTACTTACGTACAATGCAGTATCACTCAGCAATGAAATCTATGTCATCAGGCCCGTAGCAGCATAATGAGTGGATTCAGGTACGATGATTCTAACTGAAATAAGTCACACAGAAAAAGAAACATCATAAGATATCACTAATACACGGAATGTAAACTTGGCTACACAGGAACTGCATTCCAAAGCAGAACAGGTTCTCAAATTTAGAAAACCAACTTATGCTTGCTTAAGGGGAAAGGAGAGTTGGGGTGCTGCATAAAACCAGAGATTGAAATGAGCACAGATAAAGTTCCTTAAGCCAAATATGGAATAGACAAGAGCTACTCCTTGCTCAACGAAATGCACTCAAAACCCCATATTAAATGCCTAAGAATGTACCTGACTAGTAAGTATCTTAAAACCTATGGATTGCTATGTCTCCAAAAGACAATCAAGCGTGTGTACAGGGGCATAAACACAGCAGTGATAGGATTGGAGAGGTTCGGTGAGCAAATGAAGACCCTTTGAAGTCATATTGCATGGTACCCATTACACGGGTCTCAACTCTCCAGGTTTAAGGTATTCTTCCTTCAGCTAAAACATGCATGTGGAACCCAGAGTATGATCAACCATGTGAACGGGAGACGTATTCAAATATGTCTCAGTTTTCCTCCCCTGGTACTCGGGTGCAACATTCCAGACGCTTTACTAACACTCTCCCGACTTGGAGAGTCAGTCCCTTTAACCTCCTGTTTGGCCCAGTTTGCAATTTCTGCGGAAGATGAACAGGAATAGCGAGAACCAATGAGAGGCTACCTGGAGGTGTCTGGACGGGCAAATTTAACTCTCATTTCCCACCAGGAAGAGGAAATAACCAAAGACTCAGCGTGCCGTACCGGAACCAGATTAGGGCCTGAAGCCATCCTGCGGTGTTGCGGCCAGGTCACAAGAAAGCGAGTTGAAGAAAGGAGCTCAGGGGCACTGTAATTCACAAACCTGCAGAGTTATAAATGACAGCTATCGTCCAAAAATAGACTGAAGTAAGGCTGCCAAGAGGACTTTAAAGCCGGGCAGAATTGCAGGAAACCTATTTCAGGAGGTAGACTGGAATTGCATTGAAAGCATAGGAAAAGAGGCAGAACGTCCACAATGATGCACTTGGCCAAAAAGGGCGTATGCGTTTTTTCCTGAATATATTCAGGAAAAAACGCATACGCCCTTTTTGGCCAACCAAGCAAGCTTGCAAAGGAAATCTGCACTACAATGAAGTCTCACTTCCCCCCGGTCAAAAGGGCCATCTGAAAAAAGTGTAAAATCCAGAAAGGCAGGACAGGCAATGGAGAACTGGGAGCCTTGTTATGCTGATGGGCGGGATGTAAATTGCCAACAGACACTCGGGAGAAGTGTATGGTGTTTCCTGAAACATCTAAAACACAAAGCAACAGAGCCTAGGGCACTGCCACTTATGGTCCTATAGCTTAGGGAAATTAAAATCAAAAAGACACAGCCACCCCAAAGTTTGGGACGCCTCTGTTTACAAGAACCTCGTTTACAGTACAAGTTCAATATCACAGAAAGTGAAAAATGGATAAAGAACTTGTGGTACTTACGTACAATGCAGTATCACTAAGCAATGAAATCTATGTCATCAGGCCCGTAGCAGCATAATGAGTAGATTCAGGTACGATGATTCTAACTGAAATAAGTCACACAGAAAAAGAAACATCATAAGATATCACTAATACACGGAAGGTAAACTTGGCTACACAGGAACTGAATTCCAAAACAGAACAGGTTCTCAAATTTAGAAAACCAACTTATGCTTGCTTAAGGGGAAAGGTGAGTTGGGGTGCTGCATAAAACCAGAGATTGAAATGAGCACAGATAAAGTTCCTTAAGCCAAATATGGAATAGACAAGAGCTACTCCTTGCTCAACGAAATGGACTCAACACCGCATATTAAACGCCTAAGAATGCAACTGACTAGTAACTATCCAAAAACCTATGGATTGCTATGTCTCCAAAAGAGAATCAAGCATGTGTACAGGGGCATAAACGCAGCAGTGATAGGATTGGAGAGGTTCGGTGAGCAAATGAAGACCCTTTGAAGTCATATTGCATGGTACCCATTCCACGGGTTTCAACTACCCAGGTTTTAGGTATTCTTCCTTCAGCTAAAACATGCATGTGGAACCCAGAGTATGATCAACCATGTGATCGGGAGACGTGTTCAAATATGTCTCAGTTTTCCTCCCCTGGTACTCGGGTGCAACATTCCAGACGCTTTACTAACACTCTCCCCACTTGGAGAGTCAGCGTCTTTAACCTCCTGTTTGGCACAGTTTGCAATTTCTGCGGAAGATGAACAGGAATAGCGAGAACCAATGAGAGGCTAGCTGGAGGTGTCTGGACGGGCAAATTTAACTCTCATTTCCCACCAGGAGGAGGAAATAACCAAAGGCTCAGCGTGCCATGCCAGAACCAGATTAGGGCCTGAAGCCATCCTGCGGTGTTGCGGCCAGCTCACAAGAAAGCGAGTTGAAGAAAGGAGCTCAGGGGCACTGTAATTCACAAACCTGCAGAGTTATAAATGACAGCTATCGTCCAAAAATAGACTGAAGTAAGGCTGCCAAGAGGACTTGAAAGCGGGGCAGAATTGCAGGAAACCGATTTCAGGAGGTAGACTGAAATTGCATTGAAAGCATAGGAAAAGAGGCAGAACGTCCACAATGATGCACTTGGCCAAAAAGGGCGTATGCGTTTTTTCCTGAATATATTCAGGAAAAAACGCATACGCCCTTTTTGGCCAACCAAGCAAGCTTGCAAAGGAAATCTGCACTACAATGAAGTCTCACTTCCCCCCGGTCAAAAGGGCCATCTGAAAAAAGTGTAAAATCCAGAAAGGCAGGACAGGCCATGGAGAACTGGGAGCCTTGTTATGCTGATGGGCGGGATGTAAACTGCCAACAACCACTCGGGAGAAGTGTATGGTGTTTCCTGAAACATCTAAAAAACAAAGCAACAGAACCTAGGGCACTTCTACTTATGGTCCTATAGCTTAGGGAAATTAAAATCAAAAAGACACAGCCACCCTAAAGTTTGGAACGGCTCTGTTGACAAGAACCTCGTTTACAGTACAAGTTCAACATCGCAGAAAGTGAAAAATGGATAAAGAAGTTGTGGTATTTACTTACAAAGCAATATCACTCAGCAATGAAATCTGTGTCATCAGGCCCTTAGCAGCACAATGAGTGGATTCAGGTATGATGATTTTAACTGAAATAAGTCACACAGAAAAAGAAACATCATAAGATATCAGTAATACACGGAATGGAAACTTGGCTACACAGGAAATGAATTACAGAACAGAACAGGGTCTCACATTTAGAAAACCAACTTATTCTTGCTTAAGGGTAAAGGTGAGTTGGGGTGCTGCATAATACCAGAGATTGAAATGAGCACAGATAAAGTTCCTTAAGCCAAATATGGAATAGACAAGAGCTACTCCTTGCTCAACGAAATGGACTCAACACCCCATATTAAACGCCTAAGAATGTACCTGACTAGTAAGTATCTTAAAACCTATGGATTGCTATGTCTCCAAAAGAGAATCAAGCGTGTGTACAGGGGCATAAACGCAGCAGTGATAGGATTGGAGAGGTTCGGTGAGCAAATGAAGACCCTTTGAAGTCATATTGCATGGTACCCATTCCACGGGTTTCAACTACCCAGGTTTAAGGTATTCTTCCTTCAGCTAAAACATGCATGTGGAACCTAGAGTATGATCAACCAAGTGATCGGGAGACATGTTCAAATATGTCTCAGTTTTCGTACCCTGGTACTCGGGTGCAACATTCCAGACGCTTTACTAACACTCTCCCGACTTGGAGAGTCAGTCCCTTTAACCTCCTGTTTGGCCCAGTTTGCAATTTTTGCGGAAGATGAACAGGAATAGCGAGAACCAATGAGAGACTAGCTGGAGGTGTCTGGACGGGCAAATTTAACTCTCATTTCCCACCAGGAAGAGGAATTAACCAAAGGCTCAGTGTGCCGTGCCGGAACCAGATTAGGGCCTGAAGCCATCCTGCGGTGTTGCGGCCAGGTCACAAGAAAGCGAGTTGAAGAAAGGAGCTCAGGGGCACTGTAATTCACAAACCTGCAGAGATATAAATGACAGCTATCGTCCAAAAATAGACTGAAGTAAGGCTGCCAAGAGGACTTGAAAGCAGGGCAGAATTGCAGGAAACCGATTTCAGGAGGTAGACTGGAATTGCATTGAAAGCATAGGAAAAGAGGCAGAACGTCCACAATGATGCACTTGGCCAAAAAGGGCGTATGCGTTTTTTCCTGAATATATTCAGGAAAAAACGCATACGCCCTTTTTGGCCAACCAAGCAAGCTTGCAAAGGAAATCTGCACTACAAAGAAGTCTCACTTCCCCCCGGTCAAAAGGGCCATCTGAAAAAGGTGTAAAATCCAGAAAGGCAGGACAGGCCATGGAGAACTGGGAGCTTTGTTATGCTGATGGGCGGGATGTAAATTGTCCACAGACACTCCTGAGAAGTGCATGGTGTTTCCTGAAACATCTAAAAAACAAAGCAACAGAGCCTAGGGCACTTCCACTTATGGTCCTATAGCTTAGGGAAATTAAAATCAAAAAGACACAGCCACCCCAAAGTTTGGGACTCCTCTGTTTACAAAAACCTCGTTTACTGTAAAAGTTCAATATCGCAGAAAGTTAAAAATGGATAAAGAAGTTGTGGTACTTACGTACAATGCAGTATCACTCAGCAATGAAATCTTTGTCATCAGGCCCGTAGCAGCTTAATGAGTGGATTCAGGTACGATGTTTCTAACTGAAATAAGTCACACAGAAAAAGAAACATCATAAGATATCACTAATACACGGAATGTAAACTTGGCTACACAGGAACTGAATTACAGAACAGAACAGGGTCTCAAATTTAGAAAACCAACTTATGCTTGCTTAAGGGGAAAGGTGAGTTGGGGTGCTGCATAAAACCAGAGATTGAAATGAGCACAGATAAAGTTCCTTAAGCCAAATATGGAATAGACAAGAGCTACATCTTGCTCAACGAAATGGACTCAACACCGCATATTAAACGCCTAAGAATGTACCTGACTAGTAAGTATCTTAAAACCTAGGGATTGCTATGTCTCCGAAAGAGAATCAAGCATGTGTACAGGGGCATAAACGCAGCAGTGATAGGATTGGAGAGGTTCGGTGAGCAAATGAAGACCCTTTGAAGTCATATTGCATGGTACCCATTCCACGGGTTTCAACTACCCAGGTTTTAGGTTTTCTTCCTTCAGCTAAAACATGCATGTGGAACCCAGATATGATCAACCATGTGATCGGGAGACGTGTTCAAATATGTCTCAGTTTTCATACCCTGGTACTCGGGTGCAACATTCCAGAAGCTTTACTAACACTCTCCCGACTTGGAGAGTCAATCCCTTTAACCTCCTGTTTGGCCCAGTTTGCAATTTCTGCGGAAGATGAACAGGAATAGCGAGAACCAATGAGAGACTAGCTGGAGGTGTCTGTACGGGCAAATTTAACTCTCATTTCCCACCAGGAAGAGGAATTAACCAAAGGCTCAGCGTGCCGTGCCGGAACCAGATTAGGGCCTGAAGCCATCCTGCGGTGTTGCGGCCAGCTCAAAAGAAAGCGAGTTGAAGAAAGGAGCTCAGGGGCACTGTAATTCACAAACCTGCAGAGTTATAAATGACAGCTATCGTCCAAAAATAGACTGAAGTAAGGCTGCCAAGAGGACTTGAAAGCGGGGCAGAATTGCAGGAAACCGATTTCAGGAGGTAGACTTGAATTGCTTTGAAAGCATAGGAAAAGAGGCAGAACGTCCACAATGATGCACTTGGCCAAAAACGGCGTATGCGTTTTTTCCTGAATATATTCAGGAAAAAACGCATACGCCCTTTTTGGCCAACCAAGCAAGCTTGCAAAGGAAATCTGCACTACAATGAAGTCTCACTTCGCCCCGGTCAAAAGGGCCATCTGAAAAAAGTGTAAAATCCATAAAGGCACGACAGGCCATGGAGAACTGGGAGCCTTCTTATGCTGATGGGCGGGATGTAAATTGCCAACAGCCACTCTGGAGAAGTGTATGGTGTTTCCTGAAACATCTAAAAAACAAAGCAACAGAGCCTAGGGCACTTCCACTTATGGTCCTATAGCTTAGGGAAATTAAAATAAAAAAGACACAGCCACCCCAAAATTTGGGACGCCTCTGTTTACAAGAACCTCGTTTACAATACAAGTTCAACATCGCAGAAAGTGAAAAATGGATAAAGAAGTTGTGGTATTTACTTACAAAGCAATATCACTCAGCAATGAAATCTGTGTCATCAGGCCCTTAGCAGCACAATGAGTGGATTCAGGTATGATGATTCTAACTGAAATAAGTCACACAGAAAAAGAAACATCATAAGATATCAGTAATACACGGAATGTAAACTTGGCTACACAGGAACTGAATTACAGAAGAGAACAGGGTCTCAAATTTAGAAAACCAACTTATGCTTGCTTAAGGGAAAAGGTGAGTTGGGGTGCTGCATAAAACTAGAGATTGAAATGAGCACAGATAAAGTTCCTTTAGCCAAATATGGAATAGACAAGAGCTACTCCTTGCTCAACGAAATGGACTCAACACCCCATATTAAACGCCTAAGAATGTACCTGACTAGTAAGTATCTTAAAACCTATGGATTGCTATGTCTCCGAAAGAGAATCAAGCATGTGTACAGGGGCATAAACGCAGCAGTGATAGGATTGGAGAGGTTCGGTGAGCAAATGAAGACCCTTTGAAGTCATATTGCATGGTACCCATTCCACGGGTTTCAACTACCCAGGTTTAAGGTATTCTTCCTTCAGCTAAAACATGCATGTGGTACCTAGAGTATGATCAACCATGTGATCGGGAGACGTGTTCAAATACGTCTCAGTTTTCGTACCCTGGTACTCGGGTGCAACATTCCAGACGCTTTACTAACACTCTCCCGACCTGGAGAGTCAGTCCCTTAAACCTGTTTGGCCCAGTTTGCAATTTCTGCGGAAGATGAACAGGAATAGCGAGAACCAATGAGAGACTATCTGGAGGTGTCTGAACGGGCAAATTTAACTCTCATTTCCCACCAGGAAGAGGAATTAACCAAAGGCTCACCGTGCCGTGCCAGAACCAGATTAGGGCCTGAAGCCATCCTGCGGTGTTGCGGTCAGGTCACAAGAAAGCGAGTTGAAGAAAGGAGCTCAGGGGCACTGTAATTCACAAACCTGCAGAGTTATAAATGACAGCTATCGTCCAAAAATAGACTGAAGTAAGGCTGCCAAGAGGACTTGAAAGCGGGGCAGAATTGCAGGAAACCGATTTCAGGAGGTAGACTGGAATTGCATTGAAAGCATAGGAAAAGAGGCAGAACGTCCACAATGATGCACTTGGCCAAAAAGGGCGTATGCGTTTTTTCCTGAATATATTCAGGAAAAAACGCATACGCCCTTTTTGGCCAACCAAGCAAGCTTGCAAAGGAAATCTGCACTACAATGAAGTCTCACTTCTCCCTGGTCAAAAGGGCCATCAAAAAATGTGTAAAATCCAGAAAGGCAGGACAGGCCATGGAGAACTGGGAGCCTTGTTATGCTGATGGGCGGGATGTAAATTGCCAACAACCACTCGGGAGAAGTGTATGGTGTTTCCTGAAACATCTAAAAAACAAAGCAACAGAACCTAGGGCACTTCCACTTATGGTCCTATAGCTTAGGGAAATTAAAATCAAAAAGACACAGCCACCCCAAAGTTTGGAACGGCTCTGTTTACAAGAACCTCGTTTACAGTACAAGTTCAACATCGCAGAAAGTGAAAAATGGATAAAGAAGTTGTGGTATTTACTTACAAAGCAATATCACTCAGCAATGAAATCTATGTAATCAGGCCCTTAGCAGCACAATGAGTGGATTCAGGTATGATGATTCTAACTGAAATAAGTCACACAGAAAAAGAAACATCATAAGATATCAGTAATACACGGAATGTAAACTTGGCTACACAGGAACAGAATTACAGAACAGAACAGGGTCTCAAATTTAGAAAACCAACTTATGCTTGCTTAAGGGTAAAGGTGAGTTGGGGTGCTGCATAAAACCAGAGATTGAAATGAGCACAGATAAAGTTCCTTAAGTCAAATATGGAATAGACAAGAGCTACTCCTTGCTCAACGAAATGGACTCAAGCCCGCATATTAAACGCCTAAGAATGTACCTGACTAGTAAGTATCTTAAAACCTATGGATTGCTATGTCTCCAAAAGAGAATCAAGCATGTGTACAGGGGCATAAACGCAGCAGTGATAGGATTGGAGAGGTTCGGTGAGCAAATGAAGACACTTTGAAGTCATATTGCATGGTACCCATTACACGGGTCTTAACTCTCCAGGTTTAAGGTGTTCTTCCTTCAGCTAAAACATGCATGTGGAACCCAAGTATGATCAACCATGTGAACGGGAGACGTGTTCAAATATGTCTCAGTTTTCCTCCCCTGGTACTCGGGTGCAACATTCCAGACGCTTTACTAACACTCTCCCCACTTGGAGAGTCAGCGCCTTTAACCTCCTGTTTGGCCCAGTTTGCAATTTCTGCGGAAGATGAACAGGAGTAGCGAGAACCAATGAGAGGCTAGCTGGAGGTGTCTGGACGGGCAAATTTAACTCTCATTTCCCACCAGGAAGAGGAAATAACCAAAGGTTCAGCGTGCCGTGCCAGAACCAGATTAGGGCCTGAAGCCATCTTGCAGTGTTGCGGCCAGGTCACAAGAAAGCGAGTTGAAGAAAGGAGCTCAGGGGCACTGGAATTCACAAACCTGCAGAGTTATAAATGACAGCTATCGTCCAAAAATAGACTGAAGTAAGGCTGCCAAGAGGACTTGAAAGCGGGGCAGAATTGCAGGAAACCGATTTCAGGAGGTAGACTGGAATTGCATTGAAAGCATAGGAAAAGAGGCAGAACGTCCACAATGATGCACTTGGCCAAAAAGGGCGTATGCGTTTTTTCCTGAATATATTCAGGAAAAAACGCATACGCCCTTTTTGGCCAACCCAGCAAGCTTGCAAAGGAAATCTGCACTACAATGAAGTCTCACTTCCCCCTGGTCAAAAGGGCCATCTGAAAAAAGTGTAAAATCCAGAAAGGCAGGACAGGCCATGGAGAACTGGGAGCCTTGTTATGCTGATGGGCGGGATGTAAATTGCCAACAACCACTCGGGAGAAGTGTATGGTGTTTCCTGAAACATCTAAAAAAAAAGCAACAGAACCTAGGGCACTTCCACTTATGGTCCTATAGCTTAGGGAAATTAAAATCAAAAAGACACAGCCACCCCAAAGTTTGGGACGCCTCTGTTTACAAGAACCTCGTTTACAGTACAAATTCAACATCGCAGAAAGTGAAAAATGGATAAAGAAGATGTGGTATTTACTTACAAAGCAATATCACTCAGCAATGAAATCTGTGTCATCAGGCCCTTAGCAGCACAATGAGTGGATTCAGGTATGATGATTCTAACTGAAATAAGTCACACAGAAAAAGAAACATCATAAGATATCAGTAATACACGGAATGTAAACTTGGCTACGCAGGAACTGAATTACAGAAAAGAACAGGGTCTCAAATTTAGAAAACCAACTTATGCTTGCTTAAGGGGAAAGGTGAGTTGGGGTGCTGCATAAAACCAGAGATTGAAATGAGCACAGATAAAGTTCCTTAAGCCAAATATGGAATAGACAAGAGCTACTCCTTGCTCAACGAAATGGACTCAAAACCCCATATTAAACGCCTAAGAATGTACCTGACTAGTAAGTATCTTAAAACCTATGGATTGCTATGTCTCCAAACGAGAATCAAGCGTGTGTACAGGGGCATAAACGCAGCACTGATAGGATTGGAGAGGTTCAGTGAGCAAATGAAGACCCTTTGAAGTCATATTGCATGGTACCCATTACACGGGTCTCAACTCTCCAGGTTTAAGGTATTCTTCCTTCAGCTTAAACATGCATGTGGAACACAGAGTATGATCAACCATGTGAACGGGAGACGTGTTCAAATATGTCTCAGTTTTCCTCCCCTGGTACTCGGGTGCAACATTCCAGACGCTTTACTAACACTCTCCCGACTTGGAGAGTCAGTCCCTTTAACCTCCTGTTTGGCCCAGTTTGCAATTTCTGCGGAAGATGAACAGGAATAGCGAGAACCAATGAGAGGCTAGCTGGAGGTGTCTGGACGGGCAAATTTAACTCTCATTTCCCACCAGGAAGAGGAATTAACCAAAGGCTCAGCATGCCGGGCCTGAACCAGATTAGGGCCTGAAGCCATCCTGCGGTGTTGCAGCCAGGTCACAAGAAAGCGAGTTGAAGAAAGGAGCTCAGGGTCACTGTAATTCACAAAACTGCAGAGTTATAAATGACAGCTATCGTCCAAAAATAGACTGAAGTAAGGCTGCCAAGAGGACTTGAAAGCGGGGCAGAATTGCAGGAAACCGATTTCAGGAGGTAGACTGGAATTGCATTGAAAGCATAGGAAAAGAGGCAGAACGTCCACAATGATGCACTTGGCCAAAAAGGGCGTATGCGTTTTTTCCTGAATATATTCAGGAAAAAACGCATACGCCCTTTTTGGCCAACCCAGCAAGCTTGCAAAGGAAATCTGCACTACAATGAAGTCTCACTTCCCCCCGGTCAAAAGGGCCATCTGAAAAACCTGTAACATCCAGAAAGGCAGGACAGGCCATGGAGAACTGGGAGCCTTGTTATGCTGATGGGCGGGATGTAAATTGCCAACAACCACTCGGGAGAAGTGTATGGTGTTTCCTGAAACATCTAAAAAACAAAGCAACAGAACCTATGGCACTTCCACTTATGGTCCTATAGCTTAGGGAAATTAAAATCAAAAACACACAGCCACCCCAAAGTTTGGAACGGCTCTGTTTACAAGAACCTCGTTTACAGTACAAGTTCAACATCGCAGAAAGTGAAAAATGGATAAAGAAGTTGTGGTATTTACTTACAAAGCAATATCACTCAGCAATGAAATCTGTGTCATCAGGCCCTTAGCAGCACAATGAGTGGATTCAGGTATGATGATTCTAACTGAAATAAGTCACACAGAAAAAGAAACATCATAAGTTATCAGTAATACACGGAATGTAAACTTGGCTACACAGGAACTGAATTACAGAACAGAACAGGGTCTCAAATGTCGAAAACCAACTTATGCTTGCTTAAGGGGAAAGGTGAGTTGGGGTGCTGCATAAAACCAGAGATTGAAATGAGCACAGATAAAGTTCCTTAAGCCAAATATGGAATAGACAAGAGCTACTCCTTGCTCAACGAAATGGACTCAACACCGCATATTAAACGCCTAAGAATGTACCTGACTAGTAAGTATCTTAAAACCTATAGATTGCTATGTCTCCGAAAGAGAATCAAGCATGTGTACAGGGGCATAAACGCAGCAGTGATAGGATTGGAGAGGTTCGGTGAGCAAATGAAGACCCTTTGAAGTCATATTGCATGGTACCCATTCCACGGGTTTCAACTACCCAGGTTTTAGGTATTCTTCCTTCAGCTAAAACATGCATGTGGAACCCAGAGTATGATCAACCATGTGATCGGGAGACGTGTTCAAATATATCTCAGTTTTCCTCCCCTGGTACTCGGGTGCAACATTCCAGACGCTTTACTAACACTCTCCCCACTTGGAGAGTCAGCGCCTTTAACCTCCTGTTTGGCCCAGTTTGCAATTTCTGCGGAAGATGAACAGGAATAGCGAGAACCAATGAGAGGCTAGCTGGAGGTGTCTGGACGGGCAAATTTAACTCTCATTTCCCACCAGGAGGAGGAAATAACCAAAGGCTCAGCGTGCCGTGCCAGAACCAGATTAGGGCCTGAAGCCATCCTGCGGTGTTGCGGCCAGGTCACAAGAAAGCGAGTTGAAGAAAGGAGCTCAGGGGCACTGTAATTCACAAACCTGCAGAGTTATAAATGACAGCTATCGTCCAAAAATAGACTGAAGTAAGGCTGCCAAGAGGACTTGAAAGCGGGGCAGAATTGCAGGAAACCGATTTCAGGAGGTAGACTGAAATTGCATTGAAAGCATAGGAAAAGAGGCAGAACGTCCACAATGATGCACTTGGCCAAAAAGGGCGTATGCGTTTTTTCCTGAATATATTCAGGAAAAACCGCATACGCCCTTTTTGGCCAACCAAGCAAGCTTGCAAAGGAAATCTGCACTACAATGAAGTCTCACTTCCCCCCGGTCAAAAGGGCCATCTGAAAAACGTGTAACATCCAGAAAGGCAGGACAGGCCATGGAGAACTGGGAGCCTTGTTATGCTGATGGGCGGGATGTAAATTGCCAACAACCACTCGGGAGAAGTGTATGGTGTTTCCTGAAACATCTAAAAAACAAAGCAACAGAGCCTAGGGCACTGCCACTTATGGTCCTATAGCTTAGGGAAATTAAAATCAAAAAGACACAGCCACCCCAAAGTTTGGGACGCCTCTGTTTACAACAACCTCGTTTACAGTACAAGTTCAACATCGCAGAAAGTGAAAAATGGATAAAGAAGTTGTGGTATTTACTTACAAAGCAATATCACTCAGCAATGAAATCTATGTCATCAGGCCCTTAGCATCACAATGAGTGGATTCAGGTATGATCATTCTAACTGAAATAAGTCACACAGAAAAAGAAACATCATAAGATATCAGTAATACACGGAATGTAAACTTGGCTACACAGGAACTGAATTACAGAACAGAACAGGGTCTCAAATTTAGAAAACCAACTTATGCTTGCTTAAGGGGAAAGGTGAGTTGGGGTGCTGCATAAAACCAGAGATTGAAATGAGCACAGATAAAGTTCCTTAAGTCAAATATGGAATAGACAAGAGCTACTCCTTGCTCAACGAAATGGACTCAACACCGCATATTAAACGCCTAAGAATGTACCTGACTAGTAAGTATCGTAAAACCTATGGATTGCTATGTCTCCGAAAGAGAATCAAGCATGTGTACAGGGGCATAAATGCAGCAGTGATAGGATTGGAGAGGTTCGGTGAGCAAATGAAGACCCTTTGAAGTCATATTGCATGGTACCCATTACACGGGTCTCAACTCTCCAGGTTTAAGGTATTCTTCCTTCAGGTAAAACATGCATGTGGAACCCAAGTATGATCAACCATGTGAACGGGAGACGTGTTCAAATATGTCTCAGTTTTCCTCCCCTGGTACTCGGGTGCAACATTCCAGACGCTTTACTAACACTCTCCCCACTTGGAGAGTCAGCGCCTTTAACCTCCTGTTTGGCCCAGTTTGCAATTTCTGCGGAAGATGAACAGGAATAGCGAGAACCAATGAGAGGCTAGCTGGAGGTGTCTGGACGGGCAAATTTAACACTCATTTCCCACCAGGAAGAGGAAATAACCAAAGGCTCAGCGTGCCGTACCGGAACCAGATTAGGGCCTGAAGCCATCCTGCGGTGTTGCGGCCAGCTCAAAAGAAAGCGAGTTGAAGAAAGGAGCTCAGGGGCACTGTAATTCACAAACCTGCAGAGTTATAAATGACAGCTATCGTCCAAAAATAGACTGAAGTAAGGCTGCCAAGAGGACTTGAAAGCGGGGCAGAATTGCAGGAAACCGATTGCAGGAGGTAGACTGGAATTGCATTGAAAGCATAGGAAAAGAGGCAGAACGTCCACAATGATGCACTTGGCCAAAAAGGGCGTATGCGTTTTTTCCTGAATATATTCAGGAAAAAACGCATACGCCCTTTTTGGCCAACCAAGCAAGCTTGCAAAGGAAATCTGCACTACAATGAAGTCTCACTTCCCCCCGGTCAAAAGGGCCATCTGAAAAAAGTGTAAAATCCAGAAAGGCAGGACAGGCCATGGAGAACTGGGAGCCTTGTTATGCTGATGGGCGGGATGTAAATTGCCAACAACCACTCGGGAGAAGTGTATGGTGTTTCCTGAAACATCTAAAAAACAAAGCAACAGAACCTAGGGCACTTCCACTTATGGTCCTATAGCTTAGGGAAATTAAAATCAAAAAGACACAGCCACCCCAAAGTTTGGAACGGCTCTGTTTACAAGAACCTCGTTAACACTACAAGTTCAACATAAAAGAAAGTGAAAAATGGATAAAGAACTTGTGGTACTTACGTACAATGCAGTATCACTCAGCAATGAAATCTGTGTCATCAGGCCCTTAGCAGCACAATGAGTGGATTCAGGTATGATGATTCTAACTGAAATAAGTCACACAGAAAAAGAAACATCATAAGATATCAGTAATACACGGAATGTAAACTTGGCTACACAGGAACTGAATTACAGAACAGAACAGGGTCTCAAATTTAGAAAACCAACTTATGCTTGCTTAAGGGTAAAGGTGAGTTGGGGTGCTGCATAAAACCAGAGATTGAAATGAGCACAGATAAAGTTCCTTAAGCCAAATATGGAATAGACAAGAGCTACTCCTTGCTCAACGAAATGGACTCAACACCGCATATTAAACGCCTAAGAATGTACCTGACTAG
Source organism: Delphinus delphis (assembly GCF_949987515.2). NCBI lineage: Eukaryota > Metazoa > Chordata > Mammalia > Artiodactyla > Delphinidae > Delphinus > Delphinus delphis. Next base: position 1,312,376 of record NW_027192698.1, on the reverse strand, counting down.
TAAGTATCTTAAAACTTATAGATTGCTATGTCTCCGAAAGAGAATCAAGCATGTGTACAGGGGCATAAACGCGGCAGTGATAGGATTGGAGAGGTTCGGTGAGCAAATGAAGACCCTTTGAAGTCATATTGCATGGTACCCATTCCACGGGTTTCAACTACCCAGGTTTTAGGTATTCTTCCTTCAGCTAAAACATGCATGTGGAACCCAGAGTATGATCAACCATGTGATCGGGAGACGTGTTCAAATATGTCTCAGTTTTCCTCCCCTGGTACTCGGGTGCAACATTCCAGACGCTTTACTAACACTCTCCCCACTTGGAGAGTCAGCGCCTTTAACCTCCTGTTTGGCCCAGTTTGCAATTTCTGCGGAAGATGAACAGGAATAGCGAGAACCAATGAGAGGCTAGCTGGAGGTGTCTGGACGGGCAAATTTAACTCTCATTTCCCACCAGGAGGAGGAAATAACCAAAGGCTCAGCGTGCCGTGCCAGAACCAGATTAGGGCCTGAAGCCATCCTGCGGTGTTGCGGCCAGCTCAAAAGAAAGCGAGTTGAAGAAAGGAGCTCAGGGGCACTGTAATTCACAAACCTGCAGAGTTATAAATGACAGCTATCGTCCAAAAATAGACTGAAGTAAGGCTGCCAAGAGGACTTGAAAGCGGGGCAGAATTGCAGGAAACCGATTTCAGGAGGTAGACTGAAATTGCATTGAAAGCATAGGAAAAGAGGCAGAACGTCCACAATGATGCACTTGGCCAAAAAGGGCGTATGCGTTTTTTCCTGAATATATTCAGGAAAAACCGCATACGCCCTTTTTGGCCAACCAAGCAAGCTTGCAAAGGAAATCTGCACTACAATGAAGTCTCACTTCCCCCCGGTCAAAAGCGCCATCTGAAAAACGTGTAAAATCCAGAAAGGCAGGACAGGCCATGGAGAACTGGGAGCCTTGTTATGCTGATGGGCGGGATGTAAATTGCCAGCAACCACTCGGGAGAAGTGTATGGTGTTTCATGAAACATCTAAAAAACAAAGCAACAGAGCCTAGGGCACTGCCACTTATGGTCCTATAGCTTAGGGAAATTAAAATCAAAAAGACACAGCCACCCCAAAGTTTGGGACGCCTCTGTTTACAAGAACCTCGTTTACAGTACAAGTTCAACATCGCAGAAAGTGAAAAATGGATAAAGAAGTTGTGGTATTTACTTACAAAGCAATATCACTCAGCAATGAAATCTATGTCATCAGGCCCTTAGCATCACAATGAGTGGATTCAGGTATGATGATTCTAACTGAAATAAGTCACACAGAAAAAGAAACATCATAAGATATCAGTAATACACGGAATGTAAACTTGGCTACACAGGAACTGAATTACAGAACAGAACAGGGTCTCAAATTTAGAAAACCAACTTATGCTTGCTTAAGGGTAAAGGTGAGTTGGGGTGCTGCATAAAACCAGAGATTGAAATGAGCACAGATAAAGTTCCTTAAGCCAAATATGGAATAGACAAGAGCTACTCCTTGCTCAACGAAATGGACTCAACACCGCATATTAAACGCCTAAGAATGTACCTGACTAGTAAGTATCGTAAAACCTATGGATTGCTATGTCTCCAAAAGAGAATCAAGCATGTGTACAGGGGCATAAATGCAGCAGTGATAGGATTGGAGAGGTTCGGTGAGCAAATGAAGACCCTTTGAAGTCATATTGCATGGTACCCATTACACGGGTCTCAACTCTCCCGGTTTAAGGTATTCTTCCTTCAGCTAAAACATGCATGTGGAACCCAAGTATGATCAACCATGTGAACGGGAGACGTGTTCAAATATGTCTCAGTTTTCCTCCCCTGGTACTCGGGTGCAACATTCCAGACGCTTTACTAACACTCTCCCCACTTGGAGAGTCAGCGCCTTTAACCTCCTGTTTGGCCCAGTTTGCAATTTCTGCGGAAGATGAACAGGAATAGCGAGAACCAATGAGAGGCTAGCTGGAGGTGTCTAGAGGGGCAAATTTAACACTCATTTCCCACCAGGAAGAGGAAATAACCAAAGGCTCAGCGTGCCGTACCGGAACCAGATTAGGGCCTGAAGCCATCCTGCGGTGTTGCGGCCAGCTCAAAAGAAAGCGAGTTGAAGAAAGGAGCTCAGGGACACTGTAATTCACAAACCTGCAGAGTTATAAATGACAGCTATCGTCCAAAAATAGACTGAAGTAAGGCTGCCAAGAGGACTTGAAAGCGGGGCAGAATTGCAGGAAACCGATTTCAGGAGGTAGACTGGAATTGCATTGAAAGCATAGGAAAAGAGGCAGAACGTCCACAATGATGCACTTGGCCAAAAAGGGCGTATGCGTTTTTTCCTGAATATATTCAGGAAAAAACGCATACGCCCTTTTTGGCCAACCAAGCAAGCTTGCAAAGGAAATCTGCACTACAATGAAGTCTCACTTCCCCCCGGTCAAAAGGGCCATCTGAAAAAAGTGTAAAATCCAGAAAGGCAGGACAGGCCATGGAGAACTGGGAGCCTTGTTATGCTGATGGGCGGGATGTAAATTGCCAACAGACACTCGGGAGAAGTGTATGGTGTTTCCTGAAACATCTAAAAAACAAAGCAACAGAGCCTAGGGCACTTCCACTTATGGTCCTATAGCTTAGGGAAATTAAAATCAAAAAGACACAGCCACCCCAAAGTTTGGAACGACTCTGTTTACAAGAACCTCGTTAACACTACAAGTTCAACATAAAAGAAAGTGAAAAATGGATAAAGAACTTGTGGTACTTACGTACAATGCAGTATCACTCAGCAATGAAATCTATGTCATCAGGCCCGTAGCAGCATAATGAGTAGATTCAGGTACGATGATTCTAACTGAAATAAGTCACACAGAAAAAGAAACATCATAAGATATCACTAATACACGGAATGTAAACTTGGCTACACAGGAACTGAATTCCAAAACAGAACAGGTTCTCAAATTTAGAAAACCAACTTATGCTTGCTTAAGGGGAAAGGTGAGTTGGGTTGCTACATAAAACCAGAGATTGAAATGAGCACAGATAAAGTTCCTTAAGCCAAATATGGAATAGACAAGAGCTACTCCTTGCTCAACGAAATGGACTCAACACCGCATATTAAACGCCTAAGAATGTACCTGACTAGTAAGTATCTTAAAACCTATGGATTGCTATGTCTCCGAAAGAGAATCAAGCATGTGTACAGGGGCATAAACGCAGCAGTGATAGGATTGGAGAGGTTCGGTGAGCAAATGAAGACCCTTTGAAGTCATATTGCATGGTACCCATTCCACGGGTTTCAACTACCCAGGTTTTAGGTATTCTTCCTTCAGCTAAAACATGCATGTGGAACCAAGAGTATGATCAACCATGTGATCGGGAGACGTGTTCAAATATGTCTCAGTTTTCCTCCCCTGGTACTCGGGTGCAACATTCCAGACGCTTTACTAACACTCTCCCCACTTGGAGAGTCAGCGCCTTTAACCTCCTGTTTGGCCCAGTTTGCAATTTCTGCGGAAGATGAACAGGAATAGCGAGAACCAATGAGAGGCTAGCTGGAGGTGTCTGGACGGGCAAATTTAACTCTCATTTCCTAACAGGAAGAGGAAATAACCAAAGGCTCAGCATGCCGTACCGGAACCAGATTAGGGCCTGAAGTCATCCTGCGGTGTTGCGGCCAGCTCAAAAGAAACCGAGTTGAAGAAAGGAGCGCAGGGGCACTGTAATTCACAAACCTGCAGAGTTATAAATGACAGCTATCGTCCAAAAATAGACTGAAGTAAGGCTGCCAAGAGGACTTGAAAGCGGGGCAGAATTGCAGGAAACCGATTTCAGGAGGTAGACTGGAATTGCATTGAAAGCATAGGAAAAGAGGCAGAACGTCCACAATGATGCACTTGGCCAAAAAGGGCGTATGCGTTTTTTCCTGAATATATTCAGGAAAAAACGCATACGCCCTTTTTGGCCAACCAAGCAAGCTTGCAAAGGAAATCTGCACTACAATGAAATCTCACTTCCCCCCGGGCAAAAGGGCCATCTGAAAAAAGTGTAAAATCCAGAAAGGCAGGACAGGCCATGGAGAACTGGGAGCCTTGTTATGCTGATGGGCGGGATGTAAATTGCCAACAACCACTCGGGAGAAGTGTATGGTGTTTCCTGAAACATCTAAAAAACAAAGCAACAGAACCTAGGGCACTTCCACTTATGGCCCTATAGCTTAGGGAAATTAAAATCAAAAAGACACAGCCACCCCAAAGTTTGGAACGGCTCTGTTTACAAGAACCTCGTTTACAGTACAAGTTCAACATTGCAGAAAGTGAAAAATGGATAAAGAAGTTGTGGTATTTACTTACAAAGCAATATCACTCAGCAATGAAATCTGTGTCATCAGGCCCTTAGCAGCACAATGAGTGGATTCAGGTATGATGATTCTAACTGAAATAAGTCACACAGAAAAAGAAACATCATAAGATATCAGTAATACACGGAATGTAAACTTGGCTACACAGGAACTGAATTACAGAACAGAACAGGGTCTCAAATTTAGAAAACCAACTTATGCTTGCTTAAGGGTAAAGGTGAGTTGGGGTGCTGCATAAAACCAGAGATTGAAATGAGCACAGATAAAGTTCCTTAAGCCAAATATGGAATAGACAAGAGCTACTCCTTGCTCAACGAAATGGACTCAACACCGCATATTAAACGCCTAAGAATGTACCTGACTAGTAAGTATCTTAAAACCTATGGATTGCTATGTCTCCGAAAGAGAATCAAGCATGTGTACAGGGGCATAAACGCAGCAGTGCTAGGATTGGAGAGGTTCGGTGAGCAAATGAAGACCCTTTGAAGTCATATTGCATGGTACCCATTCCACAGGTTTCAACTACCCAGGTTTAAGGTATTCTTCCTTCAGCTAAAACATGCATGTGGAACCTAGAGTATGATCAACCATGTGATCGGGAGACGTGTTCAAATATGTCTCAGTTTTCCTCCCCTGGTACTCGGGTGCAACATTCCAGACGCTTTACTAACACTCTCCCCACTTGGAGAGTCAGTCCCTTTAACCTCCTGTTTGGCCCAGTTTGCAATTTCTGCGGAAGATGAACAGGAATAGTGAGAACCAATGAGAGGCTAGCTGGAGGTGTCTGGACGGGCAAATTTAACTCTCATTTCCCACCAGGAAGAGGAATTAACCAAAGGCTCAGCATGCCGGGCCGGAACCAGATTAGGGCCTGAAGCCATCCTGCGGTGTTGCGGCCAGGTCACAAGAAAGCGAGTTGAAGAAAGGAGCTCAGAGGCACTGTAATTCACAAACCTGCAGAGTTATAAATGACAGCTATCGTCCAAAAATAGACTGAAGTAAGGCTGCCAAGAGGACTTGAAAGCGGGGCAGAATTGCAGGAAACCGATTTCAGGAGGTAGACTGGAATTGCATTGAAAGCATAGGAAAAGAGGCAGAACGTCCACAATGATGCACTTGGCCAAAAAGGGCGTATGCGTTTTTTCCTGAATATAATCAGGAAAAAACGCATACGCCCTTTTTGGCCAACCAAGCAAGCTTGCAAAGGAAATCTGCACTACAATGAAGTCTCACTTCCCCCCGGTCAAAAGGGCCATCTGAAAAAAGTGTAAAATCCAGAAAGGCAACAGGCCATTGAGAACTGGGAGCCTTGTTATGCTGATGGGCGGGATGTAAATTGCCAACAGACACTCGGGAGAAGTGTATGGTGTTTCCTGAAACATCTAAAAAACAAAGCAACAGAGCCTAGGGCACTTCCACTTATGGTCCTATAGCTTAGGGAAATTAAAATCAAAAAGACACAGCCACCCCAAAGTTTGAACGGCTCTGTTTACAAGAACCTCATTTACAGTACAATTTCAACATCGCAGAAAGTGAAAAATGGATAAAGAACTTGTGGTACTTACGTACAATGCAGTATCACTCAGCAATGAAATCTATGTCATCAGGCCCGTAGCAGCATAATGAGTAGATTCAGGTACGATGATTCTAACTGAAATAAGTCACACAGAAAAAGAAAGGTCATAAGTTATCACTAATACACGGAATGTAAACTTGGCTACACAGGAACTGAATTACAGAACAGAACAGGGTCTCAAATTTAGAAAACCAACTTATGCTTGCTTAAGGGTAAAGGTGAGTTGGGGTGCTGCATAAAACCAGAGATTGAAATGAGCACAGATAAAGTTCCTTAAGCCAAATATGGAATAGACAAGAGCTACTCCTTGCTCAACGAAATGGACTCAACACCGCATATTAAACGCCTAAGAATGTACCTGACTAGTAAGTATCTTAAAACCTATAGATTGCTATGTCTCCGAAAGAGAATCAAGCATGTGTACAGGGGCATAAACACAGCAGTGATAGGATTGGAGAGGTTCGGTGAGCAAATGAAGACCCTTTGAAGTCATATTGCATGGTACCCATTCCACGGGTTTCAACTACCCAGGTTTTAGGTATTCTTCCTTCAGCTAAAACATGCATGTGGAACCCAGAGTATGATCAACCATGTGATCGGGAGACGTGTTCAAATATGTCTCAGTTTTCCTCCCCTGGTACTCGGGTGCAACATTCCAGACGCTTTACTAACACTCTCCCCACTTGGAGAGTCAGCGCCTTTAACCTCCTGTTTGGCCCAGTTTGCAAATTCTGCGGAAGATGAACAGGAATAGCGAGAACCAATGAGAGGCTAGCTGGAGGTGTCTGGACGGGCAAATTTAACTCTCATTTCCCACCAGGAGGAGGAAATAACCAAAGGCTCAGCGTGCCGTGCCAGAACCAGATTAGGGCCTGAAGTCATCCTGCGGTGTTGCGGCCAGGTCACAAGAAAGCGAGTTGAAGAAAGGAGCTCAGGGGCACTGTAATTCACAAACCTGCAGAGTTATAAATGACAGCTATCGTCCAAAAATAGACTGAAGTAAGGCTGCCAAGAGGACTTGAAAGCGGGGCAGAATTGCAGGAAACCGATTTCAGGAGGTAGACTGAAATTGCATTGAAAGCATAGGAAAAGAGGCAGAACGTCCACAATGATGCACTTGGCCAAAAAGGGCGTATGCGTTTTTTCCTGAATATATTCAGGAAAAACCGCATACGCCCTTTTTGGTCAACCAAGCAAGCTTGCAAAGGAAATCTGCACTACAATGAAGTCTCACTTCCCCCCGGTCAAAAGGGCCATCTGAAAAACGTGTAACATCCAGAAAGGCAGGACAGGCCATGGAGAACTGGGAGCCTTGTTATGCTGATGGGCGGGATGTAAATTGCCAACAACCACTCGGGAGAAGTGTATGGTGTTTCCTGAAACATCTAAAAAACAAAGCAACAGAGCCTAGGGCACTGCCACTTATGGTCCTATAGCTTAGGGAAATTAAAATCAAAAAGACACAGCCACCCCAAGTTTGGGACTACACTGTTTACCACAACCTCGTTTACAGTACAAGTTCAACATCGCAGAAAGTGAAAAATGCATAAAGAAGTTGTGGTATTTACTTACAAAGCAATATCACTCAGCAATGAAATCTATGTCATCAGGCCCTTAGCATCACAATGAGTGGATTCAGGTATGATGATTCTACCTGAAATAAGTCACACAGAAAAAGAAACATCATAAGATATCAGTAATACACGGAATGGAAACTTGGCTACACAGGAACTGAATTACAGAACAGAACAGGGTCTCAAATTTAGAAAACCAACTTATGCTTGCTTAAGGGGAAAGGTGAGTTGGGATGCTGCATAAAACCAGAGATTGAAATGAGCACAGATAAAGTTCCTTAAGTCAAATATGGAATAGACAAGAGCTACTCCTTGCTCAACGAAATGGACTCAACACCGCATATTAAACGCCTAAGAATGTACCTGACTAGTAAGTATCGTAAAACCTATGGATTGCTATGTCTCCAGAAGAGAATCAAGCATGTGTACAGGGGCATAAATGCAGCAGTGATAGGATTGGAGAGGTTCGGTGAGCAAATGAAGACCCTTTGAAGTCATATTGCATGGTACCCATTCCACGGGTTTCAACTACCCAGGTTTAAGGTATTCTTCCTTCAGCTAAAACATGCATGTGGAACCCAGAGTATGATCAACCATGTGATCGGGAGACGTGTTCAAATATGTCTCAGTTTTCCTCCCCTGGTACTCGGGTGCAACATTCCAGACGCTTTACTAACACTCTCCCCACTTGGAGAGTCAGCGCCTTTAACCTCCTGTTTGGCACAGTTTGCAATTTCTGCGGAAGATGAACAGGAATAGCGAGAACCAATGAGAGGCTAGCTGGAGGTGTCTGGACGGGCAAATTTAACTCTCATTTCCCAACAGGAAGAGGAAATAACCAAAGGCTCAGCATGCCGTACCGGAACCAGATTAGGGCCTGAAGTCATCCTGCGGTGTTGCGGCCAGCTCAAAAGAAACCGAGTTGAAGAAAGGAGCACAGGGGCACTGTAATTCACAAACCTGCAGAGTTATAAATGACAGCTATTGTCCAAAAATAGACTGAAGTAAGGCTGCCAAGAGGACTTGAAAGCGGGGCAGAATTCCAGGAAACCGATTTCAGGAGGTAGACTGGAATTGCATTGAAAGCATAGGAAAAGAGGCAGAACGTCCACAATGATGCACTTGGCCAAAAAGGGCGTATGCGTTTTTTCCTGAATATATTCAGGAAAAAACGCATACGCCCTTTTTGGCCAACCCAGCAAGCTTGCAAAGGAAATCTGCACTACAATGAAGTCTCACTTCCCCCCGGTCAAAAGGGCCATCTGAAAAAAGTGTAAAATCCAGAAAGGCAGGACAGGCCATGGAGAACTGGGAGCCTTGTTATGCTGATGGGCGGGATGTAAATTGCCAACAGACACTCGGGAGAAGTGTATGGTGTTTCCTGAAACATCTAAAAAACAAAGCAACAGAACATAGGGCACTTCCACTTATGGTCCTATAGCTTAGGGAAATTAAAATCAAAAAGACACAGCCACCCCAAAGTTTGGAACGGCTCTGTTTACAAGAACCTCGTTTACAGTACAAGTTCAACATCGCAGAAAGTGAAAAATGGATAAAGAAGTTGTGGTATTTACTTACAAAGCAATATCACTCAGCAATGAAATCTGTGTCATCAGGCCCTTAGCAGCACAATGAGTGGATTCAGGTATGATGATTCTAACTGAAATAAGTCACACAGAAAAAGAAACATCATAAGATATCAGTAATACACGGAATGTAAACTTGGCTACACAGGAACTGAATTACAGAACAGAACAGGGTCTCAAATTTAGAAAACCAACTTATGCTTGCTTAAGGGTAAAGGTGAGGTGGGGTGCTGCATAAAACCAGAGATTGAAATGAGCACAGATAAAGTTCCTTAAGTCAAATATGGAATAGACAAGAGCTACTCCTTGCTCAACGAAATGGACTCAACACCGCATATTAAACGCCTAAGAATGTACCTGACTAGTAAGTATCGTAAAACCTATGGATTGCTATGTCTCCAAAAGAGAATCAAGCATGTGTACAGGGGCATAAACGCAGCAGTGATAGGATTGGAGAGGTTCGGTGAGCAAATGAAGACCATTTGAAGTCATATTGCATGGTACCCATTACACGGGTCTCAACTCTCCAGGTTTAAGGTATTCTTCCTTCAGCTAAAACATGCATGTGGAACCCAAGTATGATCAACCATGTGAACGGGAGACGTGTTCAAATATGTCTCAGTTTTCCTCCCCTGGTACTCGGGTGCAACATTCCAGACGCTTTACTAACAGTCTCCCCACTTGGAGAGTCAGCGCCTTTAACCTCCTGTATGGCCCAGTTTGCAATTTCTGCGGAAGATGAACAGGAATAGCGAGAACCAATGAGAGGCTAGCTGGAGGTGTCTGGACGGGCAAATTTAACTCTCATTTCCCACCAGGAAGAGGAAATAACCAAAGGCTCAGCATGCCGTACCGGAACCAGATTAGGGCCTGAAGCCATCCTGCGGTGTTGCGGCCAGCTCAAAAGAAAGCGAGTTGAAGAAAGGAGCTCAGGGGCACTGTAATTCACAAACCTGCAGAGTTATAAATGACAGCTATCGTCCAAAAATAGACTTAAGTAAGGCTGCCAAGAGGACTTGAAAGCGGGGCAGAATTGCAGGAAACCGATTTCAGGAGGTAGACTGGAATTGCATTGAAAGCATAGGAAAAGAGGCAGAACGTCCACAATGATGCACTTGGCCAAAAAGGGCGTATGCGTTTTTTCCTGAATATATTCAGGAAAAAACGCATACGCCCTTTTTGGCCAACCAAGCAAGCTTGCAAAGGAAATCTGCACTACAATGAAGTCTCACTTCCCCCCGGTCAAAAGGGCCATCTGAAAAAAGTGTAAAATCCAGAAAGGCAGGACAGGCCATGGAGAACTGGGAGCCTTGTTATGCTGATGGGCGGGATGTAAATTGCCAACAGACACTCGGGAGAAGTGTATGGTGTTTCCTGAAACATCTAAAAAACAAAGCAACAGAGCCTAGGGCACTGCCACTTATGGTCCTATAGCTTAGGGAAATTAAAATCAAAAAGACACAGCAACCCCAAATTTTGGGACGCCTCTGTTTACAACAACCTCGTTTACAGTACAAGTTCAACATCGCAGAAAGTGAAAAATGGATAAAGAAGTTGTGGTATTTACTTACAAAGCAATATCACTCAGCAATGAAATCTATGTCATCAGGCCCTTAGCATCACAATGAGTGGATTCAGGTATGATGATTCTAACTGAAATAAGTCACACAGAAAAAGAAACATCATAAGATATCAGTAATACACGGAATGTAAACTTGGCTACACAGGAACTGAATTACAGAACAGAACAGGGTCTCAAATTTAGAAAACCAACTTATGCTTGCTTAAGGGTAAAGGTGAGTTGGGGTGCTGCATAAAACCAGAGATTGAAATGAGCACAGATAAAGTTCCTTAAGTCAAATATGGAATAGACAAGAGCTACACCTTGCTCAACGAAATGGACTCAACACCGCATATTAAACGCCTAAGAATGTACCTGACTAGTAAGTATCGTAAAACCTATGGATTGCTATGTCTCCAAAAGAGAATCAAGCATGTGTACAGGGGCATAAACGCAGCAGTGATAGGATTGGAGAGGTTCGGTGAGCAAATGAAGACCCTTTGAAGTCATATTGCATGGTACCCATTGCACGGGTCTCAACTCTCCAGGTTTAAGATATTCTTCCTTCAGCTAAAACATGCATGTGGAACCCAAGTATGATCAACCATGTGAACGGGAGACGTGTTCAAATATGTCTCAGTTTTCCTCCCCTGGTACTCGGGTGCAACATTCCAGACGCTTTACTAACACTCTCCCCACTTGGAGAGTCAGCGCCTTTAACCTCCTGTTTGGCCCAGTTTGCAATTTCTGCGGAAGATGAACAGGAATAGCGAGAACCAATGAGAGGCTAGCTGGAGGTGTCTGGACGGGCAAATTTAACTCTCATTTCCCACCAGGAAGAGGAAATAACCAAAGGCTCAGCGTGCCGTGCCGGCACCAGATTCGGGCCTGAAGCCATCCTGCGGTGTTGCGGCCAGGTCACAAGAAAGCAAGTTGAAGAAAGGAGCTCAGGGGCACTGTAATTCACAAACCTGCAGAGTTATAAATGACAGCTATCGTCCAAAAATATACTGAAGTAAGGCTGCCAAGAGGACTTGAAAGCGGGGCAGAATTGCAGGAAACCGATTTCAGGAGGTAGACTGGAATTGCATTGAAAGCATAGGAAAAGAGGCAGAACGTCCACAATGATGCACTTGGCCAAAAAGGGCGTATGCGTTTTTTCCTGAATATATTCAGGAAAAAACGCATACGCCCTTTTTGGCCAACCAAGCAAGCTTGCAAAGGAAATCTGCACTACAATGAAGTCTCACTTCCCCCCGGTCAAAAGGGCCATCTGAAAAAAGTGTAAAATCCAGAAAGGCAGGACAGGCCATGGAGAACTGGGAGCCTTGTTATGCTGATGGGCGGGATGTAAATTGCCAACAACCACTCGGGAGAAGTGTATGGTGTTTCCTGAAACATCTAAAAAACAAAGCAACAGAGCCTAGGGCACTTCCACTTATGGTCCTATAGCTTAGGGAAATTAAAATCAAAAAGACACAGCCACCCCAAAGTTTGGGACGCCTCTGTTTACAAGAACCTCGTTTACTGTACTAGTTCAATATCACAGAAAGTGAAAAATGGATAAAGAACTTGTGGTATTTACTTACAAAGCAATATCACTCAGCAATGAAATCTGTGTCATCAGGCCCTTAGCAGCACAATGAGTGGATTCAGGTATGATGATTCTAACTGAAATAAGTCACACAGAAAAAGAAACATCATAAGATATCAGTAATACACGGAATGTAAACTTGGCTACACAGGAACTGAATTACAGAACAGAACAGGGTCTCAAATTTAGAAAACCAACTTATTCTTGCTTAAGGGTAAAGGTGAGTTGGGGTGCTGCATAAAACCAGAGATTGAAATGAGCACAGATAAAGTTCCTTAAGCCAAATATGGAATAGACAAGAGCTACTCCTTGCTCAACGAAATGGACTCAACACCCCATATTAAACGCCTAAGAATGTACCTGACTAGTAAGTATCTTAAAACCTATGGATTGCTATATCTCCGAAAGAGAATCAAGCATGTGTACAGGGGCATAAACGCAGCAGTGATAGGATTGGAGAGGTTCGGTGAGCAAATGAAGACCCTTTGAAGTCATACTGTATGGTACCCATTCCACAGGTTTCAACTACCCAGGTTTAAGGTATTCTTCCTTCAGCTATAACATGCATGTGGAACCTAGAGTATGATCAACCATGTGATCGGGAGACGTGTTCAAATATGTCTCAGTTTTCCTCCCCTGGTACTCGGGTGCAACATTCCAGGCGCTTTACTAACACTCTCCCCACTTGGAGAGTCAGTCCCTTTAACCTCCTGTTTGGCCCAGTTTGCAATTTCTGCGGAAGATGAACAGGAATAGCGAGAACCAATGAGAGGCTAGCTGGAGGTGTCTGGACGGGCAAATTTAACTCTCATTTCTCACCAGGAAGAGGAATTAACCAAAGGCTCAGCATGCCGGACCGGAACCAGATTAGGGCCTGAAGCCATCCTGCGGTGTTGCGGCCAGCTCACAAGAAAGCGAGTTGAAGAAAGGAGCTCAGGGGCACTGTAATTCACAAACCTGCAGAGTTATAAATGACAGCTATCGTCCAAAAATAGACTGAAGTAAGGCTGCCAAGAGGACTTGAAAGAGGGGCAGAATTGCAGGAAACCGATTTCAGGAGGTTGACTGGAATTGCATTGAAAGCATAGGAAAAGAGGCAGAACGTCCACAATGATGCACTTGGCCAAAAAGGGCGTATGCGTTTTTTCCTGAATATATTCAGGAAAAAACGCATACGCCATTTTTGGCCAACCAAGCAAGCTTGCAAAGGAAATCTGCACTACAATGAAGTCTCACATCCCCCCGGTCAAAAGGGCCATCTGAAAAAAGTGTAAAATCCAGAAAGGCAGGACAGGCCATGGAGAACTGGTAGCCTTGTTATTTCTGATGGGCGGGATGTAAATTGCCAACAACCACTCGGGAGAAGTGTATGGTGTTTCCTGAAACATCTAAAAAACAAAGCAACAGAACCTAGGGCACTTCCACTTATGGTCCTATAGCTTAGGGAAATTAAAATCAAAAAGACACAGCCACCCCAAAGTTTGGAACGGCTCTGTTTACAAGAACCTCGTTTACAGTACAAGTTCAACATCGCAGAAAGTGAAAAATGGATAAAGAAGTTGTGGTATTTACTTACAAAGCAATATCACTCAGCAATGAAATCTGTGTCATCAGGCCCTTAGCAGCACAATGAGTGGATTCAGGTATGATGATTCTAACTGAAATAAGTCACACAGAAAAAGAAACATCATAAGATATCAGTAATACACGGAATGTAAACTTGGCTACACAGGAACTGAATTACAGAACAGAACAGGGTCTCAAATTTAGAAAACCAACTTATGCTTGCTTAAGGGGAAAGGTGAGTTGGGTTGCTGCATAAAACCAGAGATTGAAATGAGCACAGATAAAGTTCCTTAAGCCAAATATGGAATAGACAAGAGCTACTCCTTGCTCAACGAAATGGACTCAACACCGCATATTAAACGCCTAAGAATGTACCTGACTAGTAAGTATCTTAAAACCTATGGATTGCTATGTCTCCGAAAGAGAATCAAGCATGTGTACAGGGGCATAAACGCAGCAGTGATAGGATTGGGGAGGTTCGGTGAGCAAATGAAGACCCTTTGAAGTCATATTGCATGGTACCCATTCCACGGGTTTCAACTACCCAGGTTTTAGGTATTCTTCCTTCAGCTAAAACATGCATGTGGAACCCAAGTATGATCAACCATGTGAACGGGAGACGTGTTCAAATATGTCTCAGTTTTCCTCCCCTGGTACTCGGGTGCAACATTCCAGACGCTTTACTAACACTCTCCCCACTTGGAGAGTCAGTCCCTTTAACCTCCTGTTTCGCCCAGTTTGCAATTTCTGCGGAAGATGAACAGGAATAGCGAGAAACAATGAGAGGCTAGCTGGAGGTGTCTGGACGGGCAAATTTAACTCTCATTTCCCACCAGGAAGAGGAAATAACCAAAGGCTCAGTGTGCCGTGCCGGAACCAGATTAGGGCCTGAAGCCATCCTGCGGTGTTGCGGCCAGCTCACAAGAAAGCGAGTTGAAGAAAGGAGCTCAGGGGCACTGTAATTCACAAACCTGCAGAGTTATAAATGACAGCTATCGTCCAAAAATAGACTGAAGTAAGGCTGCCAAGAGGACTTGAAAGCGGGGCAGAATTGCAGGAAACCGATTTCAGGAGGTAGACTGGAATTGCATTGAAAGCATAGGAAAAGAGGCAGAACGTCCACAATGATGCACTTGGCCAAAAAGGGCGTATGCGTTTTTTCCTGAATATATTCAGGAAAAACCGCATACGCCCTTTTTGGCCAACCAAGCAAGCTTGCAAAGGAAATCTGCACTACAATGAAGTCTCACTTCCCCCCGGTCAAAAGGGCCATCTGAAAAAAGTGTAAAATCCAGAAAGGCAGGACAGGCCATGGAGAACTGGGAGCCTTGTTATGCTGATGGGCGGGATGTAAATTGCCAACAACCACTCGGGAGAAGTGTATGGTGTTTCCTGAAACATGTAAAAAACAAAGCAACAGAACCTAGGGAACTTCCACTTATGGTCCTATAGCTTAGGGAAATTAAAATCAAAAAGACACAGCCACCCCAAAGTTTGGAATGGCTCTGTTTACAAGAACCTCGTTTACAGTACAAGTTCAACATCGCAGAAAGTGAAAAATGGATAAAGAAGTTGTGGTATTTACTTACAAAGCAATATCACTCAGCAATGAAATCTGTGTCATCAGGCCCTTAGCAGCACAATGAGTGGATTCAGGTATGATGATTATAACTGAAATAAGTCACACAGAAAAAGAAACATCATAAGATATCAGTAATACACGGAATGTAAACTTGGCTACACAGGAACTGAATTACAGAACAGAACAGGGTCTCAAATTTAGAAAACCAACTTATTCTTGCTTAAGGGTAAAGGTGAGTTGGGGTGCTGCATAAAACCAGAGATTGAAATGAGCACAGATAAAGTTCCTTAAGCCAAATATGGAATAGACAAGAGCTACTCCTTGCTCAACGAAATGGACTCAACACCCCATATTAAACGCCTAAGAATGTACCTGACTAGTAAGTATCTTAAAACCTATGGATTGCTATGTCTCCGAAAGAGAATCAAGCATGTGTACAGGGGCATAAACGCAGCAGTGATAGGATTGGAGAGGTTCGGTGAGCAAATGAAGACCCTTTGAAGTCATACTGTATGGTACCCATTCCACAGGTTTCAACTACGCAGGTTTAAGGTATTCTTCCTTCAGCTATAACATGCATGTGGAACCTAGAGTATGATCAACCATGTGATCGGGAGACGTGTTCAAATATGTCTCAGTTTTCCTCCCCTGGTACTCGGGTGCAACATTCCAGGCGCTTTACTAACACTCTCCCCACTTGGAGAGTCAGTCCCTTTAACCTCCTGTTTGGCCCAGTTTGCAATTTCTGCGGAAGATGAACAGGAATAGCGAGAACCAATGAGAGGCTAGCTGGAGGTGTCTGGACGGGCAAATTTAACTCTCATTTCTCACCAGGAAGAGGAATTAACCAAAGGATCAGCATGCCGGACCGGAACCAGATTAGGGCCTGAAGCCATCCTGCGGTGTTGCGGCCAGCTCACAAGAAAGCGAGTTGAAGAAAGGAGCTCAGGGGCACTGTAATTCACAAACCTGCAGAGTTATAAATGACAGCTATCGTCCAAAAATAGACTGAAGTAAGGCTGCCAAGAGGACTTGAAAGAGGGGCAGAATTGCAGGAAACCGATTTCAGGAGGTTGACTGGAATTGCATTGAAAGCATAGGAAAAGAGGCAGAACGTCCACAATGATGCACTTGGCCAAAAAGGGCGTATGCGTTTTTTCCTGAATATATTCAGGAAAAAACGCATACGCCATTTTTGGCCAACCAAGCAAGCTTGCAAAGGAAATCTGCACTACAATGAAGTCTCACATCCCCCCGGTCAAAAGGGCCATCTGAAAAAAGTGTAAAATCCAGAAAGGCAGGACAGGCCATGGAGAACTGGGAGCCTTGTTATGCTGATGGGCGGGATGTAAATTGCCAACAACCACTCGGGAGAAGTGTATGGTGTTTCCTGAAACATCTAAAAAACAAAGCAACAGAACCTAGGGCACTTCCACTTATGGTCCTATAGCTTAGGGAAATTAAAATCAAAAAGACACAGCCACCCCAAAGTTTGGAACGGCTCTGTTTACAAGAACCTCGTTTACAGTACAAGTTCAACATCGCAGAAAGTGAAAAATGGATAAAGAAGTTGTGGTATTTACTTACAAAGCAATATCACTCAGCAATGAAATCTGTGTCATCAGGCCCTTAGCAGCACAATGAGTGGATTCAGGTATGATGATTCTAACTGAAATAAGTCACACAGAAAAAGAAACATCATAAGATATCAGTAATACACGGAATGTAAACTTGGCTACACAGGAACTGAATTACAGAACAGAACAGGGTCTCAAATTTAGAAAACCAACTTATGCTTGCTTAAGGGGAAAGGTGAGTTGGGTTGCTGCATAAAACCAGAGATTGAAATGAGCACAGATAAAGTTCCTTAAGCCAAATATGGAATAGACAAGAGCTACTCCTTGCTCAACGAAATGGACTCAACACCGCATATTAAACGCCTAAGAATGTACCTGACTAGTAAGTATCTTAAAACCTATGGATTGCTATGTCTCCGAAAGAGAATCAAGCATGTGTACAGGGGCATAAACGCAGCAGTGATAGGATTGGGGAGGTTCGGTGAGCAAATGAAGACCCTTTGAAGTCATATTGCATGGTACCCATTCCACGGGTTTCAACTACCCAGGTTTTAGGTATTCTTCCTTCAGCTAAAACATGCATGTGGAACCCAAGTATGATCAACCATGTGAACGGGAGACGTGTTCAAATATGTCTCAGTTTTCCTCCCCTGGTACTCGGGTGCAACATTCCAGACGCTTTACTAACACTCTCCCCACTTGGAGAGTCAGTCCCTTTAACCTCCTGTTTCGCCCAGTTTGCAATTTCTGCGGAAGATGAACAGGAATAGCGAGAAACAATGAGAGGCTAGCTGGAGGTGTCTGGACGGGCAAATTTAACTCTCATTTCCCACCAGGAAGAGGAAATAACCAAAGGCTCAGTGTGCCGTGCCGGAACCAGATTAGGGCCTGAAGCCATCCTGCGGTGTTGCGGCCAGCTCACAAGAAAGCGAGTTGAAGAAAGGAGCTCAGGGGCACTGTAATTCACAAACCTGCAGAGTTATAAATGACAGCTATCGTCCAAAAATAGACTGAAGTAAGGCTGCCAAGAGGACTTGAAAGCGGGGCAGAATTGCAGGAAACCGATTTCAGGAGGTAGACTGGAATTGCATTGAAAGCATAGGAAAAGAGGCAGAACGTCCACAATGATGCACTTGGCCAAAAAGGGCGTATGCGTTTTTTCCTGAATATATTCAGGAAAAACCGCATACGCCCTTTTTGGCCAACCAAGCAAGCTTGCAAAGGAAATCTGCACTACAATGAAGTCTCACTTCCCCCCGGTCAAAAGGGCCATCTGAAAAAAGTGTAAAATCCAGAAAGGCAGGACAGGCCATGGAGAACTGGGAGCCTTGTTATGCTGATGGGCGGGATGTAAATTGCCAACAACCACTCGGGAGAAGTGTATGGTGTTTCCTGAAACATCTAAAAAACAAAGCAACAGAACCTAGGGCACTTCCACTTATGGTCCTATAGCTTAGGGAAATTAAAATCAAAAAGACACAGCCACCCCAAAGTTTGGAACGGCTCTGTTTACAAGAACCTCGTTTACAGTACAAGTTCAACATCGCAGAAAGTGAAAAATGGATAAAGAAGTTGTGGTATTTACTTACAAAGCAATATCACTCAGCAATGAAATCTGTGTCATCAGGCCCTTAGCAGCACAATGAGTGGATTCAGGTATGATGATTCTAACTGAAATAAGTCACACAGAAAAAGAAACATCATAAGATATCACTAATACACGGAATGTAAACTTGGCTACACAGGAACTGAATTACAGAACAGAACAGGGTCTCAAATTTAGAAAACCAACTTATGCTTGCTTAAGGGGAAAGGTGAGTTGGGTTGCTGCATAAAACCAGAGATTGAAATGAGCACAGATAAAGTTCCTTAAGCCAAATATGGAATAGACAAGAGCTACTCCTTGCTCAACGAAATGGACTCAACACCGCATATTAAACGCCTAAGAATGTACCTGACTAGTAAGTATCTTAAAACCTATGGATTGCTATGTCTCCGAAAGAGAATCAAGCATGTGTACAGGGGCATAAACGCAGCAGTGATAGGATTGGGGAGGTTCGGTGAGCAAATGAAGACCCTTTGAAGTCATATTGCATGGTACCCATTCCACGGGTTTCAACTACCCAGGTTTTAGGTATTCTTCCTTCAGCTAAAACATGCATGTGGAACCCAAGTATGATCAACCATGTGAACGGGAGACGTGTTCAAATATGTCTCAGTTTTCCTCCCCTGGTACTCGGGTGCAACATTCCAGATGCTTTACTAACACTCTCCCCACTTGGAGAGTCAGTCCCTTTAACCTCCTGTTTCACCCAGTTTGCAATTTCTGCGGAAGATGAACAGGAATAGCGAGAACCAATGAGAGGCTAGCTGGAGGTGTCTGGACGGGCAAATTTAACTCTCATTTCCCACCAGGAAGAGGAAATAACCAAAGGCTCAGTGTGCCGTGCCGGAACCAGATTAGGGCCTGAAGCCATCCTGCGGTGTTGCGGCCAGCTCACAAGAAAGCGAGTTGAAGAAAGGAGCTCAGGGGCACTGTAATTCACAAACCTGCAGAGTTATAAATGACAGCTATCGTCCAAAAATAGACTGAAGTAAGGCTGCCAAGAGGACTTGAAAGCGGGGCAGAATTGCAGGAAACCGATTTCAGGAGGTAGACTGGAATTGCATTGAAAGCATAGGAAAAGAGGCAGAACGTCCACAATGATGCACTTGGCCAAAAAGGGCGTATGCGTTTTTTCCTGAATATATTCAGGAAAAAACGCATACGCCCTTTTTGGCCAACCAAGCAAGCTTGCAAAGGAAATCTGCACTACAATGAAGTCTCACTTCCCCCCGGTCAAAAGGGCCATCTGAAAAAAGTGTAAAATCCAGAAAGGCAGGACAGGCCATGGAGAACTGGGAGCCTTGTTATGCTGATGGGCGGGATGTAAATTGCCAACAACCACTCGGGAGAAGTGTATGGTGTTTCCTGAAACATCTAAAAAACAAAGCAACAGAACCTAGGGCACTTCCACTTATGGTCCTATAGCTTAGGGAAATTAAAATCAAAAAGACACAGCCACCCCAAAGTTTGGAACGGCTCTGTTTACAAGAACCTCGTTTACAGTACAAGTTCAACATCGCAGAAAGTGAAAAATGGATAAAGAAGTTGTGGTATTTACTTACAAAGCAATATCACTCAGCAATGAAATCTGTGTCATCAGGCCCTTAGCAGCACAATGAGTGGATTCAGGTATGATGATTCTAACTGAAATAAGTCACACAGAAAAAGAAACATCATAAGATATCAGTAATACACGGAATGTAAACTTGGCTACACAGGAACTGAATTACAGAACAGAACAGGGTCTCAAATTTAGAAAACCAACTTATGCTTGCTTAAGGGGAAAGGTGAGTTGGGTTGCTGCATAAAACCAGAGATTGAAATGAGCACAGATAAAGTTCCTTAAGCCAAATATGGAATAGACAAGAGCTACTCCTTGCTCAACGAAATGGACTCAACACCGCATATTAAACGCCTAAGAATGTACCTGACTAGTAAGTATCTTAAAACCTATGGATTGCTATGTCTCCGAAAGAGAATCAAGCATGTGTACAGGGGTATAAACGCAGCAGTGATAGGATTGGGGAGGTTCGGTGAGCAAATGAAGACCCTTTGAAGTCATATTGCATGGTACCCATTCCACGGGTTTCAACTACCCAGGTTTTAGGTATTCTTCCTTCAGCTAAAACATGCATGTGGAACCCAAGTATGATCAACCATGTGAACGGGAGACGTGTTCAAATATGTCTCAGTTTTCCTCCCCTGGTACTCGGGTGCAACATTCCAGATGCTTTACTAACACTCTCCCCACTTGGAGAGTCAGTCCCTTTAACCTCCTGTTTCGCCCAGTTTGCAATTTCTGCGGAAGATGAACAGGAATAGCGAGAACCAATGAGAGGCTAGCTGGAGGTGTCTGGACGGGCAAATTTAACTCTCATTTCCCACCAGGAAGAGGAAATAACCAAAGGCTCAGTGTGCCGTGCCGGAACCAGATTAGGGCCTGAAGCCATCCTGCGGTGTTGCGGCCAGCTCACAAGAAAGCGAGTTGAAGAAAGGAGCTCAGGGGCACTGTAATTCACAAACCTGCAGAGTTATAAATGACAGCTATCGTCCAAAAATAGACTGAAGTAAGGCTGCCAAGAGGACTTGAAAGCGGGGCAGAATTGCAGGAAACCGATTTCAGGAGGTAGACTGGAATTGCATTGAAAGCATAGGAAAAGAGGCAGAACGTCCACAATGATGCACTTGGCCAAAAAGGGCGTATGCGTTTTTTCCTGAATATATTCAGGAAAAAACGCATACGCCCTTTTTGGCCAACCAAGCAAGCTTGCAAAGGAAATCTGCACTACAATGAAGTCTCACTTCCCCCCGGTCAAAAGGGCCATCTGAAAAAAGGGTAAAATCCAGAAAGGCAGGACAGGCCATGGAGAACTGGGAGCCTTGTTATGCTGATGGGCGGGATGTAAATTGCCAACAACCACTCGGGAGAAGTGTATGGTGTTTCCTGAAACATCTAAAAAACAAAGCAACAGAACCTAGGGCACTGCCACTTATGGTCCTATAGCTTAGGGAAATTAAAATCAAAAAGACACAGCCACCCCAAAGTTTGGAACGGCTCTGTTTACAAGAACCTCGTTTACAGTACAAGTTCAACATCGCAGAAAGTGAAAAATGGATAAAGAAGTTGTGGTATTTACTTACAAAGCAATATCACTCAGCAATGAAATCTGTGTCATCAGGCCCTTAGCAGCACAATGAGTGGATTCAGGTATGATGATTCTAACTGAAATAAGTCACACAGAAAAAGAAACATCATAAGATATCAGTAATACACGGAATGTAAACTTGGCTACACAGGAACTGAATTACAGAACAGAACAGGGTCTCAAATTTACAAAACCAACTTATGCTTGCTTAAGGGGAAAGGTGAGTTGGGTTGCTGCATAAAACCAGAGATTGAAATGAGCACAGATAAAGTTCCTTAAGCCAAATATGGAATAGACAAGAGCTACTCCTTGCTCAACGAAATGGACTCAACACCGCATATTAAACGCCTAAGAATGTACCTGACTAGTAAGTATCTTAAAACCTATGGATTGCTATGTCTCCGAAAGAGAATCAAGCATGTGTACAGGGGCATAAACGCAGCAGTGATAGGATTGGGGAGGTTCGGTGAGCAAATGAAGACCCTTTGAAGTCATATTGCATGGTACCCATTCCACGGGTTTCAACTACCCAGGTTTTAGGTATTCTTCCTTCAGCTAAAACATGCATGTGGAACCCAAGTATGATCAACCATGTGAACGGGAGACGTGTTCAAATATGTCTCAGTTTTCCTCCCCTGGTACTCGGGTGCAACATTCCAGACGCTTTACTAACACTCTCCCCACTTGGAGAGTCAGCGCCTTTAACCTCCTGTTTGGCACAGTTTGCAATTTCTGCGGAAGATGAACAGGAATAGCGAGAACCAATGAGAGACTAGCTGGAGGTGTCTGGACGGGCAAATTTAACTCTCATTTCCCACCAGGAAGAGGAAATAACCAAAGGCTCAGCGTGCCGTGCCGGAACCAGATTAGGGCCTGAAGCCATCCTGCGGTGTTGCGGCCAGCTCACAAGAAAGCGAGTTGAAGAAAGGAGCTCAGGGGCACTGTAATTCACAAACCTGCAGAGTTATAAATGACAGCTATCGTCCAAAAATAGACTGAAGTAAGGCTGCCAAGAGGACTTGAAAGCGGGGCAGAATTGCAGGAAACCGATTTCAGGAGGTAGACTGGAATTGCATTGAAAGCATAGGAAAAGAGGCAGAACGTCCACAATGATGCACTTGGCCAAAAAGGGCGTATGCGTTTTTTCCTGAATATATTCAGGAAAAAACGCATACGCCCTTTTTGGCCAACCAAGCAAGCTTGCAAAGGAAATCTGCACTACAATGAAGTCTCACTTCCCCCCGGTCAAAAGGGCCATCTGAAAAAAGGGTAAAATCCAGAAAGGCAGGACAGGCCATGGAGAACTGGGAGCCTTGTTATGCTGATGGGCGGGATGTAAATTGCCAACAACCACTCGGGAGAAGTGTATGGTGTTTCCTGAAACATCTAAAAAACAAAGCAACAGAACCTAGGGCACTGCCACTTATGGTCCTATAGCTTAGGGAAATTAAAATCAAAAAGACACAGCCACCCCAAAGTTTGGAACGGCTCTGTTTACAAGAACCTCGTTTACAGTACAAGTTCAACATCGCAGAAAGTGAAAAATGGATAAAGAAGTTGTGGTATTTACTTACAAAGCAATATCACTCAGCAATGAAATCTGTGTCATCAGGCCCTTAGCAGCACAATGAGTGGATTCAGGTATGATGATTCTAACTGAAATAAGTCACACAGAAAAAGAAACATCATAAGATATCAGTAATACACGGAATGTAAACTTGGCTACACAGGAACTGAATTACAGAACAGAACAGGGTCTCAAATTTACAAAACCAACTTATGCTTGCTTAAGGGGAAAGGTGAGTTGGGTTGCTGCATAAAACCAGAGATTGAAATGAGCACAGATAAAGTTCCTTAAGCCAAATATGGAATAGACAAGAGCTACTCCTTGCTCAACGAAATGGACTCAACACCGCATATTAAACGCCTAAGAATGTACCTGACTAGTAAGTATCTTAAAACCTATGGATTGCTATGTCTCCGAAAGAGAATCAAGCATGTGTACAGGGGCATAAACGCAGCAGTGATAGGATTGGGGAGGTTCGGTGAGCAAATGAAGACCCTTTGAAGTCATATTGCATGGTACCCATTCCACGGGTTTCAACTACCCAGGTTTTAGGTATTCTTCCTTCAGCTAAAACATGCATGTGGAACCCAAGTATGATCAACCATGTGAACGGGAGACGTGTTCAAATATGTCTCAGTTTTCCTCCCCTGGTACTCGGGTGCAACATTCCAGACGCTTTACTAACACTCTCCCCACTTGGAGAGTCAGCGCCTTTAACCTCCTGTTTGGCACAGTTTGCAATTTCTGCGGAAGATGAACAGGAATAGCGAGAACCAATGAGAGACTAGCTGGAGGTGTCTGGACGGGCAAATTTAACTCTCATTTCCCACCAGGAAGAGGAAATAACCAAAGGCTCAGCGTGCCGTGCCGGAACCAGATTAGGGCCTGAAGCCATCCTGCGGTGTTGCGGCCAGCTCACAAGAAAGCGAGTTGAAGAAAGGAGCTCAGGGGCACTGTAATTCACAAACCTGCAGAGTTATAAATGACAGCTATCGTCCAAAAATAGACTGAAGTAAGGCTGCCAAGAGGACTTGAAAGCGGGGCAGAATTGCAGGAAACCGATTTCAGGAGGTAGACTGGAATTGCATTGAAAGCATAGGAAAAGAGGCAGAACGTCCACAATGATGCACTTGGCCAAAAAGGGCGTATGCGTTTTTTCCTGAATATATTCAGGAAAAAACGCATACGCCCTTTTTGGCCAACCAAGCAAGCTTGCAAAGGAAATCTGCACTACAATGAAGTCTCACTTCCCCCCGGTCAAAAGGGCCATCTGAAAAAAGTGTAAAATCCAGAAAGGCAGGACAGGCCATGGAGAACTGGGAGCCTTGTTATGCTGATGGGCGGGATGTAAATTGCCAACAACCACTCGGGAGAAGTGTATGGTGTTTCCTGAAACATCTAAAAAACAAAGCAACAGAACCTAGGGCACTTCCACTTATGGTCCTATAGCTTAGGGAAATTAAAATCAAAAAGACACAGCCACCCCAAAGTTTGGAACGGCTCTGTTTACAAGAACCTCGTTTACAGTACAAGTTCAACATCGCAGAAAGTGAAAAATGGATAAAGAAGTTGTGGTATTTACTTACAAAGCAATATCACTCAGCAATGAAATCTGTGTCATCAGGCCCTTAGCAGCACAATGAGTGGATTCAGGTATGATGATTCTAACTGAAATAAGTCACACAGAAAAAGAAACATCATAAGATATCAGTAATACACGGAATGTAAACTTGGCTACACAGGAACTGAATTACAGAACAGAACAGGGTCTCAAATTTAGAAAACCAACTTATGCTTGCTTAAGGGGAAAGGTGAGTTGGGTTGCTGCATAAAACCAGAGATTGAAATGAGCACAGATAAAGTTCCTTAAGCCAAATATGGAATAGACAAGAGCTACTCCTTGCTCAACGAAATGGACTCAACACCGCATATTAAACGCCTAAGAATGTACCTGACTAGTAAGTATCTTAAAACCTATGGATTGCTATGTCTCCGAAAGAGAATCAAGCATGTGTACAGGGGCATAAACGCAGCAGTGATAGGATTGGGGAGGTTCGGTGAGCAAATGAAGACCCTTTGAAGTCATATTGCATGGTACCCATTCCACGGGTTTCAACTACCCAGGTTTTAGGTATTCTTCCTTCAGCTAAAACATGCATGTGGAACCCAAGTATGATCAACCATGTGAACGGGAGACGTGTTCAAATATGTCTCAGTTTTCCTCCCCTGGTACTCGGGTGCAACATTCCAGACGCTTTACTAACACTCTCCCCACTTGGAGAGTCAGCGCCTTTAACCTCCTGTTTGGCACAGTTTGCAATTTCTGCGGAAGATGAACAGGAATAGCGAGAACCAATGAGAGGCTAGCTGGAGGTGTCTGGACGGGCAAATTTAACTCTCATTTCCCACCAGGAAGAGGAAATAACCAAAGGCTCAGCGTGCCGTGCCGGAACCAGATTAGGGCCTGAAGCCATCCTGCGGTGTTGCGGCCAGCTCACAAGAAAGCGAGTTGAAGAAAGGAGCTCAGGGGCACTGTAATTCACAAACCTGCAGAGTTATAAATGACAGCTATCGTCCAAAAATAGACTGAAGTAAGGCTGCCAAGAGGACTTGAAAGCGGGGCAGAATTGCAGGAAACCGATTTCAGGAGGTAGACTGGAATTGCATTGAAAGCATAGGAAAAGAGGCAGAACGTCCACAATGATGCACTTGGCCAAAAAGGGCGTATGCGTTTTTTCCTGAATATATTCAGGAAAAAACGCATACGCCCTTTTTGGCCAACCAAGCAAGCTTGCAAAGGAAATCTGCACTACAATGAAGTCTCACTTCCCCCCGGTCAAAAGGGCCATCTGAAAAAAGTGTAAAATCCAGAAAGGCAGGACAGGCCATGGAGAACTGGGAGCCTTGTTATGCTGATGGGCGGGATGTAAATTGCCAACAACCACTCGGGAGAAGTGTATGGTGTTTCCTGAAACATCTAAAAAACAAAGCAACAGAACCTAGGGCACTGCCACTTATGGTCCTATAGCTTAGGGAAATTAAAATCAAAAAGACACAGCCACCCCAAAGTTTGGAACGGCTCTGTTTACAAGAACCTCGTTTACAGTACAAGTTCAACATCGCAGAAAGTGAAAAATGGATAAAGAAGTTGTGGTATTTACTTACAAAGCAATATCACTCAGCAATGAAATCTGTGTCATCAGGCCCTTAGCAGCACAATGAGTGGATTCAGGTATGATGATTCTAACTGAAATAAGTCACACAGAAAAAGAAACATCATAAGATATCAGTAATACACGGAATGTAAACTTGGCTACACAGGAACTGAATTACAGAACAGAACAGGGTCTCAAATTTAGAAAACCAACTTATGCTTGCTTAAGGGGAAAGGTGAGTTGGGTTGCTGCATAAAACCAGAGATTGAAATGAGCACAGATAAAGTTCCTTAAGCCAAATATGGAATAGACAAGAGCTACTCCTTGCTCAACGAAATGGACTCAACACCGCATATTAAACGCCTAAGAATGTACCTGACTAGTAAGTATCTTAAAACCTATGGATTGCTATGTCTCCGAAAGAGAATCAAGCATGTGTACAGGGGCATAAACGCAGCAGTGATAGGATTGGGGAGGTTCGGTGAGCAAATGAAGACCCTTTGAAGTCATATTGCATGGTACCCATTCCACGGGTTTCAACTACCCAGGTTTTAGGTATTCTTCCTTCAGCTAAAACATGCATGTGGAACCCAAGTATGATCAACCATGTGAACGGGAGACGTGTTCAAATATGTCTCAGTTTTCCTCCCCTGGTACTCGGGTGCAACATTCCAGACGCTTTACTAACACTCTCCCCACTTGGAGAGTCAGCGCCTTTAACCTCCTGTTTGGCACAGTTTGCAATTTCTGCGGAAGATGAACAGGAATAGCGAGAACCAATGAGAGGCTAGCTGGAGGTGTCTGGACGGGCAAATTTAACTCTCATTTCCCACCAGGAAGAGGAAATAACCAAAGGCTCAGCGTGCCGTGCCGGAACCAGATTAGGGCCTGAAGCCATCCTGCGGTGTTGCGGCCAGCTCACAAGAAAGCGAGTTGAAGAAAGGAGCTCAGGGGCACTGTAATTCACAAACCTGCAGAGTTATAAATGACAGCTATCGTCCAAAAATAGACTGAAGTAAGGCTGCCAAGAGGACTTGAAAGCGGGGCAGAATTGCAGGAAACCGATTTCAGGAGGTAGACTGGAATTGCATTGAAAGCATAGGAAAAGAGGCAGAACGTCCACAATGATGCACTTGGCCAAAAAGGGCGTATGCGTTTTTTCCTGAATATATTCAGGAAAAAACGCATACGCCCTTTTTGGCCAACCAAGCAAGCTTGCAAAGGAAATCTGCACTACAATGAAGTCTCACTTCCCCCCGGTCAAAAGGGCCATCTGAAAAAAGTGTAAAATCCAGAAAGGCAGGACAGGCCATGGAGAACTGGGAGCCTTGTTATGCTGATGGGCGGGATGTAAATTGCCAACAACCACTCGGGAGAAGTGTATGGTGTTTCCTGAAACATCTAAAAAACAAAGCAACAGAACCTAGGGCACTTCCACTTATGGTCCTATAGCTTAGGGAAATTAAAATCAAAAAGACACAGCCACCCCAAAGTTTGGAACGGCTCTGTTTACAAGAACCTCGTTTACAGTACAAGTTCAACATCGCAGAAAGTGAAAAATGGATAAAGAAGTTGTGGTATTTACTTACAAAGCAATATCACTCAGCAATGAAATCTGTGTCATCAGGCCCTTAGCAGCACAATGAGTGGATTCAGGTATGATGATTCTAACTGAAATAAGTCACACAGAAAAAGAAACATCATAAGATATCAGTAATACACGGAATGTAAACTTGGCTACACAGGAACTGAATTACAGAACAGAACAGGGTCTCAAATTTAGAAAACCAACTTATGCTTGCTTAAGGGGAAAGGTGAGTTGGGTTGCTGCATAAAACCAGAG
Organism: Delphinus delphis; assembly: GCF_949987515.2. Taxonomy (NCBI): domain Eukaryota; kingdom Metazoa; phylum Chordata; class Mammalia; order Artiodactyla; family Delphinidae; genus Delphinus; species Delphinus delphis. Next base: position 1,284,069 of record NW_027192698.1, on the reverse strand, counting down.
ATTGAAATGAGCACAGATAAAGTTCCTTAAGCCAAATATGGAATAGACAAGAGCTACTCCTTGCTCAACGAAATGGACTCAACACCGCATATTAAACGCCTAAGAATGTACCTGACTAGTAAGTATCTTAAAACCTATGGATTGCTATGTCTCCGAAAGAGAATCAAGCATGTGTACAGGGGCATAAACGCAGCAGTGATAGGATTGGGGAGGTTCGGTGAGCAAATGAAGACCCTTTGAAGTCATATTGCATGGTACCCATTCCACGGGTTTCAACTACCCAGGTTTTAGGTATTCTTCCTTCAGCTAAAACATGCATGTGGAACCCAAGTATGATCAACCATGTGAACGGGAGACGTGTTCAAATATGTCTCAGTTTTCCTCCCCTGGTACTCGGGTGCAACATTCCAGACGCTTTACTAACACTCTCCCCACTTGGAGAGTCAGCCCCTTTAACCTCCTGTTTCGCCCAGTTTGCAATTTCTGCGGAAGATGAACAGGAATAGCGAGAACCAATGAGAGGCTAGCTGGAGGTGTCTGGACGGGCAAATTTAACTCTCATTTCCCACCAGGAAGAGGAAATAACCAAAGGCTCAGCGTGCCGTGCCGGAACCAGATTAGGGCCTGAAGCCATCCTGCGGTGTTGCGGCCAGCTCACAAGAAAGCGAGTTGAAGAAAGGAGCTCAGGGGCACTGTAATTCACAAACCTGCAGAGTTATAAATGACAGCTATTGTCCAAAAATAGACTGAAGTAAGGCTGCCAAGAGGACTTGAAAGCGGGGCAGAATTGCAGGAAACCGATTTCAGGAGGTAGACTGGAATTGCATTGAAAGCATAGGAAAAGAGGCAGAACGTCCACAATGATGCACTTGGCCAAAAAGGGCGTATGTGTTTTTTCCTGAATATATTCAGGAAAAAACGCATACGCCCTTTTTGGCCAACCAAGCAAGCTTGCAAAGGAAATCTGCACTACAATGAAGTCTCACTTCCCCCCGGTCAAAAGGGCCATCTGAAAAAAGTGTAAAATCCAGAAAGGCAGGACAGGCCATGGAGAACTGGGAGCCTTGTTATGCTGATGGGCGGGATGTAAATTGCCAACAACCACTCGGGAGAAGTGTATGGTGTTTCCTGAAACATCTAAAAAACAAAGCAACAGAACCTAGGGCACTGCCACTTATGGTCCTATAGCTTAGGGAAATTAAAATCAAAAAGACACAGCCACCCCAAAGTTTGGAATGGCTCTGTTTACAAGAACCTCGTTTACAGTACAAGTTCAACATCGCAGAAAGTGAAAAATGGATAAAGAAGTTGTGGTATTTACTTACAAAGCAATATCACTCAGCAATGAAATCTGTGTCATCAGGCCCTTAGCAGCACAATGAGTGGATTCAGGTATGATGATTCTAACTGAAATAAGTCACACAGAAAAAGAAACATCATAAGATATCAGTAATACACGGAATGTAAACTTGGCTACACAGGAACTGAATTACAGAACAGAACAGGGTCTCAAATTTAGAAAACCAACTTATGCTTGCTTAAGGGGAAAGGTGAGTTGGGTTGCTGCATAAAACCAGAGATTGAAATGAGCACAGATAAAGTTCCTTAAGCCAAATATGGAATAGACAAGAGCTACTCCTTGCTCAACGAAATGGACTCAACACCGCATATTAAACGCCTAAGAATGTACCTGACTAGTAAGTATCTTAAAACCTATGGATTGCTATGTCTCCGAAAGAGAATCAAGCATGTGTACAGGGGCATAAACGCAGCAGTGATAGGATTGGGGAGGTTCGGTGAGCAAATGAAGACCCTTTGAAGTCATATTGCATGGTACCCATTCCACGGGTTTCAACTACCCAGGTTTTAGGTATTCTTCCTTCAGCTAAAACATGCATGTGGAACCCAAGTATGATCAACCATGTGAACGGGAGACGTGTTCAAATATGTCTCAGTTTTCCTCCCCTGGTACTCGGGTGCAACATTCCAGACGCTTTACTAACACTCTCCCCACTTGGAGAGTCAGCGCCTTTAACCTCCTGTTTGGCACAGTTTGCAATTTCTGCGGAAGATGAACAGGAATAGCGAGAACCAATGAGAGGCTAGCTGGAGGTGTCTGGACGGGCAAATTTAACTCTCATTTCCCACCAGGAAGAGGAAATAACCAAAGGCTCAGCGTGCCGTGCCGGAACCAGATTAGGGCCTGAAGCCATCCTGCGGTGTTGCGGCCAGCTCACAAGAAAGCGAGTTGAAGAAAGGAGCTCAGGGGCACTGTAATTCACAAACCTGCAGAGTTATAAATGACAGCTATCGTCCAAAAATAGACTGAAGTAAGGCTGCCAAGAGGACTTGAAAGCGGGGCAGAATTGCAGGAAACCGATTTCAGGAGGTAGACTGGAATTGCATTGAAAGCATAGGAAAAGAGGCAGAACGTCCACAATGATGCACTTGGCCAAAAAGGGCGTATGCGTTTTTTCCTGAATATATTCAGGAAAAAACGCATACGCCCTTTTTGGCCAACCAAGCAAGCTTGCAAAGGAAATCTGCACTACAATGAAGTCTCACTTCCCCCCGGTCAAAAGGGCCATCTGAAAAAAGTGTAAAATCCAGAAAGGCAGGACAGGCCATGGAGAACTGGGAGCCTTGTTATGCTGATGGGCGGGATGTAAATTGCCAACAACCACTCGGGAGAAGTGTATGGTGTTTCCTGAAACATCTAAAAAACAAAGCAACAGAACCTAGGGCACTTCCACTTATGGTCCTATAGCTTAGGGAAATTAAAATCAAAAAGACACAGCCACCCCAAAGTTTGGAACGGCTCTGTTTACAAGAACCTCGTTTACAGTACAAGTTCAACATCGCAGAAAGTGAAAAATGGATAAAGAAGTTGTGGTATTTAGTTACAAAGCAATATCACTCAGCAATGAAATCTGTGTCATCAGGCCCTTAGCAGCACAATGAGTGGATTCAGGTATGATGATTCTAACTGAAATAAGTCACACAGAAATAGAAACATCATAAGATATCAGTAATACACGGAATGTAAACTTGGCTACACAGGAACTGAATTACAGAACAGAACAGGGTCTCAAATTTAGAAAACCAACTTATGCTTGCTTAAGGGGAAAGGTGAGTTGGGGTGCTGCATAAAACCAGAGATTGAAATGAGCACAGATAAAGTTCCTTAAGCCAAATATGGAATAGACAAGAGCTACTCCTTGCTCAACGAAATGGACTCAACACCGCATATTAAACGCCTAAGAATGTACCTGACTAGTAAGTATCTTAAAACCTATGGATTGCTATGTCTCCGAAAGAGAATCAAGCATGTGTACAGGGGCATAAACGCAGCAGTGATAGGATTGGAGAGGTTCGGTGAGCAAATGAAGACCCTTTGAAGTCATATTGCATGGTACCCATTCCACGGGTTTCAACTACCCACGTTTTAGGTATTCTTCCTTCAGCTAAAACATGCATATGGAACCCAAATATGATCAACCATGTGAACAGGAGACGTGTTCAAATATGTCTCAGTTTTTGTACCCTGGTACTCGGGTGCAACATTCCAGACGCTTTACTAACACTCTCCCCACTTGGAGAGTCAGTCCCTTTAACCTCCTGTTTGGCCCAGTTTGCAATTTCTGCGGAAGATGAACAGGAATAGCGAGAACCAATGAGAGGCTAGCTGGAGGTGTCTGGATGGGCAAATTTAACTCTCATTTCCCACCAGGAAGAGGAAATAACCAAAGGCTCAGTGTGCCGTGCCAGAACCAGATTAGGGCCTGAAGCCATCCTGCGGTGTTGCGGCCAGCTCACAAGAAAGCGAGTTGAAGAAAGGAGCTCAGGGGCACTGTAATTCACAAACCTGCAGAGTTATAAATGACAGCTATCGTCCAAAAATAGACTGAAGTAAGGCTGCCAAGAGGACTTGAAAGCGGGGCAGAATTGCAGGAAACCGATTTCAGGAGGTAGACTGGAATTGCATTGAAAGCATAGGAAAAGAGGCAGAACGTCCACAATGATGCACTTGGCCAAAAAGGGCGTATGCGTTTTTTCCTGAATATATTCAGGAAAAAACGCATACGCCCTTTTTGGCCAACCAAGCAAGCTTGCAAAGGAAATCTGCACTACAATGAAGTCTCACTTCCCCCCGGTCAAAAGGGCCATCTGAAAAAAGGGTAAAATCCAGAAAGGCAGGACAGGCCATGGAGAACTGGGAGCCTTGTTATGCTGATGGGCGGGATGTAAATTGCCAACAGACACTCGGGAGAAGTGTATGGTGTTTCCTGAAACATCTAAAAAACAAAGCAACAGAGCCTAGGGCACTGCCACTTATGGTCCTATAGCTTAGGGAAATTAAAATCAAAAAGACACAGCCACCCCAAAGTTTGGAACGGCTCTGTTTACAAGAACCTCGTTTACAGTACAAGTTCAACATCGCAGAAAGTGTAAAATGGAGAAAGAAGTTGTGGTATTTACTTACAAAGCAATATCACTCAGCAATGAAATCTGTGTCATCAGGCCCTTAGCAGCACAATGAGTGGATTCAGGTATGATGATTCTAACTGAAATAAGTCACACAGAAAAAGAAACATCATAAGATATCAGTAATACACGGAATGTAAACTTGGCTACACAGGAACTGAATTACAGGACAGAACAGGGTCTCAAATTTCGAAAACCAACTTATGCTTGCTTAAGGGGAAAGGTGAGTTGGGGTGCTGCATAAAACCAGAGATTGAAATGAGCACAGATAAAGTTCCTTAAGCCAAATATGGAATAGACAAGAGCTATTCCTTGCTCAACGAAATGGACTCAACACCGCATATTAAACGCCTAAGAATGTACCTGACTAGTAAGTATCTTAAAACCTATGGATTGCTATGTCTCCGAAAGAGAATCAAGCATGTGTACAGGGGCATAAACGCAGCAGTGATAGGATTGGAGAGGTTCGGTGAGCAAATGAAGACCCTTTGAAGTCATATTGCATGGTACCCATTCGACGGGTTTCAACTACCCAGGTTTTAGGTATTCTTCCTTCAGCTAAAACATGCATGTGGAACCCAAATATGATCAACCATGTGAACGGGAGACGTGTTCAAATATGTCTCAGTTTTCCTCCCCTGGTACTCGGGTGCAACATTCCAGACGCTTTACTAACACTCTCCCCACTTGGAGAGTCAGTCCCTTTAACCTCCTGTTTGGCCCAGTTTGCAATTTCTGCGGAAGATGAACAGGAATAGCGAGAACCAATGAGAGGCTAGCTGGAGGTGTCTGGACGGGCAAATTTAACTCTCATTTCCCACCAGGAAGAGGAAATAACCAAAGGCTCAGTGTGCCGTGCCGGAACCAGATTAGGGCCTGAAGCCATCCTGCGGTGTTGCGGCCAGCTCACAAGAAAGCGAGTTGAAGAAAGGAGCTCAGGGGCACTGTAATTCACAAACCTGCAGAGTTATAAATGACAGCTATCGTCCAAAAATAGACTGAAGTAAGGCTGCCAAGAGGACTTGAAAGCGGGGCAGAATTGCAGGAAACCGATTTCAGGAGGTAGACTGGAATTGCATTGAAAGCATAGGAAAAGAGGCAGAACGTCCACAATGATGCACTTGGCCAAAAAGGGCGTATGCGTTTTTTCCTGAATATATTCAGGAAAAAACGCATACGCCCTTTTTGGCCAACCAAGCAAGCTTGCAAAGGACATCTGCACTACAATGAAGTCTCACTTCCCCCCGGTCAAAAGGGCCATCTGAAAAAAGTGTAAAATCCAGAAAGGCAGGACAGGCCATGGAGAACTGGGAGCGTTGTTATGCTGATGGGCGGGATGTAAATTGCCAACAACCACTCGGGAGAAGTGTATGGTGTTTCCTGAAACATCTAAAAAACAAAGCAACAGAACCTAGGGCACTTCCACTTATGGTCCTATAGCTTAGGGAAATTAAAATCAAAAAGACACAGCCACCCCAAAATTTGGAACGGCTCTGTTTACAAGAACCTCGTTTACAGTACAAGTTCAACATCGCAGAAAGTGAAAAATGGATAAAGAAGTTGTGGTATTTACTTACAAAGCAATATCACTCAGCAATGAAATCTGTGTCATCAGGCCCTTAGCAGCACAATGAGTGGATTCAGGTATGATGATTCTAACTGAAATAAGTCACACAGAAAAAGAAACATCATAAGATATCAGTAATACACGGAATGTAAACTTGGCTACACAGGAACTGAATTACAGAACAGAACAGGGTCTCAAATTTAGAAAAACAACTTATGCTTGCTTAACGGGAAAGGTGAGTTGGGTTGCTGCATAAAACCGGAGATTGAAATGAGCACAGATAAAGTTCCTTAAGCCAAATATGGAATAGACAAGAGCTACTCCTTGCTCAATGAAATGGACTCAACACCGAATATTAAACGCCTAAGAATGTACCTGACTAGTAAGTATCTTAAAACCTATGGATTGCTATGTCTCCGAAAGAGAATCAAGCATGTGTACAGGGGCATAAACGCAGCAGTGATAGGATTGGAGAGGTTCGGTGAGCAAATGAAGACCCTTTGAAGTCATATTGCATGGTACCCATTCCACGGGTTTCAACTACCCAGGTTTTAGGTATTCTTCCTTCAGCTAAAACATGCATGTGGAACCCAAGTATGATCAACCATGTGAACGGGAGACGTGTTCAAATATGTCTCAGTTTTCCTCCCCTGGTACTCGGGTGCAACATTCCAGACGCTTTACTAACACTCTCCCCACTTGGAGAGTCAGTCCCTTTAACCTCCTGTTTGGCCCAGTTTGCAATTTCTGCGGAAGATGAACAGGAATAGCGAGAACCAATGAGAGGCTAGCTGGAGGTGTCTGGACGGGCAAATTTAACTCTCATTTCCCACCAGGAAGAGGAATTAACCAAAGGCTCAGCGTGCCGTACCGGAACCAGATTAGGGCCTGAAGCCATCCTGCGGTGTTGCAGCCAGGTCACAAAAAAGCGAGTTGAAGAAAGGAGCTCAGGGACACTGTAATTCACAAACCTGCTGAGTTATAAATGACAGCTATCGTCCAAAAATAGACTGAAGTAAGGCTGCCAAGAGGACTTGAAAGCGGGGCAGAATTGCAGGAAACCGATTTCAGGAGGTAGACTGGAATTGCATTGAAAGCATAGGAAAAGAGGCAGAACGTCCACAATGATGCACTTGGCCAAAAAGGGCGTATGCGTTTTTTCCTGAATATATTCAGGAAAAAACGCATACGCCCTTTTTGGCCAACCAAGCAAGCTTGCAAAGGAAATCTGCACTACAATGAAGTCTCACTTCCCCCCGGTCAAAAGGGCCATCTGAAAAAAGTGTAAAATCCAGAAAGGCAGGACAGGCCATGGAGAACTGGGAGCCTTGTTATGCTGATGGGCGGGATGTAAATTGCAAACAACCACTCGGGAGAAGTGTATGGTGTTTCCTGAAACATCTAAAAAACAAAGCAACAGAACCTAGGGCACTTCCACTTATGGTCCTATAGCTTAGGGAAATTAAAATCAAAAAGACACAGCCACCCCAAAGTTTGGAACGGCTCTGTTTACAAGAACCTCGTTTACAGTACAAGTTCAACATCGCAGAAAGTGAAAAATGGAGAAAGAAGTTGTGGTATTTACTTACAAAGCAATATCACTCAGCAATGAAATCTGTGTCATCAGGCCCTTAGCAGCACAATGAGTGGATTCAGGTATGATGATTCTAACTGAAATAAGTCACACAGAAAAAGAAACATCATAAGATATCAGTAATACACGGAATGTAAACTTGGCTACACAGGAACTGAATTACAGAACAGAACAGGGTCTCAAATTTAGAAAACCAACTTATTCTTTCTTAAGGGTAAAGGTGAGTTGGGGTGCTGCATAAAACTAGAGATTAAAATGAGCACAGATAAAGTTCCTTAAGCCAAATATGGAATAGACAAGAGCTACTCCTTGCTCAACGAAATGGACTCAACACCCCATATTAAACGCCTAAGAATGTACCTGACTAGTAAGTATCTTAAAACCTATGGATTGCTATGTCTCCGAAAGAGAATCAAGCATCTGTACAGGGGCATAAACGCAGCAGTGATAGGATTGGAGAGGTTCGGTGAGCAAATGAAGACCCTTTGAAGTCATATTGCATGGTACCCATTCCACGGGTTTCAACTACCCAGGTTTTAGGTATTCTTCCTTCAGCTAAAACATGCATGTGGAACCCAAGTATGATCAACCATGTGATCGGGAGACGTGTTCAAATATGTCTCAGTTTTCCTCCCCTGGTACTCGGGTGCAACATTCCAGACGCTTTACTAACACTCTCCCGACTTGGAGAGTCAGCGCCTTTAACCTCCTGTTTGGCCCAGTTTGCAATTTCTGCGGAAGATGAACAGGAATAGCGAGAACCAATGAGAGACTAGCTGGAGGTGTCTGGACGGGCAAATTTAACTCTCATTTCCCACCAGGAAGAGGAAATAACCAAAGGCTCAGCGTGCCGTGCAGGAACCAGATTAGGGCCTGAAGCCATCCTGCGGTGTTGCGGCCAGGTCACAAGAAAGCAAGTTGAAGAAAGGAGCTCAGGGGCACTGTAATTCACAAACCTGCAGAGTTATAAATGACAGCTATCGTCCAAAAATAGATTGAAGTAAGGCTGCCAAGAGGACTTGAAAGCGGGGCAGAATTGCAGGAAACCGATTTCAGGAGGTAGACTGGAATTGCATTGAAAGCATAGGAAAAGAGGCAGAACGTCCACAATGATGCACTTGGCCAAAAAGGGCGTATGCGTTTTTTCCTGAATATATTCAGGAAAAAACGCATACGCCCTTTTTGGCCAACCAAGCAAGCTTGCAAAGGAAATCTGCACTACAATGAAGTCTCACTTCCCCCCGGTCAAAAGGGCCATCTGAAAAAAGTGTAAAATCCAGAAAGGCAGGACAGGCCACGGAGAACTGGGAGCCTTGTTATGCTGATGGGCGGGATGTAAATTGCCAACAACCACTCGGGAGAAGTGTATGGTGTTTCCTGAAACATCTAAAAAACAAAGCAACAGAGCCTAGGGCACTTCCACTTATGGTCCTATAGCTTAGGGAAATTAAAATCAAAAAGACACAGCCACCCCAAAGTTTGGAACGGCTCTGTTTACAAGAACCTCGTTTACAGTACAAGTTCAACATCACAGAAAGTGAAAAATGGATAAAGAAGTTGTGGTATTTACTTACAAAGCAAAATCACTCAGCAATGAAATCTGTGTCATCAGGCCCTTAGCAGCACAATGAGTGGATTCAGGTATGATGATTCTAACTGAAATAAGTCACACAGAAAAAGAAACATCATAAGATATCAGTAATACACGGAATGTAAACTTGGCTACCCAGGTACTGAATTACAGAACAGAACAGGGTCTCAAATTTAGAAAACCAACTTATTCTTGCTTAAGGGTAAAGGTGAGTTGGGGTGCTGCATAAAACCAGAGATTGAAATGAGCACAGATAAAGTTCCTTTAGCCAAATATGGAATAGACAAGAGCTACTCCTTGCTCAACGAAATGGACTCAAAACCCCATATTAAACGCCTAAGAATGTACCTGACTAGTAAGTGTCTTAAAACCTATGGATTGCTATGTCTCCAAACGAGAATCAAGCGTGTGTACAGGGGCATAAACGCAGCAGTGCTAGGAGTGGAGAGGTTCGGTGAGCAAATGAAGACCCTTTGAAGTCATATTGCATGGTACCCATTCCACAGGTTTCAACTACCCAGGTTTAAGGTATTCTTCCTTCAGCTAAAACATGCATGTGGAACCTAGAGTATGATCAACCATGTGATCGGGAGACGTGTTCAAATATGTCTCAGTTTTCCTCCCCTGGTACTCGGGTGCAACATTCCAGACGCTTTACTAATACTCTCCCCACTTGGAGAGTCAGTCCATTTAACCTCCTGTTTGGCCCAGTTTGCAATTTCTGCGGAAGATGGACAGGAATAGCGAGAACCAACGAGAGGCTAGCTGGAGGTGTCTGGACGGGCAAATTTAACTCTCATTTCCCACCAGGAAGAGGAATTAACCAAAGGCTCAGCATGCTGTGCCGGAAAAAGATTAGGGCCTGAAGCCATCCTGCGGTGTTGCGGCCAGGTTACAAGAAAGCGAGTTGAAGAAAGGAGCTCAGGGGCACTGTAATTCACAAACCTGCAGAGTTATAAATGACAGCTATCGTCCAAAAATAGACTGAAGTAAGGCTGCCAAGAGGACTTGAAAGCGGGGCAGAATTGCAGGAAACCGATTTCAGGAGGTAGACTGGAATTGCATTGAAAGCATAGGAAAAGAGGCAGAACGTCCACAATGATGCACTTGGCCAAAAAGGGCGTATGCGTTTTTTCCTGAATATAATCAGGAAAAAACGCATAGGCACTTTTTGGCCAACCCAGCAAGCTTGCAAAGGAAATCTGCACTACAATGAAGTCTCACTTCCCCCCGGTCAAAAGGGCCATCTGAAAAAAGTGTAAAATCCAGAAAGGCAGGACAGGCCATGGAAAACTGGGAGCCTTGTTATGCTGAAGGGCGGGATGTAAATTGCCAACAACCACTCGGGAGAAGTGTATGGTGTTTCCTGAAACATCGAAAAAACAAAGCAACAGAACCTAGGGCACTTCCACTTATGGTCCTATAGCTTAGGGAAATTAAAATCAAATAGACAGTGCCACCCCAAAGTTTGGAACGGCTCTGTTTACAAGAACCTCGTTTACAGTACAAGTTCAACATCGCAGAAAGTGAAAAATGGATAAAGAAGTTGTGGTATTTACTTACAAAGCAATATCACTCAGCAATGAAATCTGTGTCATCAGGCCCTTAGCAGCACAATGAGTGGATTCAGGTATGATGATTCTAACTGAAATAAGTCACACAGAAAAAGAAACATTATAAGATATCAGTAATACACGGAATGTAAACTTGGCTACACAGGAACTGAATTACAGAACAGAAGAGGGTCTCAAATTTAGAAAACCAACTTATGCTTGCTTAAGGGTAAAGGTGAGTTGGGGTGCTGCATAAAACCAGAGATTGAAATGAGCACAGATAAAGTTCCTTAAGCCAAATATGGAATAGACAAGAGCTACTCCTTGCTCAATGAAATGGACTCAACACCGCATATTAAACGCCTAAGAATGTACCTGACTAGTAAGTATCTTAAAACCTATGGATTGCTATGTCTCCGAAAGAGAATCAAGCGTGTGTACAGGGGCATAAACGCGGCAGTGATAGGATTGGAGAGGTTCGGTGAGCAAATGAAGACCCTTTGAAGTCATATTGCATGGTACCCATTCCACGGGTCTCAACTCTCCAGGTTTAAGGTATTCTTCCTTCAGCTAAAACATGCATGTGGAACCTAGAGTATGATCAACCATGTGATCGGGAGACGTGTTCAAATATGTCTCAGTTTTCGTACCCTGGTACTCGGGTGCAACATTCCAGATGCTTTACTAACACGCTCCCGACTTGGAGAGTCAGTCCCTTTAACCTCCTGTTTGGCCCAGTTTGCAATTTCTGCGGAAGATGAACAGGAATAGCGAGAACCAATGAGAGGCTAGCTGGAGGTGTCTGGACGGGCAAATTTAACTCTCATTTCCCACCAGGAAGAGGAATTAACCAAAGGCTCAGCGTGCCGTGCCGGAACCAGATTAGGGCCTGAAGCCATCCTGCGGTGTTGCGGCCAGCTCAAAAGAAAGCGAGTTGAAGAAAGGAGCTCAGGGGCACTGTAATTCACAAACCTGCAGAGTTATAAATGACAGCTATCGTCCAAAAATAGACTGAAGTAAGGCTGCCAAGAGGACTTGAAAGCGGGGCAGAATTGCAGGAAACCGATTTCAGGAGGTAGACTGGAATTGCATTGAAAGCATAGGAAAAGAGGCAGAACGTCCACAATGATGCACTTGGCCAAAAAGGGCGTATGCGTTTTTTCCTGAATATATTCAGGAAAAAACGCATACGCCCTTTTTGGCCAACCCAGCAAGCTTGCAAAGGAAATCTGCACTACAATGAAGTCTCACTTCCCCCCGGTCAAAAGGGCCATCTGAAAAAAGTGTAAAATCCAGAAAGGCAGGACAGGCCATGGAGAACTGGGAGCCTTGTTATGCTGATGGGCGGGATGTAAATTGCCAACAACCACTCGGGAGAAGTGTATGGTGTTTCCTGAAACATCTAAAAAACAAAGCAACAGAGCCTAGGGCACTTCCACTTATGGTCCTATAGCTTAGGGAAATTAAAATCAAAAAGACACAGCCACCCCAAAGTTTGGGACGCCTCCGTTTACAAGAACCTCGTTTACCGTACAAGTTCAATATCACAGAAAGTGAAAAATGGATAAAGAACTTGTGGTACTTACGTACAATGCAGTATCACTCAGCAATGAAATCTATGTCATCAGGCCCGTAGCAGCATAATGAGTGGATTCAGGTACGATGATTCTAACTGAAATAAGTCACACAGAAAAAGAAACATCATAAGATATCACTAATACACGGAATGTAAACTTGGCTACACAGGAACTGCATTCCAAAACAGAACAGGGTCTCAAATTTAGAAAACCAACTTATGCTTGCTTAAGGGGAAAGGTGAGTTGTGGTGCTGTATAAAACCAGAGATTGAAATGAGCACAGATAAAGTTCCTTAAGCCAAATATGGAATAGACAAGAGCTACTCCTTGCTCAACGAAATGGACTCAAAACCCCATATTAAACGCCTAAGAATGTACCTGACTAGTAAGTATCTTAAAACCTATGGATTGCTATGTCTCCAAACGAGAATCAAGCGTGTGTACAGGGGCATAAACGCAGCACTGATAGGATTGGAGAGGTTCAGTGAGCAAATGAAGACCCTTTGAAGTCATATTGCATGGTACCCATTACACGGGTCTCAACTCTCCAGGTTTAAGGTATTCTTCCTTCAGCTTAAACATGCATGTGGAACACAGAGTATGATCAACCATGTGAACGGGAGACGTGTTCAAATATGTCTCAGTTTTCCTCCCCTGGTACTCGGGTGCAACATTCCAGACGCTTTACTAACACTCTCCCGACTTGGAGAGTCAGTCCCTTTAACCTCCTGTTTGGCCCAGTTTGCAATTTCTGCGGAAGATGAACAGGAATAGCGAGAACCAATGAGAGGCTAGCTGGAGGTGTCTGGACGGGCAAATTTAACTCTCATTTCCCACCAGGAAGAGGAATTAACCAAAGGCTCAGCATGCCGGGCCTGAACCAGATTAGGGCCTGAAGCCATCCTGCGGTGTTGCATCCAGGTCACAAGAAAGCGAGTTGAAGAAAGGAGCTCAGGGGCACTGTAATTCACAAAACTGCAGAGTTATAAATGACAGCTATCGTCCAAAAATAGACTGAAGTTAGGCTGCCAAGAGGACTTGAAAGTGGGGCAGAATTGCAGGAAACCGATTTCAGGAGGTAGACTGGAATTGCATTGAAAGCATAGGAAAAGAGGCAGAACGTCCACAATGATGCACTTGGCCAAAAAGGGCGTATGCGTTTTTTCCTGAATATATTCAGGAAAAAACGCATACGCCCTTTTTGGCCAACCAAGCAAGCTTGCAAAGGAAATCTGCACTACAATGAAGTCTCACTTCCCCCCGGTCAAAAGGGCCATCTGAAAAAAGTGTAAAATCCAGAAAGGCAGGACAGGCCATGGAGAACTGGGAGCCTTGTTATGCTGATGGGCGGGATGTAAATTGCCAACAACCACTCGGGAGAAGTGTATGGTGTTTCCTGAAACATCTAAAAAACAAAGCAACAGAACCTAGGGCACTTCCACTTATGGTCCTATAGCTTAGGGAAATTAAAATCAAAAAGACACAGCCACCCCAAAGTTTGGAACGGCTCTGTTTACAAGAACCTCGTTTACAGTACAAGTTCAACATCGCAGAAAGTGAAAAATGGATAAAGAAGTTGTGGTATTTACTTACAAAGCAATATCACTCAGCAATGAAATCTGTGTCATCAGGCCCTTAGCAGCACAATGAGTGGATTCAGGTATGATGATTCTAACTGAAATAAGTCACACAGAAAAAGAAACATCATAAGATATCAGTAATACACGGAATGTAAACTTGGCTACACAGGAACTGAATTACAGAACAGAACAGGGTCTCAAATTTAGAAAACCAACTTATGCTTGCTTAAGGGGAAAGGTGAGTTGGGGTCCTGCATAAAACCAGAGATTGAAATGAGCACAGATAAAGTTCCTTAAGCCAAATATGGAATAGACAAGAGCTACTCCTTGCTCAACGAAATGGACTCAACACCGCATATTAAACGCCTAAGAATGTACCTGACTAGTAAGTATCTTAAAACCTATAGATTGCTATGTCTCCGAAAGAGAATCAAGCATGTGTACAGGGGCATAAACGCAGCAGTGATAGGATTGGAGAGGTTCGGTGAGCAAATGAAGACCCTTTGAAGTCATATTGCATGGTACCCATTCCACGGGTTTCAACTACCCAGGTTTTAGGTATTCTTCCTTCAGCTAAAACATGCATGTGGAACCCAGAGTATGATCAACCATGTGATCGGGAGACGTGTTCAAATATGTCTCAGTTTTCCTCCCCTGGTACTCGGGTGCAACATTCCAGACGCTTTACTAACACTCTCCCCACTTGGAGAGTCAGCGCCTTTAACCTCCTGTTTGGCCCAGTTTGCAATTTCTGCGGAAGATGAACAGGAATAGCGAGAACCAATGAGAGGCTAGCTGGAGGTGTCTGGACGGGCAAATTTAACTCTCATTTCCCACCAGGAGGAGGAAATAAACAAAGGCTCAGCGTGCCGTGCCGGAACCAGATTAGGGCCTGAAGCCATCCTGCGGTGTTGCGGCCAGCTGAAAAGAAAGCGAGTTGAAGAAAGGAGCTCAGGGGCACTGTAATTCACAAACCTGCAGAGTTATAAATGACAGCTATCGTCCAAAAATAGACTGAAGTAAGGCTGCCAAGAGGACTTGAAAGCGGGGCAGAATTGCAGGAAACCGATTGCAGGAGGTAGACTGGAATTGCATTGAAAGCATAGGAAAAGAGGCAGAACGTCCACAATGATGCACTTGGCCAAAAAGGGCGTATGCGTTTTTTCCTGAATATATTCAGGAAAAAACGCATACGCCCTTTTTGGCCAACCAAGCAAGCTTGCAAAGGAAATCTGCACTACAATGAAGTCTCACTTCCCCCCGGTCAAAAGGGCCATCTGAAAAAAGTGTAAAATCCAGAAAGGCAGGACAGGCCATGGAGAACTGGGAGCCTTGTTATGCTGATGGGCGGGATGTAAATTGCCAACAGACACTCGGGAGAAGTGTATGGTGTTTCCTGAAACATCTAAAACACAAAGCAACAGAGCCTAGGGTACTGCCACTTATGGTCCTATAGCTTAGGGAAATTAAAATCAAAAAGACACAGCCACCCCAAAGTTTGGGACGCCTCTGTTTACAAGAACCTCATTTACAGTACAAGTTCAACACCGCAGAATGTGAAAAATGGATAAAGAAGTTGTGGTATTTACTTACAAAGCAATATCACTCAGCAATGAAATCTATGTCATCAGGCCCTTAGCAGAACAATGAGTGGATTCAGGTATGATGATTCTAACTGAAATAAGTCACACAGAAAAAGAAACATCATAAGATATCAGTAATACACGGAATGTAAACTTGGCTACACAGGAACTGAATTACAGAACAGAACAGGTTCTCAAATTTAGAAAACCAACTTATGCTTGCTTAAGGGTAAAGGTGAGGTGGGGTGCTGCATAAAACCAGAGATTGAAATGAGCACAGATAAAGTTCCTTAAGTCAAATATGGAATAGACAAGAGCTACTCCTTGCTCAACGAAATGGACTCAACACCGCATATTAAACGCCTAAGAATGTACCTGACTAGTAAGTATCGTAAAACCTATGGATTGCTATGTCTCCAAAAGAGAATCAAGCATGTGTACAGGGGCATAAACGCAGCAGTGATAGGATTGGAGAGGTTCGGTGAGCAAATGAAGACCCTTTGAAGTCATATTGCATGGTACCCATTACACGGGTCTCAACTCTCCAGGTTTAAGGTATTCTTCCTTCAGCTAAAACATGCATGTGGAACCCAAGTATGATCAACCATGTGAACGGGAGACGTGTTCAAATATGTCTCAGTTTTCCTCCCCTGGTACTCGGGTGCAACATTCCAGATGCTTTACTAACACGCTCCCGACTTGGAGAGTCAGTCCCTTTAACCTCCTGTTTGGCCCAGTTTGCAATTTCTGCGGAAGATGAACAGGAATAGCGAGAACCAATGAGAGGCTAGCTGGAGGTGTCTGGACGGGCAATTTAACTCTCATTTCCCACCAGGAAGAGGAAATAACCAAAGGCTCAGCGTGCCGTACCGGAACCAGATTAGGGCCTGAAGCCATCCTGCGGTGTTGCGGCCAGCTCAAAAGAAAACGAGTTGAAGAAAGGAGCTCAGGGGCACTGTAATTCACAAACCTGCAGAGTTATAAATGACAGCTATCGTCCAAAAATAGACTGAAGTAAGGCTGCCAAGAGGACTTGAAAGCGGGGCAGAATTGCAGGAAACCGATTTCAGGAGGTAGACTGGAATTGCATTGAAAGCAAAGGAAAAGAGGCAGAACGTCCACAATGATGCACTTGGCCAAAAAGGGCGTATGCGTTTTTTCCTGAATATATTCAGGAAAAAACGCATACGCCCTTTTTGGCCAACCCAGCAAGCTTGCAAAGGAAATCTGCACTACAATGAAGTCTCACTTCCCCCCGGTCAAAAGGGCCATCTGAAAAAAGTGTAAAATACAGAAAGGCAGGACAGGCCATGGAGAACTGGGAGCCTTGTTATGCTGATGGGCGGGATGTAAATTGCCAACAGACACTCGGGAGAAGTGTATGGTGTTTCCTGAAACATCTAAAAAACAAAGCAACAGAGCCTAGGGCACTGCCACTTATGGTCCTATAGCTTAGGGAAATTAAAATCAAAAAGACACAGCCACCCCAAAGTTTGGGACGCCTCTGTTTACAACAACCTCGTTTACAGTACAAGTTCAACATCGCAGAAAGTGAGAAATGGATAAAGAAGTTGTGGTATTTACTTACAAAGGAATATCACTCAGCAATGAAATCTATGTCATCAGGCCCTTAGCATCACAATGAGTGGATTCAGGTATGATGATTCTAACTGAAATAAGTCACACAGAAAAAGAAACATCATAAGATATCAGTAATACACGGAATGTAAACTTGGCTACACAGGAACTGCATTCCAAAACAGAAAAGGGTCTCAAATTTAGAAAACCAACTTATGCTTGCTTAAGGGTAAAGGTGAGTTGGGGTGCTGCATAAAACCAGAGATTGAAATGAGCACAGATAAAGTTCCTTAAGCCAAATATGGAATAGACAAGAGCTACTCCTTGCTCAACGAAATGGACTCAACACCCCATATTAAACGCCTAAGAATGTACCTGACTAGTAAGTATCTTAAAACCTATGGATTGCTATGTCTCCGAAAGAGAATCAAGCATGTGTACAGGGGCATAAACGCAGCAGTGATAGGATTGGAGAGGTTCGGTGAGCAAATGAAGACCCTTTGAAGTCATGTTGCATGGTACCCATTCCACAGGTTTCAACTACCCAGGTTTAAGGTATTCTTCCTTCAGCTAAAACATGCATGTGGAACCTAGAGTATGATCAACCATGTGATCAGGAGACGTGTTCAAATATGTCTCAGTTTTCCTCCCCTGGTACTCGGGTGCAACATTCCAGACGCTTTACTAACACTCTCCCCACTTGGAGAGTCAGTCTCTTTAAACTCCTGTTTGGCCCAGTTTGCAATTTCTGCGGAAGATGAACAGGAATAGCGAGAACCAATGAGAGGCTAGCTGGAGGTGTCTGGACGGGCAAATTTAACTCTCATTTCCCACCAGGAAGAGGAATTAACCAAAGGCTCAGCATGCCGGGCCGGAACCAGATTAGGGCCTGAAGCCATCCTGCGGTGTTGCGGCCAGGTCACAAGAAAGCGAGTTGAAGAAAGGAGCTCAGGGGCACTGGAATTCACAAACCTGCAGAGTTATAAATGACAGCTATCGTCCAAAAATAGACTGAAGTAAGGCTGCCAAGAGGACTTGAAAGCGGGGCAGAATTGCAGGAAACCGATTTCAGGAGGTAGACTGGAATTGCATTGAAAGCATAGGAAAAGAGGCAGAACGTCCACAATGATGCACTTGGCCAAAAAGGGCGTATGCGTTTTTTCCTGAATATAATCAGGAAAAAACGCATACGCCCTTTTTGGCCAACCAAGCAAGCTTGCAAAGGAAATCTGCACTACAATGAAGTCTCACTTCCCCCCGGTCAAAAGGGCCATCTGAAAAAAGTGTAAAATCCAGAAAGGCAACAGGCCATTGAGAACTGGGAGCCTTGTTATGCTGATGGGCGGGATGTAAATTGCCAACAGACACTTGGGAGAAGTGTATGGTGTTTCCTGAAACATCTAAAAAACAAAGCAACAGAGCCTAGGGCACTTCCACTTATGGTCCTATAGCTTAGGGAAATTAAAATCAAAAAGACACAGCCACCCCAAAGTTTGGAACGGCTCTGTTTATAAGAACCTCGTTTACAGTACAAGTTCAACATCGCAGAAAGTGAAAAATGGATAAAGAACTTGTGGTACTTACGTACAATGCAGTATCACTCAGCAATGAAATCTATGTCATCAGGCCCGTAGCAGCATAATGAGTAGATTCAGGTACGATGATTCTAACTGAAATAAGTCACACAGAAAAAGAAACATCATAAGATATCACTAATACACCGAATGTA
This sequence comes from Delphinus delphis, assembly GCF_949987515.2. Classification (NCBI taxonomy): domain Eukaryota; kingdom Metazoa; phylum Chordata; class Mammalia; order Artiodactyla; family Delphinidae; genus Delphinus; species Delphinus delphis. The sequence goes on along the minus strand of NW_027192698.1, from coordinate 1,265,232 downwards.
AACTTGGCTACACAGGAACTGAATTACAGAACAGAACAGGGTCTCAAATTTAGAAAACCAACTTATGCTTGCTTAAGGGTAAAGGTGAGTTGGGGTGCTGCATAAAACCAGAGATTGAAATGAGCACAGATAAAGTTCCTTAAGCCAAATATGGAATAGACAAGAGCTACTCCTTGCTCAACGAAATGGACTCAACACCGCATATTAAACGCCTAAGAATGTACCTGACTAGTAAGTATCTTAAAACCTATAGATTGCTATGTCTCCGAAAGAGAATCAAGCATGTGTACAGGGGCATAAACGCAGCAGTGATAGGATTGGAGAGGTTTGGTGAGCAAATGAAGACCCTTTGAAGTCATATTGCATGGTACCCATTCCACGGGTTTCAACTACCCAGGTTTTAGGTATTCTTCCTTCAGCTAAAACATGCATGTGGAACCCAGAGTATGATCAACCATGTGATCGGGAGACGTGTTCAAATATGTCTCAGTTTTCCTCCCCTGGTACTCAGGTGCAACATTCCAGACGCTTTACTAACACTCTCCCCACCTGGAGAGTCAGCGCCTTTAACCTCCTGTTTGGCCCAGTTTGCAATTTCTGCGGAAGATGAACAGGAATAGCGAGAACCAATGAGAGGCTAGCTGGAGGTGTCTGGACGGGCAAATTTAACTCTCATTTCCCACCAGGAGGAGGAAATAACCAAAGGTTCAGCGTGCCGTGCCAGAACCAGATTAGGGCCTGAAGCCATCCTGCGGTGTTGCGGCCAGGTCACAAGAAAGCGAGTTGAAGAAAGGAGCTCAGGGGCACTGTAATTCACAAACCTGCAGAGTTATAAATGACAGCTATCGTCCAAAAATAGACTGAAGTAAGGCTGCCAAGAGGACTTGAAAGCGGGGCAGAATTGCAGGAAACCGATTTCAGGAGGTAGACTGGAATTGCATTGAAAGCATAGGAAAAGAGGCAGAACGTCCACAATGATGCACTTGGCCAAAAAGGGCGTATGCGTTTTTTCCTGAATATATTCAGGAAAAACCGCATACGCCCTTTTTGGCCAACCAAGCAAGCTTGCAAAGGAAATCTGCACTACAATGAAGTCTCACTTCCCCCCGGTCAAAAGGGCCATCTGAAAAACGTGTAACATCCAGAAAGGCAGGACAGGCCATGGAGAACTGGGAGCCTTGTTATGCTGATGGGTGGGATGTAAATTGCCAACAACCACTCGGGAGAAGTGTATGGTGTTTCCTGAAACATCTAAAAAACAAAGCAACAGAGCCTAGGGCACTGCCACTTATGGTCCTATAGCTTAGGGAAATTAAAATCAAAAAGACACAGCCACCCCAAAGTTTGGGACGCCTCTGTTTACAACAACCTCGTTTACAGTACAAGTTCAACATCGCAGAAAGTGAAAAATGGATAAAGAAGTTGTGGTATTTACTTACAAAGCAATATCACTCAGCAATGAAATCTATGTCATCAGGCCCTTAGCATCACAATGAGTGGATTCAGGTATGATGATTCTAACTGAAATAAGTCACACAGAAAAAGAAACATCATAAGATATCACTAATACACGGAATGTAAACTTGGCTACACAGGAACTGAATTACAGAACAGAACAGGGTCTCAAATTTAGAAAACCAACTTATGCTTGCTTAAGGGTAAAGGTGAGTTGGGGTGCTGCATAAAACCAGAGATTGAAATGAGCACAGATAAAGTTCCTTAAGTCAAATATGGAATAGACAAGAGCTACTCCTTGCTCAACGAAATGGACTCAACACCGCATATTAAACGCCTAAGACTGTACCTGACTAGTAAGTATCGTAAAACCTATGGATTGCTATGTCTCCAAAAGAGAATCAAGCATGTGTACAGGGGCATAAATGCAGCAGTGATAGGATTGGAGAGGTTCGGTGAGCAAATGAAGACCCTTTGAAGTCATATTGCATGGTACCCATTACACGGGTCTCAACTCTCCCGGTTTAAGGTATTCTTCCTTCAGCTAAAACATGCATGTGGAACCCAAGTATGATCAACCATGTGAACGGGAGACGTGTTCAAATATGTCTCAGTTTTCCTCCCCTGGTACTCGGGTGCAACATTCCAGACGCTTTACTAACACTCTCCCCACTTGGAGAGTCAGCGCCTTTAACCTCCTGTTTGGCCCAGTTTGCAATTTCTGCGGAAGATGAACAGGAATAGCGAGAACCAATGAGAGGCTAGCTGGAGGTGTCTGGACGGGCAAATTTAACACTCATTTCCCACCAGGAAGAGGAAATAACCAAAGGCTCAGCGTGCCGTACCGGAACCAGATTAGGGCCTGAAGCCATCCTGCGGTGTTGCGGCCAGCTCAAAAGAAAGCGAGTTGAAGAAAGGAGCTCAGGGACACTGTAATTCACAAACCTGCAGAGTTATAAATGACAGCTATCGTCCAAAAATAGACTGAAGTAAGGCTGCCAAGTGGACTTGAAAGCGGGGCAGAATTGCAGGAAACCGATTTCAGGAGGTAGACTGGAATTGCATTGAAAGCATAGGAAAAGAGGCAGAACGTCCACAATGATGCACTTGGCCAAAAAGGGCGTATGCGTTTTTTCCTGAATATATTCAGGAAAAAACGCATACGCCCTTTTTGGCCAACCAAGCAAGCTTGCAAAGGAAATGTGCACTACAATGAAGTCTCACTTCCCCCCGGTCAAAAGGGCCATCTGAAAAAAGTGTAAAATCCAGAAAGGCAGGACAGGCCATGGAGAACTGGGAGCCTTGTTATGCTGATGGGCGGGATGTAAATTGCCAACAGACACTCTGGATAAGTGTATGGTGTTTCCTGAAACATCGAAAAAACAAAACAACAGAGTCTAGGGCACTTCCACTTATGGTCCTATAGCTTAGGGAAATTAAAATCAAAAAGACACAGCCACCCCAAAGTTTGGAACGGCTCTGTTTACAAGAACCTCGTTAACACTACAAGTTCAACATAAAAGAAAGTGAAAAATGGATAAAGAAGTTGTGGTATTTACTTACAAAGCAATATCACTCAGCAATGAAATCTGTGTCATCAGGCCCTTAGCAGCACAATGAGTGGATTCAGGTATGATGATTCTAACTGAAATAAGTCACACAGAAAAAGAAACATCATAAGATATCAGTAATACACGGAATGTAAACTTGGCTACACAGGAACTGAATTACAGAACAGAACAGGGTCTCAAATTTAGAAAACCAACTTATGCTTGCTTAAGGGTAAAGGTGAATTGGGGTGCTGCATAAAACCAGAGATTGAAATGAGCACAGATAAAGTTCCTTAAGTCAAATATGGAATAGACAAGAGCTACTCCTTGCTCAACGAAATGGACTCAACACCCCATATTAAACGCCTAAGAATGTACCTGACTAGTAAGTATCTTAAAACCTATGGATTGCTATGTCTCTGAAAGAGAATCAAGCATGTGTACAGGGGCATAAACGCAGCAGTGATAGGATTGGAGAGGTTCGGTGAGCAAATGAAGACCCTTTGAAGTCATATTGCATGGTACCCATTCCACAGGTTTCAACTACCCAGGTTTTAGGTATTCTTCCTTCAGCTAAAACATGCATGTGGAACCTAGAGTATGATCAACCATGTGATCAGGAGACGTGTTCAAATATGTCTCAGTTTTCCTCCCCTGGTACTCAGGTGCAACATTCCAGACGCTTTACTAACACTCTCCCCACCTGGAGAGTCAGCGCCTTTAACCTCCTGTTTGGCCCAGTTTGCAATTTCTGCGGAAGATGAACAGGAATAGCGAGAACCAATGAGAGGCTAGCTGGAGGTGTCTGGACGGGCAAATTTAACTCTCATTTCCCACCAGGAGGAGGAAATAACCAAAGGTTCAGCGTGCCGTGCCAGAACAAGATTAGGGCCTGAAGCCATCCTGCGGTGTTGCGGCCAGGTCACAAGAAAGCGAGTTGAAGAAAGGAGCTCAGGGGCACTGTAATTCACAAACCTGCAGAGTTATAAATGACAGCTATCGTCCAAAAATAGACTGAAGTAAGGCTGCCAAGAGGACTTGAAAGCGGGGCAGAATTGCAGGAAACCGATTTCAGGAGGTAGACTGGAATTGCATTGAAAGCATAGGAAAAGAGGCAGAACGTCCACAATGATGCACTTGGCCAAAAAGGGCGTATGCGTTTTTTCCTGAATATATTCAGGAAAAACCGCATACGCCCTTTTTGGCCAACCAAGCAAGCTTGCAAAGGAAATCTGCACTACAATGAAGTCTCACTTCCCCCCGGTCAAAAGGGCCATCTGAAAAACGTGTAACATCCAGAAAGGCAGGACAGGCCATGGAGAACTGGGAGCCTTGTTATGCTGATGGGCGGGATGTAAATTGCCAACAACCACTCGGGAGAAGTGTATGGTGTTTCCTGAAACATCTAAAAAACAAAGCAACAGAGCGTAGGGCACTGCCACTTATGGTCCTATAGCTTAGGGAAATTAAAATCAAAAAGACACAGCCACCCCAAAGTTTGGGACGCCTCTGTTTACAACAACCTCGTTTACAGTACAAGTTCAACATCGCAGAAAGTGAAAAATGGATAAAGAAGTTGTGGTATTTACTTACAAAGCAATATCACTCAGCAATGAAATCTATGTCATCAGGCCCTTAGCATCACAATGAGTGGATTCAGGTATGATGATTCTAACTGAAATAAGTCACACAGAAAAAGAAACATCATAAGATATCAGTAATACACGGAATGTAAACTTGGCTACACAGGAACTGAATTACAGAACAGAACAGGGTCTCAAATTTAGAAAACCAACTTATGCTTGCTTAAGGGTAAAGGTGAGTTGGGGTGCTGCATAAAACCAGAGATTGAAATGAGCACAGATAAAGTTCCTTAAGTCAAATATGGAATAGACAAGAGCTACTCCTTGCTCAACGAAATGGACTCAACACCGCATATTAAACGCCTAAGACTGTACCTGACTAGTAAGTATCGTAAAACCTATGGATTGCTATGTCTCCAAAAGAGAATCAAGCATGTGTACAGGGGCATAAATGCAGCAGTGATAGGATTGGAGAGGTTCGGTGAGCAAATGAAGACCCTTTGAAGTCATATTGCATGGTACCCATTACACGGGTCTCAACTCTCCCGGTTTAAGGTATTCTTCCTTCAGCTAAAACATGCATGTGGAACCCAAGTATGATCAACCATGTGAACGGGAGACGTGTTCAAATATGTCTCAGTTTTCCTCCCCTGGTACTCGGGTGCAACATTCCAGACGCTTTACTAACACTCTCCCCACTTGGAGAGTCAGCGCCTTTAACCTCCTGTTTGGCCCAGTTTGCAATTTCTGCGGAAGATGAACAGGAATAGCGAGAACCAATGAGAGGCTAGCTGGAGGTGTCTAGAGGGGCAAATTTAACTCTCATTTCCCACCAGGAAGAGGAAATAACCAAAGGCTCAGCGTGCCGTACCGGAACCAGATTAGGGCCTGAAGCCATCCTGCGGTGTTGCGGCCAGCTCAAAAGAAAGCGAGTTGAAGAAAGGAGCTCAGGGACACTGTAATTCACAAACCTGCAGAGTTATAAATGACAGCTATCGTCCAAAAATAGACTGAAGTAAGGCTGCCAAGAGGACTTGAAAGCGGGGCAGAATTGCAGGAAACCGATTTCAGGAGGTAGACTGGAATTGCATTGAAAGCATAGGAAAAGAGGCAGAACGTCCACAATGATGCACTTGGCCAAAAAGGGCGTATGCGTTTTTTCCTGAATATATTCAGGAAAAAACGCATACGCCCTTTTTGGCCAACCAAGCAAGCTTGCAAAGGAAATGTGCACTACAATGAAGTCTCACTTCCCCCCGGTCAAAAGGGCCATCTGAAAAAAGTGTAAAATCCAGAAAGGCAGGACAGGCCATGGAGAACTGGGAGCCTTGTTATGCTGATGGGTGGGATGTAAATTGCCAACAGACACTCTGGATAAGTGTATGGTGTTTCCTGAAACATCGAAAAAACAAAACAACAGAGTCTAGGGCACTTCCACTTATGGTCCTATAGCTTAGGGAAATTAAAATCAAAAAGACACAGCCACCCCAAAGTTTGGAACGGCTCTGTTTACAAGAACCTCGTTAACACTACAAGTTCAACATAAAAGAAAGTGAAAAATGGATAAAGAAGTTGTGGTATTTACTTACAAAGCAATATCACTCAGCAATGAAATCTGTGTCATCAGGCCCTTAGCAGCACAATGAGTGGATTCAGGTATGATGATTCTAACTGAAATAAGTCACACAGAAAAAGAAACATCATAAGATATCAGTAATACACGGAATGTAAACTTGGCTACACAGGAACTGAATTACAGAACAGAACAGGGTCTCAAATTTAGAAAACCAACTTATGCTTGCTTAAGGGTAAAGGTGAGTTGGGGTGCTGCATAAAACCAGAGATTGAAATGAGCACAGATAAAGTTCCTTAAGTCAAATATGGAATAGACAAGAGCTACTCCTTGCTCAACGAAATGGACTCAACACCCCATATTATACGCCTAAGAATGTACCTGACTAGTAAGTATCTTAAAACCTATGGATTGCTATGTCTCCGAAAGAGAATCAAGCATGTGTACAGGGGCATAAACGCAGCAGTGATAGGATTGGAGAGGTTCGGTGAGCAAATGAAGACCCTTTGAAGTCATATTGCATGGTACCCATTCCACGGGTTTCAACTACCCAGGTTTTAGGTATTATTCCTTCAGCTAAAACATGCATGTGGAACCCAGAGTATGATCAACCATGTGATCGGGAGACGTGTTCAAATATGTCTCAGTTTTCCTCCCCTGGTACTCGGGTGCAACATTCCAGACGCTTTACTAACACTCTCCCCACTTGGAGAGTCAGCGCCTTTAACCTCCTGTTTGGCCCAGTTTGCAATTTCTGCGGAAGATGAACAGGAATAGCGAGAACCAATGAGAGGCTAGCTGGAGGTGTCTGGACGGGCAAATTTAACTCTCATTTCCCACCAGGAGGAGGAAATAACCAAAGGCTCAGCGTGCCGTGCCAGAACCAGATTAGGGCCTGAAGTCATCCTGCGGTGTTGCGGCCAGGTCACAAGAAAGCGAGTTGAAGAAAGGAGCTCAGGGGCACTGTAATTCACAAACCTGCAGAGTTATAAATGACAGCTATCGTCCAAAAATAGACTGAAGTAAGGCTGCCAAGAGGACTTGAAAGCGGGGCAGAATTGCAGGAAACCGATTTCAGGAGGTAGACTGAAATTGCATTGAAAGCATAGGAAAAGAGGCAGAACGTCCACAATGATGCACTTGGCCAAAAAGGGCGTATGCGTTTTTTCCTGAATATATTCAGGAAAAAACGCATACGCCCTTTTTGGCCAACCAAACAAGCTTGCAAAGGAAATGTGCACTACAATGAAGTCTCACTTCCCCCCGGTCAAAAGGGCCATCTGAAAAACGTGTAACATCCAGAAAGGCAGGACAGGCCATGGAGAACTGGGAGCCTTGTTCTGCTGATGGGCGGGATGTAAATTGCCAACAACCACTCGGGAGAAGTGTATGGTGTTTCCTGAAACATCTAAAAAACAAAGCAACAGAGCCTAGGGCACTTCAACTTATGGTCCTATAGCTTAGGGAAATTAAAATCAAAAAGACACAGCCACCCCAAGTTTGGGACGCCTCTGTTTACAACAACCTCGTTTACAGTACAAGTTCAACATCGCAGAAAGTGAAAAATGGATAAAGAAGTTGTGGTATTTACTTACAAAGCAATATCACTCAGCAATGAAATCTATGTCATCAGGCCCTTAGCATCACAATGAGTGGATTCAGGTATGATGATTCTAACTGAAATAAGTCACACAGAAAAAGAAACATCATAAGATATCAGTAATACACGGAATGTAAACTTGGCTACACAGGAACTGAATTACAGAACAGAACAGGGTCTCAAATTTAGAAAACCAACTTATGCTTGCTTAAGGGTAAAGGTGAGGTGGGGTGCTGCATAAAACCAGAGATTGAAATGAGCACAGATAAAGTTCCTTAAGTCAAATATGGAATAGACAAGAGCTACTCCTTGCTCAACGAAATGGACTCAACACCGCATATTAAACGCCTAAGAATGTACCTGACTAGTAAGTATCGTAAAACCTATGGATTGCTATGTCTCCAAAAGAGAATCAAGCATGTGTACAGGGGCATAAACGCAGCAGTGATAGGATTGGAGAGGTTCGGTGAGCAAATGAAGACCCTTTGAAGTCATATTGCATGGTACCCATTACACGGGTCTCAACTCTCCAGGTTTAAGGTATTCTTCCTTCAGCTAAAACATGCATGTGGAACCCAAGTATGATCAACCATGTGAACGGGAGACGTGTTCAAATATGTCTCAGTTTTCCTCCCCTGGTACTCGGGTGCAACATTCCAGACGCTTTACTAACAGTCTCCCCACTTGGAGAGTCAGCGCCTTTAACCTCCTGTTTGGCCCAGTTTGCAATTTCTGCGGAAGATGAACAGGAATAGCGAGAACCAATGAGAGGCTAGCTGGAGGTGTCTGGACGGGCAAATTTAACTCTCATTTCCCACCAGGAAGAGGAAATAACCAAAGGCTCAGCATGCCTTACCGGAACCAGATTAGGGCCTGAAGCCATCCTGCAGTGTTGCGGCCAGCTCAAAAGAAAGCGAGTTGAAGAAAGGAGCTCAGGGGCACTGTAATTCACAAACCTGCAGAGTTATAAATGACAGCTATCGTCCAAAAATAGACTGAAGTAAGGCTGCCAAGAGGACTTGAAAGCGGGGCAGAATTGCAGGAAACCGATTTCAGGAGGTAGACTGGAATTGCATTGAAAGCATAGGAAAAGAGGCAGAACGTCCACAATGATGCACTTGGCCAAAAAGGGCGTATGCGTTTTTTCCTGAATATATTCAGGAAAAAACGCATACGCCCTTTTTGGCCAACCAAGCAAGCTTGCAAAGGAAATCTGCACTACAATGAAGTCTCACTTCCCCCCAGTCAAAAGGGCCATCTGAAAAAAGTGTAAAATCCAGAAAGGCAGGACAGGCCATGGAGAACTGGGAGCCTTGTTATGCTGATGGGCGGGATGTAAATTGCCAACAACCACTGGGGAGAAGTGTATGGTGTTTCCTGAAACATCTAAAAAACAAAGCAACAGAGCCTAGGGCACTTCCACTTATGGTCCTATAGCTTAGGGAAATTAAAATCAAAAAGACACAGCCACCCCAAAGTTTGGAATGGCTCTGTTTACAAGAACCTCGTTTACACTACAAGTTCAACATCGCAGAAAGTGAAAAATGGATAAAGAAGTTGTGGTATTTACTTACAAAGCAATATCACTCAGCAATGAAATCTGTGTCATCAGGCCCTTAGCAGCACAATGAGTGGATTCAGGTATGATGATTCTAACTGAAATAAGTCACACAGAAAAAGAAACATCATAAGATATCAGTAATACACGGAATGTAAACTTGGCTACACAGGAACTGAATTACAGAACAGAACAGGGTCTCAAATTTAGAAAACCATCTTATTCTTGCTTAAGGGTAAAGGTGAGTTGGGGTGCTGCATAAAACCAGAGATTGAAATGAGCACAGATAAAGTTCCTTAAGCCAAATATGGAATAGACAAGAGCTACTCCTTGCTCAACGAAATGGACTCAACACCGCATATTAAACGCCTAAGAATGTACCTGACTAGTAAGTATCTTAAAACCTATGGATTGCTATGTCTCCGAAAGAGAATCAAGCATGTGTACAGGGGCATAAACGCAGCAGTGATAGGATTGGAGAGGTTCGGTGAGCAAATGAAGACCCTTTGAAGTCATATTGTATGGTACCCATTCCACAGGTTTCAACTACCCAGGTTTAAGGTATTCTTCCTTCAGCTATAACATGCATGTGGAACCTAGAGTATGATCAACCATGTGATCGGGAGACGTGTTCAAATATGTCTCAGTTTTCCTCCCCTGGTACTCGGGTGCAACATTCCAGGCGCTTTACTAACACTCTCCCCACTTGGAGAGTCAGTCCCTTTAACCTCCTGTTTGGCCCAGTTTGCAATTTCTGCGGAAGATGAACAGGAATAGGGAGAACCAATGAGAGGCTAGCTGGAGGTGTCTGGACGGGCAAATTTAACTCTCATTTCCCACCAGGAAGAGGAATTAACCAAAGGCTCAGCGTGCCGTGCCGGAACCAGATTAGGGTCTGAAGACAACCTGCGGTGTTCCGGCCAGGTCACAAGAAAGCGAGTTGAAGAAAGGAGCTCAGGGGCACTGTAATTCACAAACCTGCAGAGTTATAAATGACAGCTATCGTCCAAAAATAGACTGAAGTAAGGCTGCCAAGAGGACTTGAAAGCGGGGCAGAATTGCAGGAAACCGATTTCAGGAGGTAGACTGGAATTGCATTGAAAGCATAGGAAAAGAGGCAGAACGTCCACAATGATGCACTTGGCCAAAAAGGGCGTATGCGTTTTTTCCTGAATATAATTAGGAAAAAACGTATACGCCCTTTTTGGCCAACCCAGCAAGCTTGCAAAGGAAATCTGCACTACAATGAAGTCTCACTTCCCCCCGGTCAAAAGGGCCATCTGAAAAAAGTGTAAAATCCAGAAAGGCAACAGGCCATTGAGAACTGGGAGCCTTGTTATGCTGATGGGCGGGATGTAAATTGCCAACAGACACTAGGGAGAAGTGTATGGTGTTTCCTGAAACATCTAAAAAACAAAGCAACAGAGCCTAGGGCACTTCCACTTATGGTCCTATAGCTTAGGGAAATTAAAATCAAAAAGACACAGCCACCCCAAAGTTTGGAACGGCTCTGTTTACAAGAACCTCGGTTACAGTACAAGTTCAACATCGCAGAAAGTGAAAAATGGATAAAGAAGTTGTGGTATTTACTTACAAAGCAATATCACTCAGCAATGAAATCTATGTCATCAGGCCCTTAGCAGAACAATGAGTGGATTCAGGTATGATGATTCTAACTGAAATAAGTCACACAGAAAAAGAAACATCATAAGATATCAGTAATACACGGAATGTAAACTTGGCTACACAGGAACTGAATTACAGAACAGAACAGGGTCTCAAATTTAGAAAACCAACTTATGCTTGCTTAAGGGTAAAGGTGAGGTGGAGTGCTGCATAAAACCAGAGATTGAAATGAGCACAGATAAAGTTCCTTAAGTCAAATATGGAATAGACAAGAGCTACTCCTTGCTCAACGAAATGGACTCAACACCGCATATTAAACGCCTAAGAATGTACCTGACTAGTAAGTATCTTAAAACCTATGGATTGCTATGTCTCCAAAAGAGAATCAAGCATGTGTACAGGGGCATAAACGCAGCAGTGATAGGATTGGAGAGGTTCGGTGAGCAAATGAAGACCCTTTGAAGTCATATTGCATGGTACCCATTCCACGGGTTTCAACTACCCAGGTTTTAGGTATTCTTCCTTCAGCTAAAACATGCATGTGGAACCCAGAGTATGATCAACCATGTGATCGGGAGACGTGTTCAAATATGTCTCAGTTTTCCTCCCCTGGTACTCGGGTGCAACATTCCAGACGCTTTACTAACACTCTCCCCACTTGGAGAGTCAGCGCCTTTAACCTCCTGTTTGGCACAGTTTGCAATTTCTGCGGAAGATGAACAGGAATAGCGACAACCAATGAGAGGCTAGCTGGAGGTGTCTGGACGGGCAAATTTAACTCTCATTTCCCAACAGGAAGAGGAAATAACCAAAGGCTCAGCGTGCCGTACCAGAACCAGATTAGGGCCTGAAGTCATCCTGCGGTGTTGCGGCCAGCGCAAAAGAAAGCGAGTTGAAGAAAGGAGCTCAGGGGCACTGTAATTCACAAACCTGCAGATTTATAAATGACAGCTATCGTCCAAAAATAGACTGAAGTAAGGCTGCCAAGAGGACTTGAAAGCGGGGCAGAATTGCAGGAAACCGATTTCAGGAGGTAGACTGGAATTGCATTGAAAGCATAGGAAAAGAGGCAGAACGTCCACAATGATGCACTTGGCCAAAAAGGGCGTATGCGTTTTTTCCTGAATATATTCAGGAAAAAACGCATACGCCCTTTTTGGCCAACCAAGCAAGCTTGCAAAGGAAATCTGCACTACAATGAAGTCTCACTCCCCCCCGGTCAAAAGGGCCATCTGAAAAAAGTGTAAAATCCAGAAAGGCAGGACAGGCCATGGAGAACTGGGAGCCTTGTTATGCTGATGGGCGGGATGTAAATTGCCAACAACCACTCGGGAGAAGTGTATGGTGTTTCCTGAAACATCTAAAAAACAAAGCAACAGAACCTAGGGCACTTCCACTTATGGTCCTATAGCTTAGGGAAATTAAAATCAAAAGGACAGAGCCACCCCAAAGTTTGGAACGGCTCTGTTTACAAGAACCTCGTTTACAGTACAAGTTCAACATCGCAGAAAGTGAAAAATGGATAAAGAAGTTGTGGTATTTACTTACAAAGCAATATCACTCAGCAATGAAATCTGTGTCATCAGGCCCTTAGCAGCACAATGAGTGGATTCAGGTATGATGATTCTAACTGAAATAAGTCACACAGAAAAAGAAATATCATAAGATATCACTAATACACGGAATGTAAACTTGGCTACACAGGAACTGAATTACAGAACAGAACAGGGTCTCAAATTTAGAAAACCAACTTATTCTTGCTTAAGGGTAAAGGTGAGTTGGGGTGCTGCATAAAACCAGAGATTGAAATGAGCACAGATAAAGTTCCTTAAGCCAAATATGGAATAGACAAGAGCTACTCCTTGCTCAACGAAATGGACTCAACACCCCATATTAAACGCCTAAGAATGTACCTGACTAGTAAGTATCTTAAAACCTACGGATTGCTATGTCTCCGAAAGAGAATCAAGCATGTGTACAGGGGCATAAACGCAGCAGTGATAGGATTGGAGAGGTTCGGTGAGCAAATGAAGACCCTTTGAAGTCATATTGCATGGTACCCATTCCACAGGTTTCAACTACCCAGGTTTAAGGTATTCTTCCTTCAGCTAAAACATGCATGTGGAACCTAGAGTATGATCAACCATGTGATCGGGAGACGTGTTCAAATATGTCTCAGGTTTCCTCCCCTGGTACTCGGGTGCAACATTCCAGACGCTTTACTAACACTCTCCCCACTTGGAGAGTCAGTCCCTTTAACCTCCTGTTTGGCCCAGTTTGCAATTTCTGCGTAAAATGAACAGGAATAGCGAGAACCAATGAGAGGCTAGCTGGAGGTGTCTGGACGGGCAAATTTAACTCTCATTTCCCACCAGGAAGAGGAATTAACCAAAGGCTCAGCATGCCGGGCCGGAACCAGATTAGGGCCTGAAGCCATCCTGCGGTGTTGCGGCCAGCTCACAAGAAAGCGAGTTGAAGAAAGGAGCTCAGGGGCACTGTAATTCACAAACCTGCAGAGTTATAAATGACAGCTATCGTCCAAAAATAGACTGAAGTAAGGCTGCCAAGAGGACTTGAAAGCGGGGCAGAATTGCAGGAAACCGATTTCAGGAGGTAGACTGGAATTGCATTGAAAGCATAGGAAAAGAGGCAGAACGTCCACAATGATGCACTTGGCCAAAAAGGGCGTATGCGTATTTTCCTGAATATATTCAGGAAAAAACGCATACGCCCTTTTTGGCCAACCAAGCAAGCTTGCAAAGGAAATCTGCACTACAATGAAGTCTCACTTCCCCCCCCGGTCAAAAGGGCCATCTGAAAAAAGTGTAAAATCCAGAAAGGCAGGACAGGCCATGGAGAACTGGGAGCCTTGTTATGGTGATGGGTGGGATGTAAATTGCCAACAGACACTCGGGAGAAGTGTATGGTGTTTCCTGAAACATCTAAAAAACAAAGCAACAGAGCCTAGGGCACTTCCACTTATGGTCCTATAGCTTAGGGAAATTAAAATCAAAAAGACACAGCCACCCCAAAGTTTGGGACGCCTCTGTTTACAAGAACCTCGTTTACAGTACAAGTTCAACATCGCAGAAAGTGAAAAATGGATAAAGAAGTTCTGGTATTTACTTACAAAGCAATATCACTCAGCAATGAAATCTGTGTCATAAGGCCCTTAGCAGCACAATGAGTGGATTCAGGTATGATGATTCTAACTGAAATAAGTCACACAGAAATAGAAACATCATAAGATATCAGTAATACACGGAATGTAAACTTGGCTACACAGGAACTGAATTACAGAACAGAACAGGGTCTCAAATTTCGAAAACCAACTTATGCTTGCTTAAGGGGAAAGGTGAGTTGGGGTGCTGCATAAAACCAGAGATTGAAATGAGCACAGATAAAGTTCCTTAAGCCAAATATGGAATAGACAAGAGCTACTCCTTGCTCAATGAAATGGACTCAACACCGCATATTAAACGCCTAAGAATGTACCTGACTAGTAAGTATCTTAAAACCTATGGATTGCTATGTCTCCGAAAGAGAATCAAGCATGTGTACAGGGGCATAAACGCAGCAGTGATAGGATTGGGGAGGTTCGGTGAGCAAATGAAGACCCTTTGAAGTCATATTGCATGGTACCCATTCCACGGGTTTCAACTACCCAGGTTTTAGGTATTCTTCCTTCAGCTAAAACATGCATGTGGAACCCAAGTATGATCAACCATGTGAACGGGAGACGTGTTCAAATATGTCTCAGTTTTCCTCCCCTGGTACTCGGGTGCAACATTCCAGACGCTTTACTAACACTCTCCCCACTTGGAGAGTCAGCGCCTTTAACCTCCTGTTTGGCCCAGTTTGCAATTTCTGCGGAAGATGAACAGGAATAGCGAGAACCAATGAGAGGCTAGCTGGAGGTGTCTGGACGGGCAAATTTAACTCTCATTTCCCACCAGGAAGAGGAAATAACCAAAGGCTCAGTGTGCCGTGCCGGAACCAGATTAGGGCCTGAAGCCATCCTGCGGTGTTGCGGCCAGCTCACAAGAAAGCGAGTTGAAGAAAGGAGCTCAGGGGCACTGTAATTCACAAACCTGCAGAGTTATAAATGACAGCTATCGTCCAAAAATAGACTGAAGTAAGGCTGCCAAGAGGACTTGAAAGCGGGGCAGAATTGCAGGAAACCGATTTCAGGAGGTAGACTGGAATTGCATTGAAAGCATAGGAAAAGAGGCAGAACGTCCACAATGATGCACTTGGCCAAAAAGGGCGTATGCGTTTTTTCCTGAATATATTCAGGAAAAAACGCATACGCCCTTTTTGGCCAACCAAGCAAGCTTGCAAAGGAAATCTGCACTACAATGAAGTCTCACTTCCCCCCGGTCAAAAGGGCCATCTGAAAAAAGTGTAAAATCCAGAAAGGCAGGACAGGCCATGGAGAACTGGGAGCCTTGTTATGCTGATGGGCGGGATGTAAATTGCCAACAACCACTCGGGAGAAGTGTATGGTGTTTCCTGAAACATCTAAAAAACAAAGCAACAGAACCTAGGGCACTTCCACTTATGGTCCTATAGCTTAGGGAATTTAAAATCAAAAAGACACAGCCACCCCAAAGTTTGGGACGCCTCTGTTTACAAGAACCTCGTTTACAGTACAAGTTCAACATCGCAGAAAGTGAAAAATGGATAAAGAAGTTCTGGTATTTACTTACAAAGCAATATCACTCAGCAATGAAATCTGTGTCATAAGGCCCTTAGCAGCACAATGAGTGGATTCAGGTATGATGATTCTAACTGAAATAAGTCACACAGAAATAGAAACATCATAAGATATCAGTAATACACGGAATGTAAACTTGGCTACACAGGAACTGAATTACAGAACAGAACAGGGTCTCAAATTTCGAAAACCAACTTATGCTTGCTTAAGGGGAAAGGTGAGTTGGGTTGCTGCATAAAACCAGAGATTGAAATGAGCACAGATAAAGTTCCTTAAGCCAAATATGGAATAGACAAGAGCTACTCCTTGCTCAACGAAATGGACTCAACACCGCATATTAAACGCCTAAGAATGTACCTGACTAGTAAGTATCTTAAAACCTATGGATTGCTATGTCTCCGAAAGAGAATCAAGCATGTGTACAGGGGCATAAACGCAGCAGTGATAGGATTGGGGAGGTTCGGTGAGCAAATGAAGACCCTTTGAAGTCATATTGCATGGTACCCATTCCACGGGTTTCAACTACCCAGGTTTTAGGTATTCTTCCTTCAGCTAAAACATGCATGTGGAACCCAAGTATGATCAACCATGTGAACGGGAGACGTGTTCAAATATGTCTCAGTTTTCCTCCCCTGGTACTCGGGTGCAACATTCCAGACGCTTTACTAACACTCTCCCCACTTGGAGAGTCAGCGCCTTTAACCTCCTGTTTGGCCCAGTTTGCAATTTCTGCGGAAGATGAACAGGAATAGCGAGAACCAATGAGAGGCTAGCTGGAGGTGTCTGGACGGGCAAATTTAACTCTCATTTCCCACCAGGAAGAGGAAATAACCAAAGGCTCAGTGTGCCGTGCCGGAACCAGATTAGGGCCTGAAGCCATCCTGCGGTGTTGCGGCCAGCTCACAAGAAAGCGAGTTGAAGAAAGGAGCTCAGGGGCACTGTAATTCACAAACCTGCAGAGTTATAAATGACAGCTATCGTCCAAAAATAGACTGAAGTAAGGCTGCCAAGAGGACTTGAAAGCGGGGCAGAATTGCAGGAAACCGATTTTAGGAGGCAGACTGGAATTGCATTGAATGCATAGGAAAAGAGGCAGAACGTCCACAATGATGCACTTGGCCAAAAAGGGCGTATGCGTTTTTTCCTGAATATATTCAGGAAAAAACGCATACGCCCTTTTTGGCCAACCAAGCAAGCTTGCAAAGGAAATCTGCACTACAATGAAGTCTCACTTCCCCCCGGTCAAAAGGGCCATCTGAAAAAAGTGTAAAATCCAGAAAGGCAGGACAGGCCATGGAGAACTGGGAGCCTTGTTATGCTGATGGGCGGGATGTAAATTGCCAACAACCACTCGGGAGAAGTGTATGGTGTTTCCTGAAACATCTAAAAAACAAAGCAACAGAACCTAGGGCACTTCCACTTATGGTCCTATAGCTTAGGGAAATTAAAATCAAAAAGACACAGCCACCCCAAAGTTTGGGACGCCTCTGTTTACAAGAACCTCGTTTACAGTACAAGTTCAACATCGCAGAAAGTGAAAAATGGATAAAGAAGTTCTGGTATTTACTTACAAAGCAATATCACTCAGCAATGAAATCTGTGTCATAAGGCCCTTAGCAGCACAATGAGTGGATTCAGGTATGATGATTCTAACTGAAATAAGTCACACAGAAATAGAAACATCATAAGATATCAGTAATACACGGAATGTAAACTTGGCTACACAGGAACTGAATTACAGAACAGAACAGGGTCTCAAATTTCGAAAACCAACTTATGCTTGCTTAAGGGGAAAGGTGAGTTGGGTTGCTGCATAAAACCAGAGATTGAAATGAGCACAGATAAAGTTCCTTAAGCCAAATATGGAATAGACAAGAGCTACTCCTTGCTCAACGAAATGGACTCAACACCGCATATTAAACGCCTAAGAATGTACCTGACTAGTAAGTATCTTAAAACGTATGCATTGCTATGTCTCCGAAAGAGAATCAAGCATGTGTACAGGGGCATAAACGCAGCAGTGATAGGATTGGGGAGGTTCGGTGAGCAAATGAAGACCCTTTGAAGTCATATTGCATGGTACCCATTCCACGGGTTTCAACTACCCAGGTTTTAGGTATTCTTCCTTCAGCTAAAACATGCATGTGGAACCCAAGTATGATCAACCATGTGAACGGGAGACGTGTTCAAATATGTCTCAGTTTTCCTCCCCTGGTACTCGGGTGCAACATTCCAGACGCTTTACTAACACTCTCCCCACTTGGAGAGTCAGCGCCTTTAACCTCCTGTTTGGCCCAGTTTGCAATTTCTGCGGAAGATGAACAGGAATAGCGAGAACCAATGAGAGGCTAGCTGGAGGTGTCTGGACGGGCAAATTTAACTCTCATTTCCCACCAGGAAGAGGAAATAACCAAAGGCTCAGTGTGCCGTGCCGGAACCAGATTAGGGCCTGAAGCCATCCTGCGGTGTTGCGGCCAGCTCACAAGAAAGCGAGTTGAAGAAAGGAGCTCAGGGGCACTGTAATTCACAAACCTGCAGAGTTATAAATGACAGCTATCGTCCAAAAATAGACTGAAGTAAGGCTGCCAAGAGGACTTGAAAGCGGGGCAGAATTGCAGGAAACCGATTTTAGGAGGCAGACTGGAATTGCATTGAATGCATAGGAAAAGAGGCAGAACGTCCACAATGATGCACTTGGCCAAAAAGGGCGTATGCGTTTTTTCCTGAATATATTCAGGAAAAAACGCATACGCCCTTTTTGGCCAACCAAGCAAGCTTGCAAAGGAAATCTGCACTACAATGAAGTCTCACTTCCCCCCGGTCAAAAGGGCCATCTGAAAAAAGTGTAAAATCCAGAAAGGCAGGACAGGCCATGGAGAACTGGGAGCCTTGTTATGCTGATGGGCGGGATGTAAATTGCCAACAACCACTCGGGAGAAGTGTATGGTGTTTCCTGAAACATCTAAAAACCAAAGCAACAGAACCTAGGGCACTTCCACTTATGGTCCTATAGCTTAGGGAAATTAAAATAAAAAAGACACAGCCACCCCAAAGTCTGGAACGGCTCTGTTTACAAGAACCTCGTTTACAGTACAAGTTCAACATCGCAGAAAGTGAAAAATGGATAAAGTTGTGGTATTTACTTACAAAGCAATATGACTCAGCAATGAACTCTGTGTCATCAGGCCCTTAGCAGCACAATGAGTGGATTCAGGTATGATGATTCTAACTGAAATAAGTCACACAGAAAAAGAAACATCATAAGATATCAGTAATACACGGAATGTAAACTTGGCTACACAGGAACTGAATTACAGAACAGAACAGGGTCTCAAATTTCAAAAACCAACTTATGCTTGCTTAAGGGTAAAGGTGAGTTGGGGTGCTGCATAAAACCAGAGATTGAAATGAGCACAGATAAAGTTCCTTAAGCCAAATATGGAATAGACAAGAGCTACTCCTTGCTCAACGAAATGGACTCAACACCGCATATTAAACGCCTAAGAATGTACCTGACTAGTAAGTATCTTAAAACCTATGGATTGCTATGTCTCCGAAAGAGAATCAAGCATGTGTACAGGGGCATAAACGCAGCAGTGATAGGATTGGAGAGGTTCGGTGAGCAAGTGAAGACCCTTTGAAGTCATATTGCATGGTACCCATTCCACGGGGTTCAACTACCCAGGTTTTAGGTATTCTTCCTTCAGCTAAAACATGCATGTGGAACCCAAGTATGATCAACCATGTGAACGGGAGACGTGTTCAAATATGTCTCAGTTTTCCTCCCCTGGTACTCGGGTGCAACATTCCAGACACTTTACTAACACTCTCCCCACTTGGAGAGTCAGTCCCTTTAACCTCCTGTTTGGCCCAGTTTGCAATTTCTGCGGAAGATGAACAGGAATAGCGAGAACCAATGAGAGGCTAGCTGGAGGTGTCTGGACGGGCAAATTTAACTCTCATTTCCCACCAGGAAGAGGAAATAACCAAAGGCTCAGTGTGCCGTGCCGGAACCAGATTAGGGCCTGAAGCCATCCTGCGGTGTTGCGGCCAGCTCACAAGAAAGCGAGTTGAAGAAAGGAGCTCAGGGGCACTGTAATTCACAAACCTGCAGAGTTATAAATGACAGCTATCGTCCAAAAATATACTGAAGTAAGGCTGCCAAGAGGACTTGAAAGCGGGGCAGAATTGCAGGAAACCGATTTCAGGAGGTAGACTGGAATTGCATTGAAAGCATAGGAAGAGAGGCAGAACGTCCACAATGATGCACGTGGCCAAAAAGGGCGTATGCGTTTTTTCCTGAATATATTCAGGAAAAAACGCATACGCCCTTTTTGGCCAACCAAGCAAGCTTGCAAAGGAAATCTGCACTACAATGAAGTTTCACTTCCCCCCGGTCAAAAGGGCCATCTGAAAAAAGTGTAAAATCCAGAAAGGCAGGACAGGCCATGGAGAACTGGGAGCCTTGTTATGCTGATGGGCGGGATGTAAATTGCCAACAGACATTCGGGAGAAGTGTATGGTGTTTCCTGAAACATCTAAAAAACAAAGCAACAGAGCCTAGGGCACTGCCACTTATGGTCCTATAGCTTAGGGAAATTAAAATCAAAAAGACACAGCCACCCCAAAGTTTGGAACGGCTCTGTTTACAAGAACCTCGTTTACAGTACAAGTTCAACATCACAGAAAGTGAAGAATGGAGAAAGAAGTTGTGGTATTTACTTACAAAGCAATATCACTCAGCAATGAAATCTGTGTCATCAGGCCCTTAGCAGCACAATGAGTGGATTCAGGTATGATGATTCTAACTGAAATAAGTCACACAGAAAAAGAAACATCATAAGATATCAGTAATACACGGAATGTAAACTTGGCTACACAGGAACTGAATTACAGAACAGAACAGGGTCTCAAATTTCGAAAACCAACTTATGCTTGCTTAAGGGGAAAGGTGAGTTGGGGTGCTGCATAAAACCAGAGATTGAAATGAGCACAGATAAAGTTCCTTAAGCCAAATATGGAATAGACAAGAGCTACTCCTTGCTCAACGAAATGGACTCAACACCGCATATTAAACGCCTAAGAATGTACCTGACTAGTAAGTATCTTAAAACCTATGGATTGCTATGTCTCCGAAAGAGAATCAAGCATGTGTACAGGGGCATAAACGCAGCAGTGATAGGATTGGAGAGGTTCGGTGAGCAAATGAAGACCCTTTGAAGTCATATTGCATGGTACCCATTCCACGGGTTTCAACTACCCAGGTTTTAGGTATTCTTCCTTCAGCTAAAACATGCATGTGGAACCCAAGTATGATCAACCATGTGAACGGGAGACGTGTTCAAATATGTCTCAGTTTTCCTCCCCTGGTACTCGGGTGCAACATTCCAGACGCTTTACTAAAACTCTCCCCACTTGGAGAGTCAGCGCCTTTAAACTCCTGTTTGGCCCAGTTTGCAATTTCTGCGGAAGATGAACAGGAATAGCGAGAACCAATGAGAGGCTAGCTGGAGGTGTCTGGACGGGCAAATTTAACTCTCATTTCCCACCAGGAAGAGGAAATAACCAAAGGCTCAGTGTGCCGTGCCAGAACCAGATTAGGGCCTGAAGCCATCCTGCGGTGTTGCGGCCAGCTCACAAGAAAGCGAGTTGAAGAAAGGAGCTCAGGGGCACTGTAATTCACAAACCTGCAGAGTTATAAATGACAGCTATCGTCCAAAAATATACTGAAGTAAGGCTGCCAAGAGGACTTGAAAGCGGGGCAGAATTGCAGGAAACCGATTTCAGGAGGTAGACTGGAATTGCATTGAAAGCATAGGAAAAGAGGCAGAACGTCCACAATGATGCACTTGGCCAAAAAGGGCGTATGCGTTTTTTCCTGAATATATTCAGGAAAAAACGTACGCCCTTTTTGGCCAACCAAGCAAGCTTGCAAAGGAAATCTGCACTACAATGAAGTTTCACTTCCCCCCGGTCAAAAGGGCCATCTGAAAAAAGTGTAAAATCCAGAAAGGCAGGACAGGCCATGGAGAACTGGGAGCCTTGTTATGCTGATGGGCGGGATGTAAATTGCCAACAACCACTCGGGAGAAGTGTATGGTGTTTCCTGAAACATCTAAAAAACTAAGCAACAGAACCTAGGGCACTTCCACTTATGGTCCTATAGCTTAGGGAAATTAAAATAAAAAAGACACAGCCACCCCAAAGTTTGGAACGGCTCTGTTTACAAGAACCTCGTTTACAGTACAAGTTCAACATCGCAGAAAGTGAAAAATGGATAAAGAAGTTGTGGTATTTACTTACAAAGCAATATCACTCAGCAATGAAATCTGTGTCATCAGGCCCTTAGCAGCACAATGAGTGGATTCAGGTATGATGATTCTAACTGAAATAAGTCACACAGAAATAGAAACATCATAAGATATCAGTAATACACGGAATGTAAACTTGGCTACACAGGAACTGAATTACAGAACAGAACAGGGTCTCAAATTTAGAAAACCAACTTATGCTTGCTTAAGGGGAAAGGTGAGTTGGGGTGCTGCATAAAACCAGAGATTGAAATGAGCACAGATAAAGTTCCTTAAGCCAAATATGGAATAGACAAGAGCTACTCCTTGCTCAACGAAATGGACTCAACACCGCATATTAAACGCCTAAGAATGTACCTGACTAGTAAGTATCTTAAAACCTATGGATTGCTATGTCTCCGAAAGAGAATCAAGCATGTGTAGAGGGGCATAAACGCAGCAGTGATAGGATTGGAGAGGTTCGGTGAGCAAATGAAGACCCTTTGAAGTCATATTGCATGGTACCCATTCCACGGGTTTCAACTACCCAGGTTTTAGGTATTCTTCCTTCAGCTAAAACATGCATGTGGAACCCAAGTATGATCAACCATGTGAACGGGAGACGTGTTCAAATATGTCTCAGTTTTCCTCCCCTGGTACTCGGGTGCAACATTCCAGACGCTTTACTAAAACTCTCCCCACTTGGAGAGTCAGCGCCTTTAAACTCCTGTTTGGCCCAGTTTGCAATTTCTGCGGAAGATGAACAGGAATAGCGAGAACCAATGAGAGGCTAGCTGGAGGTGTCTGGACGGGCAAATTTAACTCTCATTTCCCACCAGGAAGAGGAATTAACCAAAGGCTCAGCGTGCCGTGCCGGAACCAGATTAGGGCCTGAAGCCATCCTGCGGTGTTGTGGCCAGCTCAAAAGAAAGCGAGTTGAGGAAAGGAGTTCAGGGGCACTGTAATTCACAAACCTGCAGAGTTATAAATGACAGCTATCGTCCAAAAATAGACTGAAGTAAGGCTGCCAAGAGGACTTGAATGCGGGGCAGAATTGCAGGAAACCGATTTCAGGAGGTAGACTGGAATTGCATTGAAAGCATAGGAAAAGAGGCAGAACGTCCACAATGATGCACTTGGCCAAAAAGGGCGTATGCGTTTTTTCCTGAATATATTCAGGAAAAAACGCATACGCCCTTTTTGGCCAACCAAGCAAGCTTGCAAAGGAAATCTGCACTACAATGAAGTTTCACTTCCCCCCGGTCAAAAGGGCCATCTGAAAAAAGTGTAAAATCCAGAAAGGCAGGACAGGCCATGGAGAACTGAGAGCCTTGTTATGCTGATGGGCGGGATGTAAATTGCCAACAGACACTCGGGAGAAGTGTATGGTGTTTCCTGAAACATCTAAAAAACAAAGCAACAGAACCTAGGGCACTTCCACTTATGGTCCTATAGCTTAGGGAAATTAAAATCAAAAAGACACAGCCACCCCAAAGTTTGGAACGGCTCTGTTTAAAAGAACCTCGTTTACAGTACAAGTTCAACATTGCAGAAAGTGAAAAATGGATAAAGAAGTTGTGGTATTTACTTACAAAGCAATATCACTCAGCAATGAAATCTGTGTCATCAGGCCCTTAGCAGCACAATGAGTGGATTCAGGTATGATGATTCTAACTGAAGTAAGTCACACAGAAAAAGAAACATCATAAGATATCAGTAATACACGGAATGTAAACTTGGCTACACAGGAACTGAATTACAGAACAGAACAGGGTCTCAAATTTAGAAAACCAACTTATGCTTGCTTAAGGGTAAAGGTGAGTTGGGGTGCTGCATAAAACCAGAGATTGAAATGAGCACAGATAAAGTTCCTTAAGTCAAATATGGAATAGACAAGAGCTACTCCTTGCTCAACGAAATGGACTCAACACCGCATATTAAACGCCTAAGAATGTACCTGACTAGTAAGTATCTTAAAACCTATGGATTGCTATGTCTCCGAAAGACAATCAAGCATGTGTACAGGGGCATAAACGCAGCAGTGATAGGATTGGAGAGGTTCGGTGAGCAAATGAAGACCCTTTGAAGTCATATTGCATGGTACCCATTCCACGGGTTTCAACTACCCAGGTTTAAGGTATTCTTCCTTCAGCTAAAACATGCATGTGGAACCTAGAGTATGATCAACCATGCGATCGGGAGACGTGTTCAAATATGTCTCAGTTTTTGTACCCTGGTACTCGGGTGCAACATTCCAGACGCTTTACTAACACTCTCCCCACTTGGAGAGTCAGTCCCTTTAACCTCCTGTTTGGCCCAGTTTGCAATTTCTGCGGAAGATGAACAGGAATAGCGAGAACCAATGAGAGGCTAGCTGGAGGTGTCTGGACGGGCAAATTTAACTCTCATTTCCCACCAGGAAGAGGAATTAACCAAAGGCTCAGCGTGCCGTGCCGGAACCAGATTAGGGCCTGAAGCCATCCTGCGGTGTTGTGGCCAGCTCAAAAGAAAGCGAGTTGAGGAAAGGAGCTCAGGGGCACTGTAATTCACAAACCTGCAGAGTTATAAATGACAGCTATCGTCCAAAAATAGACTGAAGTAAGGCTGCCAAGAGGACTAGAATGCGGGGCAGAATTGCAGGAAACCGATTTCAGGAGGTAGACTGGAATTGCATTGAAAGCATAGGAAAAGAGGCAGAACGTCCACAATGATGCACTTGGCCAAAAAGGGCGTATGCGTTTTTTCCTGAATATATTCAGGAAAAAACGCATACGCCCTTTTTGGCCAACCAAGCAAGCTTGCAAAGGAAATCTGCACTACAATGAAGTCTCACTTCCCCCCGGTCAAAAGGGCCATCTGAAAAAAGTGTAAAATCCAGAAAGGCAGGACAGGCCATGGAGAACTGGGAGCCTTGTTATGCTGATGGGCGGGATGTAAATTGCCAACAACCACTCGGGAGAAGTGTATGGTGTTTCCTGAAACATCTAAAAAACAAAGCAACAGAACCTAGGGCACTTCCACTTATGGTCCTATAGCTTAGGGAAATTAAAATCAAAAAGACACAGCCACCCCAAAGTTTGGAACGGCTCTGTTTACAAGAACCTCGTTTACAGTACAAGTTCAACATCACAGAAAGTGAAAAATGGATAAAGAAGTTGTGGTATTTACTTACAAAGCAATATCACTCAGCAATGAAATCTGTGTCATCAGGCCCTTAGCAGCACAATGAGTGGATTCAGGTATGATGATTCTAACTGAAGTAAGTCACACAGAAAAAGAAACATCATAAGATATCAGTAATACACGGAATGTAAACTTGGCTACACAGGAACTGAATTACAGAACAGAACAGGGTCTCAAATTTAGAAAACCAACTTATGCTTGCTTAAGGGTAAAGGTGAGTTGGGGTGCTGCATAAAACCAGAGATTGAAATGAGCACAGATAAAGTTCCTTAAGTCAAATATGGAATAGACAAGAGCTACTCCTTGCTCAACGAAATGGACTCAACACCGCATATTAAACGCCTAAGAATGTACCTGACTAGTAAGTATCTTAAAACCTATGGATTGCTATGTCTCCGAAAGAGAATCAAGCATGTGTACAGGGGCATAAACGCAGCAGTGATAGGATTGGAGAGGTTCGGTGAGCAAATGAAGACCCTTTGAAGTCATATTGCATGGTACCCATTCCACGGGTTTCAACTACCCAGGTTTAAGGTATTCTTCCTTCAGCTAAAACATGCATGTGGAACCTAGAGTATGATCAACCATGTGATCGGGAGCTGTGTTCAAATATGTCTCAGTTTTCGTACCCTGGTACTCGGGTGCAACATTCCAGACGCTTTACTAACACTCTCCCGACTTGGAGAGTCAGTCCCTTTAACCTCCTGCTTGGCCCAGTTTGCAATTTCTGCGGAAGATGAACAGGAATAGCGAGAACCAATGAGAGGCTAGCTGGAGGTGTCTGGACGGGCAAATTTAACTCTCATTTCCCACCAGGAAGAGGAATTAACCAAAGGCTCAGCATGCCGGGCCGGAACCAGATTAGGGCCTGAAGCCATCCTGCGGTGTTGCGGCCAGGTCACAAGAAAGCGAGTTGAAGAAAGGAGCTCAGGGGCACTGTAATTCACAAACCTGCAGAGTTATAAATGACAGCTATCGTCCAAAAATAGACTGAAGTAAGGCTGCCAAGAGGACTTGAAAGCGGGGCAGAATTGCAGGAAACCGATTTCAGGAGGTAGACTGGAATTGCATTGAAAGCATAGGAAAAGAGGCAGAACGTCCACAATGATGCACTTGGCCAAAAAGGGCGTATGCGTTTTTTCCTGAATATATTCAGGAAAAAACGCATACGCCCTTTTTGGCCAACCAAGCAAGCTTGCAAAGGAAATCTGCACTACAATGAAGTCTCACTTCCCCCCAGTCAAAAGGGCCATCTGAAAAAAGTGTAAAATCCAGAAAGGCAGGACAGGCCATGGAGAACTGGGAGCCTTGTTATGCTGATGGGAGGGATGTAAATTGCCAACAGACACTCGGGAGTAGTGTATGGTGTTTCCTGAAACATCTAAAAAACAAAGCAACAGAGCCTAGGGCACTGCCACTTATGGTCCTATAGATTAGGGAAATTAAAATCAAAAAGACACAGCCACCCCAAAGTTTGGGACGCCTCTGTTTACAAGAACCTCGTTTACAGTACAAGTTCAACATCACAGAAAGTGAAAAATGGATAAAGAACTTGTGGTACTTACGTACAATGCAGTATCACTCAGCAATGAAATCTATGTCATCAGGCCCGTAGCAGCATAATGAGTGGATTCAGGTACGATGATTCTAACTGAAATAATTCACACAGAAAAAGAAACATCATAAGATATCACTAATACACGGAATGTAAACTTGGCTACACAGGAACTGCATTCCAAAACAGAACAGGGTCTCAAATTTAGAAAACCAACTTATGCTTGCTTAAGGGTAAAGGTGAGTTGGGGTGCTGCATAAAACGAGATTGAAATGAGCACAGATAAAGTTCCTTAAGCCAAATATGGAATAGACAAGAGCTACTCCTTGCTCAACGAAATGGACTCAAAACCCCATATTAAACCCCTAAGAATGTACCTGACTAGTAAGTATCTTAAAACCTATGGATTGCTATGTCTCCAAAAGAGAATCAAGCGTGTGTACAGGGGAATAAACGCAGCAGTGATAGGATTGGAGAGGTTCGGTGAGCAAATGAAGACCCTTTGAAGTCATATTGCATGGTACCCATTCCACGGGTTTCAACTACCCAGGTTTAAGGTATTCTTCCTTCAACTAAAACATGCATGTGGAACCTAGAGTATGATCAACCATGTGATCGGGAGACGTGTTCAAATATGTCTCAGTTTTCCTCCCCTGGTACTCGGGTGCAACATTCCAGACGCTTTACTAACACTCTCCCGACTTGGAGAGTCAGTCCCTTTAACCTCCTGTTTGGCCCAGTTTGCAATTTCTGCGGAAGATGAAAAGGAATAGCGAGAACCAATGAGAGGCTAGCTGGAGGTGTCTGGACGGGCAAATTTAAATCTCATTTCCCAACAGGAAGAGGAAATAACCAAAGGCTCAGCGTGCCGTGCCGGAACCAGATTAGGGCCTGAAGCCATCCTGCGGTGTTGCGGCCAGCTCAAAAGAAAGCGAGTTGAAGAAAGGAGCTCAGGGGCACTGTAATTCACAAACCTGCAGAGTTATAAATGACAGCTATCGTCCAAAAATAGACTGAAGTAAGGCTGCCAAGAGGACTTGAAAGCGGGGCAGAATTGCAGGAAACCGATTTCAGGAGGTAGACTGGAATTGCATTGAAAGCATAGGAAAAGAGGCAGAACGTCCACAATGATGCACTTGGCCAAAAAGGGCGTATGCGTTTTTTCCTGAATATATTCAGGAAAAAACGCATACGCCCTTTTTGCCAACCAAGCAAGCTTGCAAAGGAAATCTGCACTACAATGAAGTCTCACTTCCCCCCCGGTCAAAAGGGCCATCTGAAAAAAGTGTAAAATCCAGAAAGGCAGGACAGGCCATGGAGAACTGAGAGCCTTGTTATGCTGATGGGCGGGATGTAAATTGCCAACAGACACTCGGGAGAAGTGTATGGTGTTTCCTGAAACATCTAAAAAACAAAGCAACAGAACCTAGGGCACTTCCACTTATGGTCCTATAGCTTAGGGAAATTAAAATCAAAAAGACACAGCCACCCCAAAGTTTGGAACGGCTCTGTTTACAAGAACCTCGTTTACAGTACAAGTTCAACATTGCAGAAAGTGAAAAATGGATAAAGAAGTTGTGGTATTTACTTACAAAGCAATATCACTCAGCAATGAAATCTGTGTCATCAGGCCCTTAGCAGCACAATGAGTGGATTCAGGTATGATGATTCTAACTGAAGTAAGTCACACAGAAAAAGAAACATCATAAGATATCAGTAATACACGGAATGTAAACTTGGCTACACAGGAACTGAATTACAGAACAGAACAGGGTCTCAAATTTAGAAAACCAACTTATGCTTGCTTAAGGGTAAAGGTGAGTTGGGGTGCTGCATAAAACCAGAGATTGAAATGAGCACAGATAAAGTTCCTTAAGTCAAATATGGAATAGACAAGAGCTACTCCTTGCTCAACGAAATGGACTCAACACCGCATATTAAACGCCTAAGAATGTACCTGACTAGTAAGTATCTTAAAACCTATGGATTGCTATGTCTCCGAAAGAGAATCAAGCATGTGTACAGGGGCATAAACGCAGCAGTGATAGGATTGGAGAGGTTCGGTGAGCAAATGAAGACCCTTTGAAGTCATATTGCATGGTACCCATTCCACGGGTTTCAACTACCCAGGTTTAAGGTATTCTTCCTTCAGCTAAAACATGCATGTGGAACCTAGAGTATGATCAACCATGCGATCGGGAGACGTGTTCAAATATGTCTCAGTTTTTGTACCCTGGTACTCGGGTGCAACATTCCAGACGCTTTACTAACACTCTCCCCACTTGGAGAGTCAGTCCCTTTAACCTCCTGTTTGGCCCAGTTTGCAATTTCTGCGGAAGATGAACAGGAATAGCGAGAACCAATGAGAGGCTAGCTGGAGGTGTCTGGACGGGCAAATTTAACTCTCATTTCCCACCAGGAAGAGGAATTAACCAAAGGCTCAGCGTGCCGTGCCGGAACCAGATTAGGGCCTGAAGCCATCCTGCGGTGTTGTGGCCAGCTCAAAAGAAAGCGAGTTGAGGAAAGGAGCTCAGGGGCACTGTAATTCACAAACCTGCAGAGTTATAAATGACAGCTATCGTCCAAAAATAGACTGAAGTAAGGCTGCCAAGAGGACTAGAATGTGGGGCAGAATTGCAGGAAACCGATTTCAGGAGGTAGACTGGAATTGCATTGAAAGCATAGGAAAAGAGGCAGAACGTCCACAATGATGCACTTGGCCAAAAAGGGCGTATGCGTTTTTTCCTGAATATATTCAGGAAAAAACGCATACGCCCTTTTTGGCCAACCAAGCAAGCTTGCAAAGGAAATCTGCACTACAATGAAGTCTCACTTCCCCCCGGTCAAAAGGGCCATCTGAAAAAAGTGTAAAATCCAGAAAGGCAGGACAGGCCATGGAGAACTGGGAGCCTTGTTCTGCTGATGGGCGGGATGTAAATTGCCAACAACCACTCGGGAGAAGTGTATGGTGTTTCCTGAAACATCTAAAAAACAAAGCAACAGAACCTAGGGCACTTCCACTTATGGTCCTATAGCTTAGGGAAATTAAAATCAAAAAGACACAGCCACCCCAAAGTTTGGAACGGCTCTGTTTACAAGAACCTCGTTTACAGTACAAGTTCAACATCACAGAAAGTGAAAAATGGATAAAGAAGTTGTGGTATTTACTTACAAAGCAATATCACTCAGCAATGAAATCTGTGTCATCAGGCCCTTAGCAGCACAATGAGTGGATTCAGGTATGATGATTCTAACTGAAGTAAGTCACACAGAAAAAGAAACATCATAAGATATCAGTAATACACGGAATGTAAACTTGGCTACACAGGAACTGAATTACAGAACAGAACAGGGTCTCAAATTTAGAAAACCAACTTATGCTTGCTTAAGGGGAAAGGTGAGTTGGGGTGCTGCATAAAACCAGAGATTGAAATGAGCACAGATAAAGTTCCTTAAGTCAAATATGGAATAGACAAGAGCTACTCCTTGCTCAACGAAATGGACTCAACACCGCATATTAAACGCCTAAGAATGTACCTGACTAGTAAGTATCTTAAAACCTATGGATTGCTATGTCTCCGAAAGAGAATCAAGCATGTGTACAGGGGCATAAACGCAGCAGTGATAGGATTGGAGAGGTTCGGTGAGCAAATGAAGACCCTTTGAAGTCATATTGCATGGTACCCATTCCACGGGTTTCAACTACCCAGGTTTAAGGTATTCTTCCTTCAGCTAAAACATGCATGTGGAACCTAGAGTATGATCAACCATGTGATCGGGAGATGTGTTCAAATATGTCTCAGTTTTCGTACCCTGGTACTCGGGTGCAACATTCCAGACGCTTTACTAACACTCTCCCGACTTGGAGAGTCAGTCCCTTTAACCTCCTGCTTGGCCCAGTTTGCAATTTCTGCGGAAGATGAACAGGAATAGCGAGAACCAATGAGAGGCTAGCTGGAGGTGTCTGGACGGGCAAATTTAACTCTCATTTCCCACCAGGAAGAGGAATTAACCAAAGGCTCAGCATGCCGGGCCGGAACCAGATTAGGGCCTGAAGCCATCCTGCGGTGTTGCGGCCAGGTCACAAGAAAGCGAGTTGAAGAAAGGAGCTCAGGGGCACTGTAATTCACAAACCTGCAGAGTTATAAATGACAGCTATCGTCCAAAAATAGACTGAAGTAAGGCTGCCAAGAGGACTTGAAAGCGGGGCAGAATTGCAGGAAACCGATTTCAGGAGGTAGACTGGAATTGCATTGAAAGCATAGGAAAAGAGGCAGAACGTCCACAATGATGCACTTGGCCAAAAAGGGCGTATGCGTTTTTTCCTGAATATATTCAGGAAAAAACGCATACGCCCTTTTTGGCCAACCAAGCAAGCTTGCAAAGGAAATCTGCACTACAATGAAGTCTCACTTCCCCCCAGTCAAAAGGGCCATCTGAAAAAAGTGTAAAATCCAGAAAGGCAGGACAGGCCATGGAGAACTGGGAGCCTTGTTATGCTGATGGGAGGGATGTAAATTGCCAACAGACACTCGGGAGTAGTGTATGGTGTTTCCTGAAACATCTAAAAAACAAAGCAACAGAGCCTAGGGCACTGCCACTTATGGTCCTATAGCTTAGGGAAATTAAAATCAAAAAGACACAGCCACCCCAAAGTTTGGGACGCCTCTGTTTACAAGAACCTCGTTTACAGTACAAGTTCAACATCACAGAAAGTGAAAAATGGATAAAGAACTTGTGGTACTTACGTACAATGCAGTATCACTCAGCAATGAAATCTATGTCATCAGGCCCGTAGCAGCATAATGAGTGGATTCAGGTACGATGATTCTAACTGAAATAATTCACACAGAAAAAGAAACATCATAAGATATCACTAATACACGGAATGTAAACTTGGCTACACAGGAACTGCATTCCAAAACAGAACAGGGTCTCAAATTTAGAAAACCAACTTATGCTTGCTTAAGGGGAAAGGTGAGTTGGGGTGCTGCATAAAACGAGATTGAAATGAGCACAGATAAAGTTCCTTAAGCCAAATATGGAATAGACAAGAGCTACTCCTTGCTCAACGAAATGGACTCAAAACCCCATATTAAACCCCTAAGAATGTACCTGACTAGTAAGTATCTTAAAACCTATGGATTGCTATGTCTCCAAAAGAGAATCAAGCGTGTGTACAGGGGAATAAACGCAGCAGTGATAGGATTGGAGAGGTTCGGTGAGCAAATGAAGACCCTTTGAAGTCATATTGCATGGTACCCATTCCACGGGTTTCAACTACCCAGGTTTAAGGTATTCTTCCTTCAACTAAAACATGCATGTGGAACCTAGAGTATGATCAACCATGTGATCGGGAGACGTGTTCAAATATGTCTCAGTTTTCCTCCCCTGGTACTCGGGTGCAACATTCCAGACGCTTTACTAACACTCTCCCGACTTGGAGAGTCAGTCCCTTTAACCTCCTGTTTGGCCCAGTTTGCAATTTCTGCGGAAGATGAACAGGAATAGCGAGAACCAATGAGAGGCTAGCTGGAGGTGTCTGGACGGGCAAATTTAACTCTCATTTCCCACCAGGAAGAGGAAATAACCAAAGGCTCAGCGTGCCGTGCCGGAACCAGATTAGGGCCTGAAGCCATCCTGCGGTGTTGCGGCCAGGTCACAAGAAAGCGAGTTGAAGAAAGGAGCTCAGGGGCACTGTAATTCACAAACCTGCAGAGTTATAAATGACAGCTATCGTCCAAAAATAGACTGAAGTAAGGCTGCCAAGAGGACTTGAAAGCGGGGCAGAATTGCAGGAAACCGATTTCAGGAGGTAGACTGGAATTGCATTGAAAGCATAGGAAAAGAGGCAGAACGTCCACAATGATGCACTTGGCCAAAAAGGGCGTATGCGTTTTTTCCTGAATATATTCAGGAAAAAACGCATATGCCCTTTTTGCCAACCAAGCAAGCTTGCAAAGGAAATCTGCACTACAATGAAGTCTCACTTCCCCCTGGTCAAAAGGGCCATCTGAAAAAAGTGTAAAATCCAGAAAGGCAGGACAGGCCATGGAGAACTGGGAGCCTTGTTATGCTGATGGGTGGGATGTAAATTGCCAACAACCACTCGGGAGAAGTGTATGGTGTTTCCTGAAACATCTAAAAAACAAAGCAACAGAACCTAGGGCACTTCCACTTATGGTCCTATAGCTTAGGGAAATTAAAATCAAAAAGACACAGCCACCCCAAAGTTTGGGACGCCTCTGTTTACAAGAACCTCGTTTACAGTACAAGTTCAACATCGCAGAAAGTGAAAAATGGATAAAGAAGTTGTGGTATTCACTTACAAAGCAATATCACTCAGCAATGAAATCTCTGTCATCAGGCCCTTAGTAGCACAATGAGTGGATTCAGGTATGATGATTCTAACTGAAATAAGTCACACAGAAAAAGAAACATCATAAGATATCAGTAATACATGGAATGGAAACTTGGCTACACAGGAACTGAATTACAGAACAGAACAGTGTCTCAAATTTAGAAAAACAACTTATGCTTGCTTAAGGGTAAAGGTGAGTTGGGGTGCTGCATAACACCAGAGATTGAAATGAGCACAGATAAAGTTCCTTAAGCCAAATATGGAATAGACAAGAGCTACTCCTTGCTCAACGAAATGGACTCAACACCGCGTATTAAACGCCTAAGAATGTACCTGACTTGTAAGTATCTTAAAACCTATGGATTGTTATGTCTCCGAAAGAGAATCAAGCATGTGTACAGGGGCATAAACGCAGCAGTGATAGGATTGGAGAGGTTCAGTGAGCAAATGAAGACCCTTTGAAGTCATATTACATAGTACCCATTCCACGGGTTTCAACTACCCAGGTTTAAGGTATTCTTCCTTCAGCTAAAACATGCATGTGGAACCTAGAGTATGATCAACCATGTGATCGGGAGACATTTTCAAATATGTCTCAGTTTTCCTCCCCTGGTACTCGGGTGCAACATTCCAGACGCTTTACTAACACTCTCCCCACTTGGAGAGTCAGTCCCTTTAACCTCCTGTTTGGCCCAGTTTGCAATTTCTGCGGAAGATGAACAGGAATAGCGAGAACCAATGAGAGGCTAGCTGGAGGTGTCTGGACGGGCAAATTTAACTCTCATTTCCCACCAGGAAGAGGAATTAACCAAAGGCTCAGCCTGCCGGGCCGGAACCAGATTAGGGCCTGAAGCCATCCTGCGATGTTGCCGCCAGGGCACAAGAAAGCGAGTTGAAGAAAGGAGCTCAGGGGCACTGTAATTCACAAACCTGCAGAGTTATAAATGACAGCTATCGTCCAAAAATAGACTGAAGTAAGGCTGCCAAGAGGACTTGAAAGCGGGGCAGAATTGCAGGAAACCGATTTCAGGAGGTAGACTGGAGTTGCATTGAAATCATAGGAAAAGAGGCAGAACGTCCACAATGATGCACTTGGCCAAAAAGGGCGTATGCGTTTTTTCCTGAATATATTCAGGAAAAAACGCATACGCCCTTTTTGGCCAACCAAGCAAGCTTGCAAAGGAAATCTGCACTACAATGAAGTCTCACTTCCCCCCGGTCAAAAGGGCCATCTGAAAAAAGTGTAAAATCGAGAAAGGCAACAGGCCATTAAGAACTGGGAGCCTTGTTATGCTGATGGGCGGGATGTAAATTGCCAACAGACACTTGGGAGAAGTGTATGGTGTTTCCTGAAACATCTAAAAAACAAAGCAACAGAGCCTAGGGC
Organism: Delphinus delphis; assembly: GCF_949987515.2. Taxonomy (NCBI): domain Eukaryota; kingdom Metazoa; phylum Chordata; class Mammalia; order Artiodactyla; family Delphinidae; genus Delphinus; species Delphinus delphis. The sequence continues at coordinate 1,230,794 of NW_027192698.1, read as the reverse complement.
ACTTCCACTTATGGTCCTATAGCTTAGGGAAATTAAAATCAAAAAGACACAGCCACCCCAAAGTTTGGAACGGCTCTGTTTACAAGAACCTCGTTTACAGTACAAGTTCAACATCGCAGAAAGTGAAAAATGGATAAAGAACTTGTGGTATTTACTTACAAAGCAATATCACTCAGCAATGAAATCTGTGTCATCAGGCCCTTAGCAGCACAATGAGTGGATTCAGGTATGATGATTCTAACTGAAATAAGTCACACAGAAAAAGAAACATCATAAGATATCAGTAATACACGGAATGTAAACTTGGCTACACAGGAACTGAATTACAGAACAGAACAGGGTCTCAAATTTAGAAAACCAACTTATGCTTGCTTAAGGGTAAAGGTGAGTTGGGGTGCTGCATAAAACCAGAGATTGAAATGAGCACAGATAAAGTTCCTTAAGCCAAATATGGAATAGACAAGAGCTACTCCTTGCTCAACGAAATGGACTCAAAACCCCATATTAAACCCCTAAGAATGTACCTGACTAGTAAGTATCTTAAAACCTATGGATTGCTATGTCTCCAAAAGAGAATCAAGCGTGTGTACAGGGGAATAAACGCAGCAGTGATAGGATTGGAGAGGTTCGGTGAGCAAATGAAGACCCTTTGAAGTCATATTGCATGGTACCCATTCCACGGGTTTCAACTACCCAGGTTTAAGGTATTCTTCCTTCAACTAAAACATGCATGTGGAACCTAGAGTATGATCAACCATGTGATCGGGAGACGTGTTCAAATATGTCTCAGTTTTCCTCCCCTGGTACTCGGGTGCAACATTCCAGACGCTTTACTAACACTCTCCCGACTTGGAGAGTCAGTCCCTTTAACCTCCTGTTTGGCCCAGTTTGCAATTTCTGCGGAAGATGAACAGGAATAGCGAGAACCAATGAGAGACTAGCTGGAGGTGTCTGGACGGGCAAATTTAACTCTCATTTCCCAACAGGAAGAGGAAATAACCAAAGGCTCAGCGTGCCGTGCCGGAACCAGATTAGGGCCTGAAGACATCCTGCGGTGTTGCGGCCAGCTCAAAAGAAAGCGAGTTGAAGAAAGGAGCTCAGGGGCACTGTAATTCACAAACCTGCAGAGTTATAAATGACAGCTATCGTCCAAAAATAGACTGAAGTAAGGCTGCCAAGAGGACTTGAAAGCGGGGCAGAATTGCAGGAAACCGATTTCAGGAGGTAGACTGGAATTGCATTGAAAGCATAGGAAAAGAGGCAGAACGTCCACAATGATGCACTTGGCCAAAAAGGGCGTATGCGTTTTTTCCTGAATATATTCAGGAAAAAACGCATACGCCCTTTTTGCCAACCAAGCAAGCTTGCAAAGGAAATCTGCACTACAATGAAGTCTCACTTCCCCCTGGTCAAAAGGGCCATCTGAAAAAAGTGTAAAATCCAGAAAGGCAGGACAGGCCATGGAGAACTGGGAGCCTTGTTATGCTGATGGGTGGGATGTAAATTGCCAACAACCACTCGGGAGAAGTGTATGGTGTTTCCTGAAACATCTAAAAAACAAAGCAACAGAACCTAGGGCACTTCCACTTATGGTCCTATAGCTTAGGGAAATTAAAATCAAAAAGACACAGCCACCCCAAAGTTTGGGACGCCTCTGTTTACAAGAACCTCGTTTACAGTACAAGTTCAACATCGCAGAAAGTGAAAAATGGATAAAGAAGTTGTGGTATTCACTTACAAAGCAATATCACTCAGCAATGAAATCTCTGTCATCAGGCCCTTAGTAGCACAATGAGTGGATTCAGGTATGATGATTCTAACTGAAATAAGTCACACAGAAAAAGAAACATCATAAGATATCAGTAATACATGGAATGGAAACTTGGCTACACAGGAACTGAATTACAGAACAGAACAGTGTCTCAAATTTAGAAAAACAACTTATGCTTGCTTAAGGGTAAAGGTGAGTTGGGGTGCTGCATAACACCAGAGATTGAAATGAGCACAGATAAAGGTCCTTAAGCCAAATATGGAATAGACAAGAGCTACTCCTTGCTCAACGAAATGGACTCAACACCGCGTATTAAACGCCTAAGAATGTACCTGACTTGTAAGTATCTTAAAACCTATGGATTGTTATGTCTCCGAAAGAGAATCAAGCATGTGTACAGGGGCATAAACGCAGCAGTGATAGGATTGGAGAGGTTCAGTGAGCAAATGAAGACCCTTTGAAGTCATATTACATAGTACCCATTCCACGGGTTTCAACTACCCAGGTTTAAGGTATTCTTCCTTCAGCTAAAACATGCATGTGGAACCTAGAGTATGATCAACCATGTGATCGGGAGACATTTTCAAATATGTCTCAGTTTTCCTCCCCTGGTACTCGGGTGCAACATTCCAGACGCTTTACTAACACTCTCCCCACTTGGAGAGTCAGTCCCTTTAACCTCCTGTTTGGCCCAGTTTGCAATTTCTGCGGAAGATGAACAGGAATAGCGAGAACCAATGAGAGGCTAGCTGGAGGTGTCTGGACGGGCAAATTTAACTCTCATTTCCCACCAGGAAGAGGAATTAACCAAAGGCTCAGCCTGCCGGGCCAGAACCAGATTAGGGCCTGAAGCCATCCTGCGATGTTGCGGCCAGGGCACAAGAAAGCGAGATGAAGAAAGGAGCTCAGGGGCACTGTAATTCACAAACCTGCAGAGTTATAAATGACAGCTATCGTCCAAAAATAGACTGAAGTAAGGCTGCCAAGAGGACTTGAAAGCGGGGCAGAATTGCAGGAAACCGATTTCAGGAGGTAGACTGGAGTTGCATTGAAAGCATAGGAAAAGAGGCAGAACGTCCACAATGATGCACTTGGCCAAAAAGGGCGTATGCGTTTTTTCCTGAATATATTCAGGAAAAAACGCATACGCCCTTTTTGGCCAACCAAGCAAGCTTGCAAAGGAAATCTGCACTACAATGAAGTCTCACTTCCCCCCGGTCAAAAGGGCCATCTGAAAAAAGTGTAAAATCCAGAAAGGCAACAGGCCATTAAGAACTGGGAGCCTTGTTATGCTGATGGGCGGGATGTAAATTGCCAACAGACACTTGGGAGAAGTGTATGGTGTTTCCTGAAACATCTAAAAAACAAAGCAACAGAGCCTAGGGCACTTCCACTTATGGTCCTATAGCTTAGGGAAATTAAAATCAAAAAGACACAGCCACCCCAAAGTTTGGAACGGCTCTGTTTACAAGAACCTCGTTTACAGTACAAGTTCAACATCACAGAAAGTGAAAAATGGATAAAGAAGTTGTGGTATTTACTTACAAAGCAATATCACTCAGCAATGAAATCTATGTCATCAGGCCCTTAGCAGCACAATGAGTGGATTCAGGTATGATGATTCTAACTGAAATAAGTCACACAGAAAAAGAAACATCATAAGATATCAGTAATACACGGAATGGAAACTTGGCTACACAGGAACTGAATTACAGAACAGAACAGGGTCTCAATTTAGAAAACCAACTTATGCTTGCTTAAGGGTAAAGGTGAGTTGGGGTGCTGCATAAAACCAGAGATTGAAATGAGCACAGATAAAGTTCCTTAAGCCAAATATGGAATAGACAAGAGCTACTCCTTGCTCAACAAAATGGACTCAACACCGCATATTAAACGCCTAAGAATGTACCTGACTTGTAAGTATCTTAAAACCTATGGATTGCTATGTCTCTGAAAGAGAATCAAGCATGTGTACAGGGTCATAAACGCAGCAGTGATAGGATTGGAGAGGTTCGGTGAGCAAATGAAGACCCTTTGAAGTCATATTGCATGGTACCCATTCCACGGGTTTCAACTACCCAGGTTTAAGGTATTCTTCCTTCAGCTAAAACATGCATGTGGAACCCAAGTATGATCAACCATGTGAATGGGAGACGTGTTCAAATATGTCTCAGTTTTCCTCCCCTGGTACTTGGGTGCAACATTCCAGATGCTTTACTAACACTCTCCCCACTTGGAGAGTCAGTCCCTTTAACCTCCTGTTTGGCCCAGTTTGCAATTTCTGCGGAAGATGAACAGGAATAGCGAGAACCAATGAGAGGCTAGCTGGAGGTGTCTGGACGGGCAAATTTAACTCTCATTTCCCACCAGGAAGAGGAATTAACCAAAGGCTCAGCATGCCGGGCCGGAACCAGATTAGGGCCTGAAGCCATCCTGCGGTGTTGCGGCCAGCTCAAAAGAAAGCGAGTTGAAGAAAGGAGCTCAGGGGCACTGTAATTCACAAACCTGCAGAGTTATAAATGACAGCTATCGTCCAAAAATAGACTGAAGTAAGGCTGCCAAGAGGACTTGAAAGCGGGGCAGAATTGCAGGAAACCGATTTCAGGAGGTAGACTGGAATTGCATTGAAAGCATAGGAAAAGAGGCAGAACGTCCACAATGATGCACTTGGCCAAAAAGGGCGTATGCGTTTTTTCCTGAATATATTCAGGAAAAAACGCATACGCCCTTTTTGGCCAACCAAGCAAGCTTGCAAAGGAAATCTGCACTACAATGAAGTCTCACTTCCCCCCGGTCAAAAGGGCCATCTGAAAAAAGTGTAAAATCCAGAAAGGCAACAGGCCATTGAGAACTGGGAGCCTTGTTATGCTGATGGGCGGGATGTAAATTGCCAACAGACACTTGGGAGAAGTGTATGGTGTTTCCTGAAACATCTAAAAAACAAAGCAACAGAACCTAGGGCACTTCCACTTATGGTCCTATAGCTTAGGGAAATTAAAATCAAAAAGACACAGCCACCCCAAAGTTTGGAATGGCTCTGTTTACAAGAACCTTGTTTACAGTACAAGTTCAACATCGCAGAAAGTGAAAAATGGATAAAGAAGTTGTGGTATTCACTTACAAAGCAATATCACTCAGCAATGAAATCTATGTCATCAGGCCCTTAGCAGCACAATGAGTGGATTCAGGTATGATGATTCTAACTGAAATAAGTCACACAGAAAAAGAAACATCATAAGATATCAGTAATACACGGAATGGAACCTTGGCTACACAGGAACTGAATTACAGATCAGAACAGGGTCTCAAAATTAGAAAAACAACTTATGCTTGCTTAAGGGTAAAGGTGAGTTGGGGTGCTGCATAAAACCAGAGATTGAAATGAGCACAGATAAAGTTCCTTAAGCCAAATATGGAATAGACAAGAGCTACTCCTTGCTCAACGAAATGGACTCAACACCGCATATTAAACGCCTCAGAATGTAACTGACTTGTAAGTATCTTAAAACCTATGGATTGCTATGTCTCCGAAAGAGAATCAAGCATGTGTACAGGGGCATAAACGCAGCAGTGATAGGATTGGAGAGGTTCGGTGAGCAAATGAAGACCCTTTGAAGTCATATTGCATGGTACCCATTCCACGGGTTTCAACTACCCAGGTTTAAGGTATTCTTCCTTCAGCTAAAACATGCATGTGGAACCTAGAGTATGATCAACCATGTGATCGGGAGACGTGTTCAAATATGTCTCAGTTTTCCTCCCCTGGTACTCGGGTGCAACATTCCAGACGCTTTACTAACACTCTCCCCACTTGGAGAGTCAGTCCCTTTAACCTCCTGTTTGGCCCAGTTTGCAATTTCTGCGGAAGATGAACAGGAATAGCGAGAACTATTGAGAGACTAGCTGGAGGTGTCTGGACGGGCAAATTTAACTCTCATTTCCCACCAGGAAGAGGAATTAACCAAAGTCTCAGCGTGCCGTGCCGGAACAAGATTAGGGCCTGAAGCCATCCTGCGGTGTTGAGGCCAGGTCACAAGAAAGCGAGTTGAAGAAAGGAGCTCAGGGGCACTGTAATTCACAAACCTGCAGAGTTATAAATGACAGCTATCGTCCAAAAATAGACTGAAATAAGGCTGCCAAGAGGACTTGAAAGCGGGGCAGAATTGCAGGAAACCGATTTCAGGAGGTAGACTGGAATTGCATTGAAAGCATAGGAAAAGAGGCAGAACGTCCACAATGATGCACTTGGCCAAAAAGGGCGTATGCGTTTTTTCCTGAATATATTCAGGAAAAAACGCATACGCCCTTTTTGGCCAACCAAGCAAGCTTGCAAAGGAAATCTGCACTACAATGAAGTCTCACTTCCCCCCGGTCAAAAGGGCCATCTGAAAAAAGTGTAAAATCCAGAAAGGCAGGACAGGCCATGGAGAACTGGGAGCCTTGTTATGCTGATGGGTGGGATGTAAATTACCAACAGACACTCAGGAGAAGTGTATGGTGTTTCCTGAAACATCTAAAAAACAAAGCAACAGAGCCTAGGGCACTGCCACTTATGGTCCTATAGCTTAGGGAAATTAAAATCAAAAAGACACAGCCACCCCAAAGTTTGGGACGCCTCTGTTTACAAGAACCTCGTTTATAGTACAAGTTCAACATCGCAGAAAGTGAAAAATGGATAAAGAAGTTGTGGTATTTACTTACAAAGCAATATCACTCAGCAATGAAATCTATGTCATCAGGCCCTTAGCAGCACAATGAGTGGATTCAGGTATGATGATTCTAACTGAAATAAGTCACACAGAAAAAGAAACATCATAAGATATCAGTAGGGCGGAGGTCGGGGCTGCGTAGTGGGAGGCGGACTGGCGAGGGGTGCCGGAAGAGCTGCAGGTGCGGCCCAGCGGCCGATTCTGCGGGCCCGCCGAGCCAGGAGGTACTGAGCCGCCGCCGCCGCCGCCGCCGCCCTCGGCCCGGCCTGCAGCGGGGTATGGGGGCAGTGCGGCCCATCGGCCCCCTCCCCCTCTCTCCCTCCTCTCCATCCCTCCCCTTCCCGTGGTCCCGGGCTCCCGGACCCTCCCCCAGGGCCGCATTCTCCTCTCCCCGTCTTCCTGTCCTCTTCCGCTGTCCTCTCGTTCCCCACCCCCAACCATAAACACCCCTCCGCGTCCCAGTCGTCTCCCGTCGCCCCTCCCCCCTCCCCGGGGGTCCGCCCTCCAGCGTTCCGGGGGTTCCCGAGGTCTCTCTAGCGGCAGCTTTCTGTAAGCACGGTCCCGAAGATGGGAGGCGCGGTGAGTGCTGGTGAAGACAACGACGAGCTGATAGACCATCTGAAGGCGGCGCAGTACATCCGCTCCGAGCTGGTGGAGCAGGCCTTCCGAGCTGTTGACCTCGCCGACTATTACCTCGAGGAGTTTAAGGAGAACGCGTACAAGGACCTGGCGTGGAAGCACGGGAACATCCACCTCTCTGCTCCGTGCATCTATTCGGAGGTGATGGAGGCCCTGGACCTGCAGCCTGGCCTTTCCTTCCTGAACCTGGGCAGCGGCACCGGCTACCTCAGCTCCATGGTGGGGCTCATCCTCGGTCCTTTTGGTGTGAACCACGGGGTGGAACTCCATTCAGATGTGACAGAGTATGCGAAGCAGAAGCTGGACTTTTTCATCAGGACGAGTGACAGCTTCGACAAGTTTGACTTCTGCGAGCCCTCCTTCGTCACCGGCAATTGCCTGGAGATCTCTCCAGGCTGCTCTCAGTATGACCGGGTGTACTGCGGGGCAGGCGTGCAGAAGCAGCACGAGGGGTACATGAAGAGACTCCTCAAAGTCGGGGGCGTCCTGGTCATGCCGCTGGAAGAGAAGTTGACTAAGATAACTCGGACGGGTCCTTCCGCCTGGGAAACCAAAAAGATTCTGGCTGTGTCTTTTGCTCCACTCGTCCAGCCCTGCCAGTCGGAGTCAGGAGAATCACGACTTGTCCACACCCCTGGCGGTTCGCAGCCTCCAGGACCTGGCGCGCATTGCCATCCGGGGCACCATTAAGAAGGTCATCCACCAGGAAGCTGTGAACAAAAACGGGAACGGACTGAAGAACACTCCCAGGTTTAAACGGAGGAGAGTTCGCCGCCGCCGAATGGAAACGATTGTCTTTTTGGACAAAGAGGTGTTTGCCAGTCGGCTCTCCAACCCCTCTGATGACACCAGCTGCGGAGACCTGGAAGACGAGCGGCAAGAAGAAGAGGTGACAACCCCGCCGGACACCAAGCCCGAGCCCCCGGTGAACTTCCTGCGTGAGAAGGTCCTGAGCCTCCCTCTGCCAGATCCCCTGAAGTACTACCTGCTTTATTACAGAGAAAAGTAAGTCTGTGGTCCAGGGGAGGAGGCCAAGCCTTCCTGGAGGGCTGCCCGCAGCAGGTGCACTGGAGGAGGAAGGGGCTCCCGCTCTGCATCTCGTCTTCTCGTCTGTCCTTGACTGTCCTGTAGAGTTTTCATCCAGTCATCTGATTTCTGTAAACATAGTCTGACAAACATAAGGTGCAAGGGGGAATGTCTCAAAAGGGCGAGAGTCTCCTGGAGGAGGGGTTGACTTCACACTCTCAGGAAATGCTGAGGTCTACACGTGGAGGTGGCCTGGAGACCGTTTCTTACACAAGGTACACGTGTCTGCATCAGAAAGGAAAACTGAAGTTGAAATTAATCTGTGTTTCTTATAAAAGGTGAGACAAAAAGCACAAGTTGCTAAGTGTATGAAATCTTTTCTGAGTGGGACACGCCTATGTGCAAGTTTGAATTTTACGGAATCAACCTCTTAATTACTGGCACCGAGTAATTAAAGATTTATTAAAAGATTAATTTAAAAGATTTAACTAAATGTTTTAGTTATTTGGAACGTGGATACTTGATTGAAAAGCCCTCTCTTATTTTAAGTAAATTAATTACATCTTACGTGAGTTGTCAATTGTAATTTTAAAAAACAAAAATTGTGATGGGGAGAGGAATGAACGTATCAGATTGCCAGGTGTCTTTGTGGAATTGCAAAAGAATTCCAAGGCATTTTTTTCTGACACCTTTTGTTACCTTTAAAGTAACCAACATTGAGTAATCCCGTCAAAGAAAGTCCTGAAGAATGAAACAAGTGTTGTGTGTAAGTAATGAGCTGCATTACTTTTGCCCCAGAGACAGAGAGTACTGTTGACTCAACTTTAAATACAGTCAACGGTGTCTAAGGCTCAGTCCTCAGAGCAGGTGGGAAGTACTGGCTGCAGGAAATGGATTGGGGACGGTGTAGACGGCCTGTGGGTTGGTGTTTTGTTTTTTTTTTCAGTTGGCTATTGTTCTGTAATCACATAACAGTACTGATTCATAGATTTTATCTTTTATAATTCTGGAGAAAAATATTTGTTAGTTTTGTAATTTTTCCTAAGAACAAACGCGTGTTTGGTACATTGCATTAGAACAGTTTCACTCAAGTTTGACTTGTGGACTCCATCTTCTCCAGCGCTGTGTGTTGAGAGCTTCCTGTCTTATTAAGTCGTGGGTCTAGAAGAAGAGGCCGTCCTTTTAGTTAGGTGGCAGGATGTTTACAAGTGACACTGCTTCTTCCAAAACATTGGTTCTTTTCAGACTTTTCAGTTTTAACCAAAGTTAAACCCCAAATCAGAGTCATCCAGATTTTATGATTCATTTGATCTCTCAGCCTCTCAGGAGTTGCTGGATTTCAGTGTCTTTGTGGTTTTACCAGCTTCGCGGAGTTCTGGTTATTTTGTTTTGCCATTTATGCTTTTTTAAAGTAACTGAGTCATTTTATCACAGAACACTGCGTGCACACATACCTGGGAAAGCGGGTATATTGCCCTAAATGGGTACCGTTAAGCTGTTGTAAAGAAGGGTTTCTTCATAGTCGTGTTTACCTGCCTTTAACTGAACGTCAAGCCTCATTGTCTCAGAGAGAAAAGCATGAGTCACGTTTACTTGCTAAGACTTCGGTTTGCAGATCTTGTTGACGTCATTCTAATTGATTTGTAGAGACCTCTGCAACACGTGGACGTTTTTGGACATGATATCTGAAATATTTTATATTAGGTGGCTTGACTAAATGTTTTTCTGTAATTGTATATGGATTTCCTTTTTTTTCAACCACATTTGCCTTTATGCTAGATTGTAGAAAGTCTTTGCGAGGCATAAGACATGTTTTCCCCTATGTATGTTAAACCTTTCCTAACATTTTGTATTTACATGTTGGTTTGTGACTTTTAAACCAGAATTTGGTTACAAGATATATATATATAGATATTGAATATAATATATGTGAAATAATTTGGTATTGATCTATCTAATAAACATAAAGGAGAATCATCAGTGAGTTTCCCTGTGTGTCAGCACCTTTCTCCGGAGTCAGTCTGAGACACTACTTTCTGTTTTCAGACAGATGACTTATATATATAGTCTGTGTTGTCTGCAAGTTCTGTATTGTAAACCACATTCTAGACAATGGCTGACTTTTGTGTTTCGATTAGTCTGTATTTTTATATGTGACTTTCGTCTTGCAAGTAGTGCAGCCATAGACATGTGCAAAACAAGCAACAAATGTATAATATTAAGCACATAAGACAGAAGCCAGCTGCGTATTTAAAAGTATTTTTGCCCATCTGGAACTTTCAGGGGATTAAGGCGAGAAATATGAAACAAAGGTTTTGATGAACTGATACACAAGCGATACCAATAAAGGTAGTTACGGCAAAAAAAAAAAAAAGATATCAGTAATACACGGAATGTAAACTTGGCTACACAAGAACTGAATTACAGAACAGAACAGGGTCTCAAATTTAGAAAACCAACTTATGCTTGCTTAAGGGGAAAGGTGAGTTGGGGTGCTGCATAAAACCAGATTGAAATGAGCACAGATAAAGTTCCTTAAGCCAAATATGGAATAGACAAGAGCTACTCCTTGCTCAACGAAATGGACTCAACACCGCATATTAAACGCCTAAGAATGTACCTGACTAGTAAGTATCTTAAAACCTATGGATTGCTATGTCTCCGAAAGAGAATCAAGCATGTGTACAGGGGCATAAACGCAGCAGTGATAGGATTGGAGAGGTTCGGTGAGCAAATGAAGACCCTTTGAAGTCATATTGCATGGTACCCATTCCACGGGTTTCAACTACCCAGGTTTAAGGTATTCTTCCTTCAGCTAAAACATGCATGTGGAACCTAGAGTATGATCAACCATGTGATCGGGAGACGTGTTCAAATATGTCTCAGTTTTCGTACCCTGGTACTCGGGTGCAACATTCCAGACGCTTTACTAACACTCTCCCGACTTGGAGAGTCAGTCCCTTTAACCTCCTGTTTGGCCCAGTTTGCAATTTCTGCGGAAGATGAACAGGAATAGCGAGAACCAATGAGAGACTAGCTGGAGGTGTCTGGACGGGCAAATTTAACTCTCATTTCCCACCAGGAAGAGGAATTAACCAAAGGCTCAGCGTGCCGTGCCGGAACCAGATTAGGGCCTGAAGCCATCCTGTGGTGTTTCGGCCAGCACACAAGAAAGCGAGTTGAAGAAAGGAGCTCAGGGGCACTGTAATTCACAAACCTGCAGAGTTATAAATGACAGCTATCGTCCAAAAATAGACTGAAGTAAGGCTGCCAAGAGGACTTGAAAGCGGGGCAGAATTGCGGGAAACCGGTTTCAGGACGTAGACTGGAATTGCATTGAAAGCATAGGAAAAGAGGCAGAACGTCCACAATGATGCACTTGGCCAAAAAGGGCGTATGCGTTTTTTCCTGAATATATTCAGGAAAAAACGCATATGCCCTTTTTGGCCAACCAAGCAAGCTTGCAAAGGAAATGTGCACTACAATGAAGTCTCACTTCCCCCCGGTCAAAAGGGCCATCTGAAAAAAGTGTAAAATCCAGAAAGGCAGGACAGGCCATGGAGAACTGGGAGCCTTGTTATGCTGATGGGCGGGATGTAAATTGCCAACAACCACTCGGGAGAAGTGTATGGTGTTTCCTGAAACATCTAAAAAACAAACCAACAGAACCTAGGGCACTTCCACTTATGGTCCTATAGCTTAGGGAAATTAAAATCAAAAAGACACAGCCACCCCAAAGTTTGGGACGCCTCTGTTTACAAGAACCTCGTTTACAGTACAAGTTCAACATCGCAGAAAGTGAAAAATGGATAAAGAAGTTGTGGTATTTACTTACAAAGCAATATCACTCAGCAATGAAATCTGTGTCATCAGGCCCTTAGCAGCACAATGAGTGGATTCAGGTATGATGATTCTAACAGAAATAAGTCACACAGAAAAAGAAACATCATAAGATATCAGTAATACACGGAATGTAAACTTGGCTACACAGGAACTGAATTACAGAACAGAACAGGGTCTCAAATTTAGAAAACCAACTTATGCTTGCTTAAGGGGAAAGGTGAGTTGGGGTGCTGCATAAAACCAGAGATTGAAATGAGCACAGATAAAGTTCCTTAAGCCAAATATGGAATAGACAAGAGCTACTCCTTGCTCAACGAAATGGACTCAACACCCCATATTAAACGCCTAAGAATGTTCCTGACTAGTAAGTATCTTAAAACCTATGGATTGCTATGTCTCCGAAAGAGAATCAAGCATGTGTACAGGGGCATAAACGCAGCAGTGATAGGATTGGAGAGGTTCGTGAGCAAATGAAGACCCTTTGAAGTCATATTGCATGGTACCCATTCCACGGGTTTCAACTACCCAGGTTTTAGGTATTCTTCCTTCAGCTAAAACATGCATGTGGAACCTAGAGTATGATCAACCATGTGATCGGGAGACGTGTTCAAATATGTCTCAGTTTTCGTACGCTGGTACTCGGGTGCAACATTCCAGACGCTTTACTAACACTCTCCCCACTTGGAGAGTCAGTCCCTTTAACCTCCTGTTTGGCCCAGTTTGCAATTTCTGCGGAAGATGAACAGGAATAGCGAGAACCAATGAGAGGCTAGCTGGAGGTGTCTGGATGGGCAAATTTAACTCTCATTTCCCACCAGGAAGAGGAATTAACCAAAGGCTCAGCGTGCCGTGCCAGAACCAGATTAGGGCCTGAAGACATCCTGCGGTGTTGCGGCCAGGTCACAAGAAAGCGAGTTGAAGAAAGGAGCTCAGGGGCACTGTAATTCACAAACCTGCAGAGTTATAAATGACAGCTATCGTCCAAAAATAGACTGAAGTAAGGCTGCCAAGAGGACTTGAAAGCGGGGCAGAATTGCAGGAAACCGATTTCAGGAGGTAGACTGGAATTGCATTGAAAGCATAGGAAAAGAGGCAGAACGTCCACAATGATGCACTTGGCCAAAAAGGGCGTATGCGTTTTTTCCTGAATATATTGAGGAAAAAACGCATACGCCCTTTGTGGCCAACCAAGCAATCTTGCAAAGGAAATCTGCACTACAATGAAGTCTCACTTCCCCCTGGTCAAAAGGGCCATCTGAAAAAAGTGTAAAATCCAGAAAGGCAGGACAGGCCATGGAGAACTGGGAGCCTTGTTATGCTGAAGGGCGGGATGTAAATTGCCAACAACCACTCGGGAGAAGTGTATGGTGTTTCCTGAAACATCTAAAAAACAAAGCAACAGAGCCTAGGGCAGTTCCACTTATGGTCCTATAGCTTAGGGAATTTAAAATCAAAAAGACACAGCCACCCCAAAGTTTGGAACGGCTCTGTTTACAAGAACCTCGTTTACAGTACAAGTTCAATATCGCAGAAAGTGAAAAATGGATAAAAAAGTTGTGGTATTTACTTACAAAGCAATATCACTCAGCAATGAAATCTGTGTCATCAGGCCCTTAGTAGCACAATGAGTGGATTCAGGTATGATGATTCTAACTGAAATAAGTCACACAGAAAAAGAAACATCATAAGATATCAGTAATACACGGAATGTAAACTTGGCTACACAGGAACTGAATTACAGAACAGAACAGGGTCTCAAATTTAGAAAACCAACTTATGCTTGCTTAAGGGTAAAGGTGAGTTGGGGTGCTGCATAAAACCAGAGATTGAAATGAGCACAGATAAAGTTCCTTAAGCCAAACATGGAATAGACAAGAGCTACTCCTTGCTCAAAGAAATGGACTCAACACCGCATATTAAATGCCTAAGAATGTACCTGACTAGTAAGTATCTTAAAACCTATGGATTGCTATGTCTCCGAAAGAGAATCAAGCATGTGTACAGGGGCATAAACGCAGCAGTGATAGGATTGGAGAGGTTCGTGAGCAAATGAAGACCCTTTGAAGTCATATTGCATGGTACCCATTGCACGGGTTTCAACTACCCAGGTTTAAGGTATTCTTCCTTCAGCTAAACCATGCATGTGGAACCTAGAGTATGATCAACCATGTGATCGGGAGACGTGTTCAAATATGTCTCAGTTTTCGTACCCTGGTACTCGGGTGCAACATTCCAGACGCTTTACTAACACTCTCCCCACTTGGAGAGTCAGTCCCTTTAACCTCCTTTTTGGACCAGTTTGCAATTTCTGTGGAAGATGAACAGGAATAGCGAGAACCAATGAGAGGCTAGCTGGAGGTGTCTGGACGGGCAAATTTAACTCTCATTTCCCACCAGGAAGAGGAATTAACCAAAGGCTCAGCGTGCCGTGCCAGAACCAGATTAGGGCCTGAAGACATCCTGCGGTGTTGCGGCCAGGTCACAAGAAAGCGAGTTGAAGAAAGGAGCTCAGGGGCACTGTAATTCACAAAACCTGCAGAGTTATAAATGACAGCTATCGTCCAAAAATAGACTGAAGTAAGGCTGCCAAGAGGACATGAAAGCGGGGCAGAATTGCAGGAAACCCATTTCAGGAGGTAGACTGGAATTGCATTGAAAGCATAGGAAAAGAGGCAGAACGTCCACAATGATGCACTTGGCCAAAAAGGGCGTATGCGTTTTTTCCTGAATATATTCAGGAAAAAACGCATACGCCCTTTTTGGCCAACCAAGCAAACTTGCAAAGGAAATCTGCACTACAATGAAGTCTCACTTCCCCCCGGTCAAAAGGGCCATCTGAAAAAAGTGTAAAATCCAGAAAGGCAGGACAGGCCATGGAGAACTGGGAGCCTTGTTATGCTGATGGGCGGGATGTAAATTGCCAACAGACACTTGGGAGAAGTGTATGGTGTTTCCTGAAACATCTAAAAAACAAAGCAACAGAGCCTAGGGCACTTCCACTTATGGTCCTATAGCTTAGGGAAATTAAAATCAAAAAGACACAGCCACCCCAAAGTTTGGGACGCCTCTGTTTACAAGAACCTCGTTTACCGTACAAGTTCAATATCACAGAAAGTGAAAAATGGATAAAGAACTTGTGGTACTTACGTACAATGCAGTATCACTCAGCAATGAAATCTATGTCATCAGGCCCGTAGCAGCATCATGAGTGGATTCAGGTACGTTGATTTAACTGAAATAAGTCACACAGAAAAAGAAACATCATAAAATATCAGTAATACACGGAATGTAAACTTGGCTACACAGGAACTGAATTACAGAACAGAACAGGGTCTCAAATTTAGAAAACCAACTTATGCTTGCTGAAGGGTAAAGGTGAGTTGGGGTGCTGCATAAAACCAGAGATTGAAATGAGCACAGATAAAGTTCCTTAAGCCAAATATGGAATAGACAAGAGCTACTCCTTGCTCAACGAAATGGACTCAACACCGCATATTAAACGCCTAAGAATGTACCTGACTAGTAAGTATCTTAAAACCTATGGATTGCTATGTCTCCGAAAGAGAATCAAGCATGTGTACAGGGGCATAAACGCAGCAGTGATAGGATTGGAGAGGTTCGGTGAGCAAATGAAGACCCTTTGAAGTCATATTGCATGGTACCCATTACACGGGTCTTAACTCTCCAGGTTTAAGGTATTCTTCCTTCAGCTAAAACATGCATGTGGAACCCAAGTATGATCAACCATGTGAACGGGAGACGTGTTCAAATATGTCTCAGTTTTCCTCCCCTGGTACTCGGGTGCAACATTCCAGACGCTTTACTAACACTCTCCCCACTTGGAGAGTCAGCGCCTTTAACCTCCTGTTTGGCCCAGTTTGCAGTTTCTGTGGAAGATGAACAGGAATAGCGAGAACCAATGAGAGACTAGCTGGAGGTGTCTGGATGGGCAAATTTAACTCTCATTTCCCACCAGGAAGAGGAATTAACCAAAGGCTCAGTGTGCCGTGCCAGAACCAGATTAGGGCCTGAAGCCATCCTGCGGTGTTGCGGCCAGGTCACAAGAAAGCGAGTTGAAGAAAGGAGCTCAGGGGCACTGTAATTCACAAACCTGCAGAGTTATAAATGACAGCTATCGTCCAAAAATATACTGAAGTAAGGCTGCCAAGAGGACTTGAAAGCGGGGCAGAATTGCAGGAAACCGATTTCAGGAGGTAGACTGGAATTGCATTGAAAGCATAGGAAAAGAGGCAGAACGTCCACAATGATGCACTTGGCCAAAAAGGGCGTATGCGTTTTTTCCTGAATATATTCAGGAAAAAACGCATACGCCCTTTTTGGCCAACCAAGCAAGCTTGCAAAGGAAATCTGCACTACAATGAAGTCTCACTTCCCCCCGGTCAAAAGGGCCATCTGAAAAAAGTGTAAAATCCAGAAAGGCAGGACAGGCCATGGAGAACTGGGAGCCTTGTTATGCTGATGGGCGGGATGTAAATTGCCAACAGACACTCGGGAGAAGTGTATGGTGTTTCCTGAAACATCTAAAAAACAAAGCAACAGAGCCTAGGGCACTGCCACTTATGGTCCTATAGCTTAGGGAAATTAAAATCAAAAAGACACAGCCACCCCAAAGTTTGGAACGGCTCTGTTTACAAGAACCTCGTTTACAGTACAAGTTCAACATCGCAGAAAGTGAAAAATGGGTAAAGAAGTTGTGGTATTTACTTACAAAGCAATATCACTCAGCAATGAAATCTGTGTCATCAGGCCCTTAGCAGCACAATGAGTGGATTCAGGTATGATGATTCTAACTGAAATAAGTCACACAGAAAAAGAAACATCATAAGATATCAGTAATACACGGAATGTAAACTTGGCTACACAGGAACTGAATTACAGAACAGAACAGGGTCTCAAATTTAGAAAACCAACTTATGCTTGCTTAAGGGTAAAGGTGAGTTGGGGTGCTGCATAAAACCAGAGATTGAAATGAGCACAGATAAAGTTCCTTAAGCCAAATATGGAATAGACAAGAGCTACTCCTTGCTCAATGAAATGAACTCAACACCCCATATTAAACGCCTAAGAATGTACCTGACTAGTAAGTATCTTAAAACCTATGGATTGCTATGTCTCCGAAAGAGAATCAAGCATGTGTACAGGGGCATAAACGCAGCAGTGATAGGATTGGAGAGGTTCGTGAGCAAATGAAGACCCTTTGAAGTCATATTGCATGGTACCCATTCCACGGGTTTCAACTACCCAGGTTTTAGGTATTCTTCCTTCAGCTAAAACATGCATGTGGAACCTACAGTATGATCAACCATGTGATCGGGAGACGTGTTCAAATATGTCCCAGTTTTCGTACCCTGGTACTCGGGTGCAACATTCCAGACGCTTTACTAACACTCTCCCGACTTGGAGAGTCAGTCCCTTTAACCTCCTGTTTGGACCAGTTTGCAATTTCTGCGGAAGATGAACAGGAATAGCGAGAACCAATGAGAGGCTAGCTGGAGGTGTCTGGACGGGCAAATTTAACTCTCATTTCCCACCAGGAAGAGGAATTAACCAAAGGCTCAGCGTGCCGTGCCGTAACCAGATTAGGGCCTGAAGACATCCTGCGGTGTTGCGGCCAGCTCAAAAGAAAGCGAGTTGAAGAAAGGAGCTCAGGGGCACTGTAATTCACAAACCTGCAGAGTTATAAATGACAGCTATCATCCAAACATAGACTGAAGTAAGGCTGCCAAGAGGACTTGAAAGCGGGGCAGAATTGCAGGAAACCGATTTCAGGAGGTAGACTGGAATTGCATTGAAAGCATAGGAAAAGAGGCAGAACGTCCACAATGATGCACTTGGCCAAAAAGGGCGTATGCGTTTTTTCCTGAATATATTCAGGAAAAAACGCATACGCCCTTTTTGGCCAACCAAGCAAGCTTGCAAAGGAAATCTGCACTACAATGAAGTCTCACTCCCCCCCCCCCCCCGGTCAAAAGGGCCATCTGAAAAAAGTGTAAAATCCAGAAAGGCAGGACAGGCCATGGAGAACTGGGAGCCTTGTTATGCTGATGGGCGGGATGTAAATTACCAACAGACACTCGGGAGAAGTGTATGGTGTTTCCTGAAACATCTAAAAAACAAAGCAACAGAGCCTAGGGCACTGCCACTTATGGTCCTATAGCTTAGGGAAATTAAAATCAAAAAGACACAGCCACCCCAAAGTTTGGGACGCCTCTGTTTACAAGAACCTCGTTTACAGTACAAGTTCAACATCGCAGAAAGTGAAAAATGGATAAAGAAGTTGTGGTATTTACTTACAAAGCAATATCACTCAGCAATGAAATCTATGTCATCAGGCCCTTAGCAGCACAATGAGTGGATTCAGGTATGATGATTCTAACTGAAATAAGTCACACAGAAAAAGAAACATCATAAGATATCAGTAATACACGGAATGTAAACTTGGCTACACAGGAACTGAATTACAGAACAGAACAGGGTCTCAAATTTAGAAAACCAACTTATGCTTGCTTAAGGGGAAAGGTGAGTTGGGGTGCTGCATAAAACCAGAGATTGAAATGAGCACAGATAAAGTTCCTTAAGCCAAATATGGAATAGACAAGAGCTACTCCTTGCTCAACGAAATGGACTCAACACCGCATATTAAACGCCTAAGAATGTACCTGACTAGTAAGTATCTTAAAACCTATGGATTGCTATGTCTCCGAAAGAGAATCAAGCATGTGTACAGGGGCATAAACGCAGCAGTGATAGGATTGGAGAGGTTCGTGAGCAAATGAAGTCCCTTTGAAGTCATATTGCATGGTACCCATTCCACGGGTTTCAACTACCCAGGTTTAAGGTATTCTTCCTTCAGCTAAAACATGCATGTGGAACCTACAGTATGATCAACCATGTGATCGGGAGACGTGTTCAAATATGTCTCAGTTTTCGTACCCTGGTACTCGGGTGCAACATTCCAGATGCTTTACTAACACTCTCCCCACTTGGAGAGTCAGTCCCTTTAACCTCCTGTTTGGCCCAGTTTGCAATTTCTGTGGAAGATGAACAGGAATAGCGAGAACCAATGAGAGACTAGCTGGAGGTGTCTGGATGGGCAAATTTAACTCTCATTTCCCGCCAGGAAGAGGAAATAACCAAAGGCTCAGCGTGCCGTGCCGGAACCAGATTAGGGCCTGAAGCCATCCTGCGGTGTTGCGGCCAGGTCACAAGAAAGCGAGTTGAAGAAAGGAGCTCAGGGGCACTGTAATTCACAAACCTGCAGAGTTATAAATGACAGCTATCGTCCAAAAATAGACTGAAGTAAGGCTGCCAAGAGGACTTGAAAGCGGGGCAGAATTGCAGGAAACCGATTTCAGGAGGTAGACTGGAATTGCATTGAAAGCATAGGAAAAGAGGCAGAACGTCCACAATGATGCACTTGGCCAAAAAGGGCGTATGCGTTTTTTCCTGAATATATTCAGGAAAAAACGCATACGCCCTTTTTGGCCAACCAAGCAAGCTTGCAAAGGAAATCTGCACTACAATGAAGTCTCACTTTCCCCCGGTCAAAAGGGCCATCTGAAAAAAGTGTAAAATCCAGAAAGGCAGGACAGGCCATGGAGAACTGGGAGCCTTGTTATGCTGATGGGCGGGATGTAAATTACCAACAGACACTCAGGAGAAGTGTATGGTGTTTCCTGAAACATCTAAAAAACAAAGCAACAGAGCCTAGGGCACTGCCACTTATGGTCCTATAGCTTAGGGAAATTAAAATCAAAAAGACACAGCCACCCCAAAGTTTGGGACGCCTCTGTTTACAAGAACCTCGTTTACAGTACAAGTTCAACATCGCAGAAAGTGAAAAATGGATAAAGAAGTTGTGGTATTTACTTACAAAGCAATATCACTCAGCAATGAAATCTATGTCATCAGGCCCTTAGCAGCACAATGAGTGGATTCAGGTATGATGATTCTAACTGAAATAAGTCACACAGAAAAAGAAACATCATAAGATATCAGTAATACACGGAATGTAAACTTGGCTACACAGGAACTGAATTACAGAACAGAACAGGGTCTCAAATTTAGAAAACCAACTTATGCTTGCTTAAGGGGAAAGGTGAGTTGGGGTGCTGCATAAAACCAGAGATTGAAATGAGCACAGATAAAGTTCCTTAAGCCAAATATGGAATAGACAAGAGCTACTCCTTGCTCAATGAAATGAACTCAACACCCCATATTAAACGCCTAAGAATGTACCTGACTAGTAAGTATCTTAAAACCTATGGATTGCTATGTCTCCGAAAGAGAATCAAGCATGTGTACAGGGGCATAAACGCAGCAGTGATAGGATTGGAGAGGTTCGTGAGCAAATGAAGACCCTTTGAAGTCATATTGCATGGTACCCATTCCACGGGTTTCAACTACCCAGGTTTTAGGTATTCTTCCTTCAGCTAAAACATGCATGTGGAACCTACAGTATGATCAACCATGTGATCGGGAGACGTGTTCAAATATGTCCCAGTTTTCGTACCCTGGTACTCGGGTGCAACATTCCAGACGCTTTACTAACACTCTCCCGACTTGGAGAGTCAGTCCCTTTAACCTCCTGTTTGGACCAGTTTGCAATTTCTGCGGAAGATGAACAGGAATAGCGAGAACCAATGAGAGGCTAGCTGGAGGTGTCTGGACGGGCAAATTTAACTCTCATTTCCCACCAGGAAGAGGAATTAACCAAAGGCTCAGCGTGCCGTGCCGGAACCAGATTAGGGCCTGAAGACATCCTGCGGTGTTGCGGCCAGCTCAAAAGAAAGCGAGTTGAAGAAAGGAGCTCAGGGGCACTGTAATTCACAAACCTGCAGAGTTATAAATGACAGCTATCATCCAAACATAGACTGAAGTAAGGCTGCCAAGAGGACTTGAAAGCGGGGCAGAATTGCAGGAAACCGATTTCAGGAGGTAGACTGGAATTGCATTGAAAGCATAGGAAAAGAGGCAGAACGTCCACAATGATGCACTTGGCCAAAAAGGGCGTATGCGTTTTTTCCTGAATATATTCAGGAAAAAACGCATACGCCCTTTTTGGCCAACCAAGCAAGCTTGCAAAGGAAATCTGCACTACAATGAAGTCTCACTTCCCCCCCCCCCCCCGGTCAAAAGGGCCATCTGAAAAAAGTGTAAAATCCAGAAAGGCAGGACAGGCCATGGAGAACTGGGAGCCTTGTTATGCTGATGGGCGGGATGTAAATTACCAACAGACACTCGGGAGAAGTGTATGGTGTTTCCTGAAACATCTAAAAAACAAAGCAACAGAGCCTAGGGCACTGCCACTTATGGTCCTATAGCTTAGGGAAATTAAAATCAAAAAGACACAGCCACCCCAAAGTTTGGGACGCCTCTGTTTACAAGAACCTCGTTTACAGTACAAGTTCAACATCGCAGAAAGTGAAAAATGGATAAAGAAGTTGTGGTATTTACTTACAAAGCAATATCACTCAGCAATGAAATCTATGTCATCAGGCCCTTAGCAGCACAATGAGTGGATTCAGGTATGATGATTCTAACTGAAATAAGTCACACAGAAAAAGAAACATCATAAGATATCAGTAATACACGGAATGGAAACTTGGCTACACAGGAACTGAATTACAGAACAGAACAGGGTCTCAAATTTAGAAAACCAACTTATGCTTGCTTAAGGGGAAAGGTGAGTTGGGGTGCTGCATAAAACCAGAGATTGAAATGAGCACAGATAAAGTTCCTTAAGCCAAATATGGAATAGACAAGAGCTACTCCTTGCTCAACGAAATGGACTCAACACCGCATATTAAACGCCTAAGAATGTACCTGACTAGTAAGTATCTTAAAACCTATGGATTGCTATGTCTCCGAAAGAGAATCAAGCATGTGTACAGGGGCATAAACGCAGCAGTGATAGGATTGGAGAGGTTCGTGAGCAAATGAAGACCCTTTGAAGTCATATTGCATGGTACCCATTCCACGGGTTTCAACTACCCAGGTTTAAGGTATTCTTCCTTCAGCTAAAACATGCATGTGGAACCTACAGTATGATCAACCATGTGATCGGGAGACGTGTTCAAATATGTCTCAGTTTTCGTACCCTGGTACTCGGGTGCAACATTCCAGATGCTTTACTAACACTCTCCCCACTTGGAGAGTCAGTCCCTTTAACCTCCTGTTTGGCCCAGTTTGCAATTTCTGTGGAAGATGAACAGGAATAGCGAGAACCAATGAGAGACTAGCTGGAGGTGTCTGGATGGGCAAATTTAACTCTCATTTCCCGCCAGGAAGAGGAAATAACCAAAGGCTCAGCGTGCCGTGCCGGAACCAGATTAGGGCCTGAAGCCATCCTGCGGTGTTGCGGCCAGGTCACAAGAAAGCGAGTTGAAGAAAGGAGCTCAGGGGCACTGTAATTCACAAACCTGCAGAGTTATAAATGACAGCTATCGTCCAAAAATAGACTGAAGTAAGGCTGCCAAGAGGACTTGAAAGCGGGGCAGAATTGCAGGAAACCGATTTCAGGAGGTAGACTGGAATTGCATTGAAAGCATAGGAAAAGAGGCAGAACGTCCACAATGATGCACTTGGCCAAAAAGGGCGTATGCGTTTTTTCCTGAATATATTCAGGAAAAAACGCATACGCCCTTTTTGGCCAACCAAGCAAGCTTGCAAAGGAAATCTGCACTACAATGAAGTCTCACTTTCCCCCGGTCAAAAGGGCCATCTGAAAAAAGTGTAAAATCCAGAAAGGCAGGACAGGCCATGGAGAACTGGGAGCCTTGTTATGCTGATGGGCGGGATGTAAATTACCAACAGACACTCAGGAGAAGTGTATGGTGTTTCCTGAAACATCTAAAAAACAAAGCAACAGAGCCTAGGGCACTGCCACTTATGGTCCTATAGCTTAGGGAAATTAAAATCAAAAAGACACAGCCACCCCAAAGTTTGGGACGCCTCTGTTTACAAGAACCTCGTTTACAGTACAAGTTCAACATCGCAGAAAGTGAAAAATGGATAAAGAAGTTGTGGTATTTACTTACAAAGCAATATCACTCAGCAATGAAATCTATGTCATCAGGCCCTTAGCAGCACAATGAGTGGATTCAGGTATGATGATTCTAACTGAAATAAGTCACACACAAAAAGAAACATCATAAGATATCAGTAATACACGGAATGTAAACATGGCTACACAGGAACTGAATTACAGAACAGAACAGGGTCTCAAATTTAGAAAACCAACTTATGCTTGCTTAAGGGGAAAGGTGAGTTGGGGTGCTGCATAAAACCAGAAATTGAAATGAGCACAGATAAAGTTCCTTAAGCCAAATATGGAATAGACAAGAGCTACTCCTTGCTCAACGAAATGGACTCAACACCGCATATTAAACGCCTAAGAATGTACCTGACTAGTAAGTATCTTAAAACCTATGGATTGTTATGTCTCCGAAAGAGAATCAAGCATGTGTACAGGGGCATAAACGCAGCAGTGATAGGATTGGAGAGGTTCGTGAGCAAATGAAGACCCTTTGAAGTCATATTGCATGGTACCCATTCCACGGGTTTCAACTACCCA
The DNA here is from genome assembly GCF_949987515.2 of Delphinus delphis. Classification (NCBI taxonomy): domain Eukaryota; kingdom Metazoa; phylum Chordata; class Mammalia; order Artiodactyla; family Delphinidae; genus Delphinus; species Delphinus delphis. The sequence continues at coordinate 1,207,210 of NW_027192698.1, read as the reverse complement.
GGTTTAAGGTATTCTTCCTTCAGCTAAAACATGCATGTGGAACCTAGAGTATGATCAACCATGCGATCGGGAGACGTGTTCAAATATGTCTCAGTTTTCGTACCCTGGTACTCGGGTGCAACATTCCAGACGCTTTACTAACACTCTCCCCACTTGGAGAGTCAGCGCCTTTAACCTCCTGTTTGGCCCAGTTTGCAGTTTCTGTGGAAGATGAACAGGAATAGCGAGAACCAATGAGAGACTAGGTGGAGGTGTCTGGATGGGCAAATTTAACTCTCATTTCCCACCAGGAAGAGGAATTAACCAAAGGCTCAGCGTGCCGTGCCAGAACCAGATTAGGGCCTGAAGACATCCTGCGGTGTTGCGGCCAGGTCACAAGAAAGCGAGTTGAAGAAAGGAGCTCAGGGGCACTGTAATTCACAAACCTGCAGAGTTATAAATGACAGCTATCGTCCAAAAATAGACTGAAGTAAGGCTGCCAAGAGGACTTGAAAGCGGGGCAGAATTGCAGGAAACCGATTTCAGGAGGTAGACTGGAATTGCATTGAAAGCATAGGAAAAGAGGCAGAACGTCCACAATGATGCACTTGGCCAAAAAGGGCGTATGCGTTTTTTCCTGAATATATTCAGGAAAAAACGCATACGCCCTTTTTGGCCAACCAAGCAAGCTTGCAAAGGAAATCTGCACTACAATGAAGTCTCACTTCCCCCCGGTCAAAAGGGCCATCTGAAAAAAGTGTAAAATCCAGAAAGGCAGGACAGGCCATGGAGAACTGGGAGCCTTGTTATGCTGATGGGCGGGATGTAAATTGCCAACAACCACTCGGGAGAAGTGTATGGTGTTTCCTGAAACATCTAAAAAACAAAGCAACAGAACCTAGGGCACTTCCACTTATGGTCCTATAGCTTAGGGAAATTAAAATCAAAAAGACACAGCCACCCCAATGTTTGGAACGGCTCTGTTTACAACAACCTCGTTTACAGTACAAGTTCAACATCGCAGAAAGTGAAAAATGGGTAAAGAAGTTGTGGTATTTACTTACAAAGCAATATCACTCAGCAATGAAATCTGTGTCATCAGGCCCTTAGCAGCACAATGAGTGGATTCAGGTATGATGATTCTAACTGAAATAAGTCACACAGAAAAAGAAACATCATAAGATATCAGTAATACACGGAATGTAAACTTGGCTACACAGGAACTGAATTACAGAACAGAACAGGGTCTCAAATTTAGAAAACCAACTTATGCTTGCTTAAGGGGAAAGGTGAGTTGGGGTGCTGCATAAAACCAGAGATTGAAATGAGCACAGATAAAGTTCCTTAAGCCAAATATGGAATAGACAAGAGCTACTCCTTGCTCAATGAAATGAACTCAACACCCCATATTAAACGCCTAAGAATGTACCTGACTAGTAAGTATCTTAAAACCTATGGATTGCTATGTCTCCAAAAGAGAATCAAGCATGTGTACAGGGGCATAAACGCAGCAGTGATAGGATTGGAGAGGTTTGTGAGCAAATGAAGACCCTTTGAAGTCATATTGCATGGTACCCATTCCACGGGTTTCAACTACCCAGGTTTTAGGTATTCTTCCTTCAGCTAAAACATGCATGTGGAACCTAGAGTATGATCAACCATGTGATCGGGAGACGTGTTCAAATATGTCCCAGTTTTCGTACCCTGGTACTCGGGTGCAACATTCCAGACGCTTTACTAACACTCACCCGACTTGGAGAGTCAGTCCCTTTAACCTCCTGTTTGGACCAGTTTGCAATTTCTGCGGAAGATGAACAGGAATAGCGAGAACCAATGAGAGGCTAGCTGGAGGTGTCTGGACGGGCAAATTTAACTCTCATTTCCCACCAGGAAGAGGAATTAACCAAAGGCTCAGCGTGCCGTGCCGGAACCAGATTAGGGCCTGAAGACATCCTGCGGTGTTGCGGCCAGCTCAAAAGAAAGCGAGTTGAAGAAAGGAGCTCAGGGGCACTGTAATTCACAAACCTGCAGAGTTATAAATGACAGCTATCATCCAAAAATAGACTGAAGTAAGGCTGCCAAGAGGACTTGAAAGCGGGGCAGAATTGCAGGAAACCGATTTCAGGAGGTAGACTGGAATTGCATTGAAAGCATAGGAAAAGAGGCAGAACGTCCACAATGATGCACTTGGCCAAAAAGGGCGTATGCGTTTTTTCCTGAATATATTCAGGAAAAAACGCATACGCCCTTTTTGGCCAACCAAGCAAGCTTGCAAAGGAAATCTGCACTACAATGAAGTCTCACTTCCTCCTGGTCAAAAGGGCCATCTGAAAAAAGTGTAAAATCCAGAAAGGCAGGAGAGGCCATGGAGAACTGGGAGCCTTGTTATGCTGATGGGCGGGATGTAAATTACCAACAGACACTCAGGAGAAGTGTATGGTGTTTCCTGAAACATCTAAAAAACAAAGCAACAGAGCCTAGGGCACTGCCACTTATGGTCCTATAGCTTAGGGAAATTAAAATCAAAAAGACACAGCCACCCCAAAGTTTGGGACGCCTCTGTTTACAAGAACCTCGTTTACAGTACAAGTTCAACATCGCAGAAAGTGAAAAATGGATAAAGAAGTTGTGGTATTTACTTACAAAGCAATATCACTCAGCAATGAAATCTATGTCATCAGGCCCTTAGCAGCACAATGAGTGGATTCAGGTATGATGATTCTAACTGAAATAAGTCACACAGAAAAAGAAACATCATAAGATATCAGTAATACACGGAATGGAAACTTGGCTACACAGGAACTGAATTACAGAACAGAACAGGGTCTCAAATTTAGAAAACCAACTTATGCTTGCTTAAGGGGAAAGGTGAGTTGGGGTGCTGCATAAAACCAGAGATTGAAATGAGCACAGATAAAGTTCCTTAAGCCAAATATGGAATAGACAAGAGCTACTCCTTGCTCAACGAAATGGACTCAACACCGCATATTAAACGCCTAAGAATGTACCTGACTAGTAAGTATCTTAAAACCTATGGATTGCTATGTCTCCAAAAGAGAATCAAGCATGTGTACAGGGGCATAAACGCAGCAGTGATAGGATTGGAGAGGTTCGTGAGCAAATGAAGACCCTTTGAAGTCATATTGCATGGTACCCATTCCACGGGTTTCAACTACCCAGGTTTAAGGTATTCTTCCTTCAGCTAAAACATGCATGTGGAACCTACAGTATGATCAACCATGTGATCGGGAGACGTGTTCAAATATGTCTCACTTTTCGTACCCTGGTACTCGGGTGACACATTCCAGACGCTTTACTAACACTCTCCCCACTTGGAGAGTCAGTCCCTTTAACCTCCTGTTTGGCCCAGTTTGCAATTTCTGCGGAAGATGAACAGGAATAGCGAGAACCAATGAGAGACTAGCTGGAGGTGTCTGGATGGGCAAATTTAACTCTCATTTCCCACCAGGAAGAGGAAATAACCAAAGGCTCAGCGTGCTGTGCTGGAACCAGATTAGGGCCTGAAGACATCCTGCGGTGTTGCGGCCAGGTCACAAGAAAGCGAGTTGAAGAAAGGAGCTCAGGGGCACTGTAATTCACAAACCTGCAGAGTTATAAATGACAGCTATCGTCCAAAGATAGACTGAAGTAAGGCTGCCAAGAGGACTTGAAAGCGGGGCAGAATTGCAGGAAACCGATTTCAGGAGGTAGACTGGAATTGCATTGAAAGCATAGGAAAAGAGGCAGAACGTCCACAATGATGCACTTGGCCAAAAAGGGCGTATGCGTTTTTTCCTGAATATATTCAGGAAAAAACGCATACGCCCTTTTTGGCCAACCAAGCAAGCTTGCAAAGGAAATCTGCACTACAATGAAGTCTCACTTCCCCCCGGTCAAAAGGGCCATCTGAAAAAAGTGTAAAATCCAGAAAGGCAGGACAGGCCATGGAGAACTGGGAACCTTGTTATGCTGATGGGCGGGATGTAAATTGCCAACAACCACTCGGGAGAAGTGTATGGTGTTTCCTGAAACATCTAAAAAACAAAGCAACAGAACCTAGGGCACTTCCACTTATGGTCCTATAGCTTAGGGAAATTAAAATCAAAAAGACACAGCCACCCCAATGTTTGGAACGGCTCTGTTTACAACAACCTCGTTTACAGTACAAGTTCAACATCGCAGAAAGTGAAAAATGGGTAAAGAGGTTGTGGTATTTACTTACAAAGCAATATCACTCAGCAATGAAATCTGTGTCATCAGGCCCTTAGCAGCACAATGACTGGATTCAGGTATGATGATTCTAACTGAAATAAGTCACACAGAAAAAGAAACATCATAAGATATCAGTAATACACGGAATGTAAACTTGGATACACAGGAACTGAATTACAGAATACAACAGGGTCTCAAATTTAGAAAACCAACTTATGCTTGCTTAAGGGTAAAGGTGAGTTGGGGAGCTGCATAAAACCAGAGATTGAAATGAGCACAGATAAAGTTCCTTAAGCCAAATATGGAATAGACAAGAGCTACTCCTTGCTCAACGAAATGGACTCAACACCGCATATTAAACGCCTAAGAATGTACCTGACTAGTAAGTATCGTAAAACCTATGGATTGCTATGTCTCCGAAAGAGAATCAAGCATGTGTACAGGGGCATAAACGCAGCAGTGATAGGATTGGAGAGGTTCGTGAGCAAATGAAGACCCTTTGAAGTCATATTGCATGGTACCCATTCCACGGGTTTCAACTACCCAGGTTTTAGGTATTCTTCCTTCAGCTAAAACATGCATGTGGAACCTAGAGTATGATCAACCATGTGATCGGGAGACGTGTTCAAATATGTCCCAGTTTTCGTACCCTGGTACTCGGGTGCAACATTCCAGACGCTTTACTAACACTCTCCCGACTTGGAGAGTCAGTCCCTTTAACCTCCTGTTTGGCCCAGTTTGCAATTTCTGCGGAAGATGAACAGGAATAGCGAGAACCAATGAGAGGCTAGCTGGAGGTGTCTGGACGGGCAAATTTAACTCTCATTTCCCACCAGGAAGAGGAATTAACCAAAGGCTCAGCGTGCCGTGCCGGAACCAGATTAGGGCCTGAAGACATCCTGCGGTGTTGCGGCCAGCTCAAAAGAAAGCGAGTTGAAGAAAGGAGCTCAGGGGCACTGTAATTCACAAACCTGCAGAGTTATAAATGACAGCTATCGTCCAAAAATAGACTGAAGTAAGGCTGCCAAGAGGACTTGAAAGCGGGGCAGAATTGCAGGAAACCGATTTCAGGAGGTAGACTGGAATTGCATTGAAAGCATAGGAAAAGAGGCAGAACGTCCACAATGATGCACTTGGCCAAAAAGGGCGTATGCGTTTTTTCCTGAATATATTCAGGAAAAAACGCATACGCCCTTTTTGGCCAACCAAGCAAGCTTGCAAAGGAAATCTGCACTACAATGAAGTCTCACTTCCCCCCGGTCAAAAGGGCCATCTGAAAAAAGTGTAAAATCCAGAAAGGCAGGACAGGCCATGGAGAACTGGGAGCCTTGTTATGCTGATGGGTGGGATGTAAATTACCAACAGACACTCAGGAGAAGTGTATGGTGTTTCCTGAAACATCTAAAAAACAAAGCAACAGAGCCTAGGGCACTGCCACTTATGGTCCTATAGCTTAGGGAAATTAAAATCAAAAAGACACAGCCACCCCAAAGTTTGGGACGCCTCTGTTTACAAGAACCTCGTTTACAGTACAAGTTCAACATCGCAGAAAGTGAAAAATGGATAAAGAAGTTGTGGTATTTACTTACAAAGCAATATCACTCAGCAATGAAATCTATGTCATCAGGCCCTTAGCAGCACAATGAGTGGATTCAGGTATGATGATTCTAACTGAAATAAGTCACACAGAAAAAGAAACATCATAAGATATCAGTAATACACGGAATGGAAACTTGGCTACACAGGAACTGAATTACAGAACAGAACAGGGTCTCAAATTTAGAAAACCAACTTATGCTTGCTTAAGGGGAAAGGTGAGTTGGGGTGCTGCATAAAACCAGAGATTGAAATGAGCACAGATAAAGTTCCTTAAGCCAAATATGGAATAGACAAGAGCTACTCCTTGCTCAACGAAATGGACTCAACACCGCATATTAAACGCCTAAGAATGTACCTGACTAGTAAGTATCTTAAAACCTATGGATTGCTATGTCTCCGAAAGAGAATCAAGCATGTGTACAGGGGCATATACGCAGCAGTGATAGGATTGGAGAGGTTCGTGAGCAAATGAAGACCCTTTGAAGTCATATTGCATGGTACCCATTCCACGGGTTTCAACTACCCAGGTTTAAGGTATTCTTCCTTCAGCTAAAACATGCATGTGGAACCTAGAGTATGATCAACCATGTGATCGGGAGACGTGTTCAAATATGTCTCAGTTTTCGTACCCTGGTACTCGGGTGCAATATTCCAGACGCTTTACTAACACTCTCCCCACTTGGAGAGTCAGTCCCTTTAACCTCCTGTTTGGCCCAGTTTGCAATTTCTGTGGAAGATGAACAGGAATAGCGAGAACCAATGAGAGACTAGCTGGAGGTTTCTGGATGGGCAAATTTAACTCTCATTTCCCACCAGGAAGAGGAAATAACCAAAGGCTCAGCATGCCGTGCTGGAACCAATTTAGGGCCTGAAGCCATCCGGCGGTGTTGCGGCCAGGTCACAAGAAAGCGAGTTGAAGAAAGGAGCTCAGGGGCACTGTAATTCACAAAACTGCAGAGTTATAAATGACAGCTATCGTCCAAAAATGTACTGAAGTAAGGCTGCCAAGAGGACTTGAAAGCGGGGCAGAATTCCAGGAAACCGATTTCAGGAGGTAGACTGGAATTGCATTGAAAGCATAGGAAAAGAGGCAGAACGTCCACAATGATGCACTTGGCCAAAAAGGGCGTATGCCTTTTTTCCTGAATATATTCTGGAAAAAACGCATACGCACTTTTTGGCCAACCAATCAAACTTGCAAAGGAAATCTGCACTACAATGAAGTCTCACTTCCCCCCGGTCAAAAGGGCCATCTGAAAAAAGTGTAAAATCCAGAAAGGCAGGACAGGCCATGGAGAACTGGGAGCCTTGTTATGCTGATGGGCGGGATGTAAATTGCCAACAGACACTCGGAAGAAGTGTATGGTGTTTCCTGAAACATCTAAAAAACAAAGCAACAGAGCCTAGGGCACTTCCACTTATGGTCCTATAGCTTAGGGAAATTAAAATCAAAAAGACACAGCCACCCCAAAGTTTGGGACGCCTCTGTTTACAAGAACCTCGTTTACCGTACAAGTTCAATATCACAGAATGTGAAAAATGGATAAAGAACTTGTGGTACTTACGTACAATGCAGTATCACTCAACAATGAAATCTATGTCATCAGGCCCGTAGCAGCATAATGAGTAGATTCAGGTACGATGATTCTAACTGAAATAAGTCACACAGAAAAAGAAACATCATAAGATATCAGTAATACACGGAATGGAAACTTGGCTACACAGGAACTGAATTCCAAAACAGAACAGGTTCTCATATTTAGAAAACCAACTTATGCTTGCTTAAGGGGAAAGGTGAGCTGGGTTGCTGCATAAAACCAGAGATTGAAATGAGCACAGATAAAGTTCCTTAAGCCAAATATGGAATAGACAAGAGCTACTCCTTGCTCAACGAAATGGACTCAACACCGCATATTAAACGCCTAAGAATGTACCTGACTAGTGAATATCTTAAAACCTATGGATTGCTATGTCTCTGAAAGAGAATCAAGCATGTGTACAGGGGCATAAACGCAGCAGTTATAGGATTGGAGAGGTTCGTGAGCAAATGAAGACCCTTTGAAGTCATATTGCATGGTACCCATTCCACGGGTTTCAACTACCCAGGTTTAAGGTATTCTTCCTTCAGCTAAAACATGCATGTGGAACCTAGAGTATGATCAACCATGTGATCGGGAGACGTGTTCAAATATGTCTCAGTTTTCGTACCCTGGTACTCGGGTGCAACATTCCAGCCGCTTTACTAACACTCTCCCCACTTGGAGAGTCAGCGCCTTTAACGTCCTGTTTGGCCCAGTTTGCAATTTCTGCGGAAGATGAACAGGAATAGCGAGAACCAATGAGAGGCTAGCTGCAGGTGTCTGGACGGGCAAATTTAACTCTCATTTCCCACCAGGAAGAGGAATTAACCAAAGGCTCAGCATGGGGGGCCGGAACCAGATTAGGGCCTGAAGCCATCCTGTGGTGTTGCGGCCAGGTCACAAGAAAGCGAGTTGAAGAAAGGAGCTCAGGGACACTGTAATTCACAAACCTGCAGAGTCATAAATGACAGCTATCGTCCAAAAATAGACTGAAGTAAGGCTGCCAAGAGGACTTGAAAGCGGGGCAGAATTGCAGGGAACCCATTTCAGGAGGTAGACTGGAATTGCATTGAAAGCATAGGAAAAGAGGCAGAACGTCCACAATGATGCACTTGGCCAAAAAGGGCGTATGCGTTTTTTCCTGAATATATTCAGGAAAAAACGCATACGCCCTTTTTGGCCAACCAAGCAAGCTTGCAAAGGAAATCTGCACTACAATGAAGTCCCACTTCCCCCCGGTCAAAAGGGCCATCTGAAAAAAGTGTAAAATCCAGAAAGGCAGGACAGGCCATGGAGAACATGAACCTTGTTATTCTGAAGGGCGGGATGTAAATTGCCAACAAACACTCGGGAGAAGTGTATGGTGTTTCCTGAAACATCTAAAAAACAAAGCAACAGAGCCTAGGGCACTTCCACTTATGGTTCTATAGCTTAGGGAATTTAAAATCAAAAAGACACAGCCACCCCAAAGTTTCGAACGGCTCTGTTTACAAGAACCTCGTTTACAGTACAAGTTCAACATCGCAGAAAGTGAAAAATGGATAAAAAAGTTGTGGTATTTACTTACAAAGCAATATCACTCAGCAATGAAATCTATGTCATCAGGCCCTTAGCAGCACAATGAGTGGATTCAGGTATGATGATTCTAACTGAAATAAGTGACACAGAAAAAGAAACATCATAAGATATCAGTAATACACGGAATGTAAACTTGGCTACACAGGAACTGAATTACAGAACAGAACAGGGTCTCAAATTTAGAAAACCAACTTATGCTTGCTTAAGGGTAAAGGTGAGTTGGGGTGCTGCATAAAACCAGAGATTGAAATGAGCACAGATAAATTTCCTTAAGCCAAATATGGAATAGACAAGAGCTACTCCTTGCTCAAAGAAATGGACTCAACACCGCATGTTAAACGCCTAAGAATGTACCTGACTAGTAAGTATCTTAAAACCTAGGGATTGCTATGTCTCCGAAAGAGAATCAAGCATGTGTACAGGGACATAAACGCAGCAGTGATAGGATTGGAGAGGTTCGGTGAGCAAATGAAGACCCTTTGAAGTCATATTGCATGGTACCCATTCCACGGGTCTCAACTACCCAGGTTTTAGGTATTCTTCCTTCAGCTAAAACATGCATGTGGAACCCAGAGTATGATCAACCATGTGATCGGGAGACGTGTTCAAATATGTCTCAGTTTTCCTCCCCTGGTACTCGGGTGCAACATTCCAGACGATTTACTAACACTCTCTCCACTTGGCGAGTCAGTCCGTTTAACCTCCTGTTTGGCCCAGTTTGCAATTTCTGTGGAAGATGAACAGGAATAGCGAGAACCAAAGAGAGACTAGCTGGAGGTGTCTGGACGGGCAAATTTAACTCTCATTTCCCACCAGGAAGAGGAATTAACCAAAGGCTCAGCGTGCCATGCCAGAACCAGATTAGGGCCTGAAGTCATCCTGCGGTGTTGCGGCCAGGTCACAAGAAAGCGAGTTGAAGAAAGGAGCTCAGGGGCACTGTAATTCACAAACCTGCAGAGTTATAAATGACAGCTATCGTCCAAAAATATACTGAAGTAAGGCTGCCAAGAGGACTTGAAAGCGGGGCAGAATTGCAGGAAACCGATTTCAGGAGGTAGACTGGAATTGCATTGAAAGCATAGGAAAAGAGGCAGAACGTCCACAATGATGCACTTGGCCAAAAAGGGCGTATGCGTTTTTTCCTGAATATATTCAGGAAAAAACGCATACGCCCTTTTTGGCCAACCAAGCAAACTTGCAAAGGAAATCTGCACTACAATGAAGTCTCACTTCCCCCTGGTCAAAAGGGCCATCTGAAAAAAGGGTAAAATCCAGAAAGGCAGGACAGGCCATGGAGAACTGGGAGCATTGTTATGCTGATGGGCGGGATGTAAATTGCCAACAGACACTCGGGAGAAGTGTATGGTGTTTCCTGAAACATCTAAAAAACAAAGCAACAGAGCCTAGGGCACTGCCACTTATGGTCCTATAGCTTAGGGAAATTAAAATCAAAAAGACACAGCCACCCCAAAGTTTGGGACGCCTCTGTTTACAAGAACCTCGTTTACCGTACAAGTTCAATATCACAGAAAGTGAAAAATGGATAAAGAAGTTGTGGTATTTACGTACAATGCAGTATCACTCAGCAATGAAATCTATGTCATCAGGCCCGTAGCAGCATAATGAGTAGATTCAGGTACGATGATTCTAACTGAAATAAGTCACACAGAAAAAGAAACATCATAAGATATCAGTAATACACGGAATGTAAACTTGGCTACACAGGAACTGAATTCCAAAACAGAACAGGTTCTCAAATTTAGAAAACCAACTTATGCTTGCCTAAGGGGAAAGGTGAGTTCGGTTGCTGCATAAAACCAGAGATTGAAATGAGCACAGATAAAGTTCCTTCAGCCAAATATGGAATACACAAGAGCTACTCCTTGCTCAATGAAATGGACTCAACACCGCATATTAAACGCCTAAGAATGTACCTGACTAGTAAGTATCATAAAACCTATGGATTGCTATGTCTCCGAAAGAGAATCAAGCATGTGTACAGGGGCATAAACGCAGCAGTGATAGGATTGGAGAGGTTCGGTGAGCAAATGAAGACCCTTTGAAGTCATATTGCATGGTACCCATTCCACGGGTTTCAACTACCCAGGTTTTAGGTATTCTTCCTTCAGCTAAAACATGCATGTGGAACCCAGAGTATGATCAACCATGTGATCGGGAGACGTGTTCAAATATGTCTCAGTTTTCCTCCCCTGGTACTCGGGTGCAACATTCCAGACGCTTTACTAACACTCTCCCCACTTGGAGAGTCAGCGCCTTTAACCTCCTGTTTGGCACAGTTTGCAATTTCTGCGGAAGATGAACAGGAATAGCGAGAACCAATGAGAGGCTAGCTGGAGGTGTCTGGATGGGCAAATTTAACTCTCATTTCCCACCAGGAAGAGGAATTAACCAAAGGCTCAGTGTGCCGGGCCGGAACCAGATTAGGGCCTGAAGCCATCCTGCGGTGTTGCGGCCAGCTCAAAAGAAAGCGAGTTGAAGAAAGGAGCTCAGGGGCACTGTAATTCACAAACCTGCAGAGTTATAAATGACAGCTATCGTCCAAAAATAGACTGAAGTAAGGCTGCCAAGAGGACTTGAAAGCGGGGCAGAATTGCAGGAAACCGATTTCAGGAGGTAGACTGGAATTGCATTGAAAGCATAGGAAAAGAGGCAGAACGTCCACAATGATGCACTTGGCCAAAAAGGGCGTATGCGTTTTTTCCTGAATATATTCAGGAAAAAACGCGTACGCCCTTTTTGGCCAACCAAGCAAGCTTGCAAAGGAAATCTGCACTACAATGAAGTCTCACTTCCCCCCGGTCAAAAGGGCCATCTGAAAAAAGTGTAAAATCCAGAAAGGCAGGACAGGCCATGGAGAACTGGGAGCCTTGTTATGCTGATGGGCGGGATGTAAATTGCCAACAGACACTTGGGAGAAGTGTATGGTGTTTCCTGAAACAACTAAAAAACAAAGCAACAGAGCCTAGGGCACTGCCAATTATGGTCCTATAGCTTAGGGAAATTAAAATCAAAAAGACACAGCCACCCCAAAGTTTGGGACGCCTCCGTTTACAAGAACCTCGTTTACCGTACAAGTTCAATATCACAGAAAGTGAAAAATGGATAAAGAACTTGTGGTACTCACGTACAATGCAGTATCACTCAGCAATGAAATCTATGTCATCAGGCCCGTAGCTCATAATGAGTGGATTCAGGTACGATGATTCTAACTGAAATAAGTCACACAGAAAAAGAAACATCATAAGATATCAGTAATACACGGAATGTAAACTTGGCTACACAGGAACTGAATTACAGAACAGAACAGGGTCTCAAATTTAGAAAACCAACTTATGCTTGCTTAAGGGGAAAGGTGAGTTGGGGTGCTGCATAAAACCAGAGATTGAAATGAGCACAGATAAAGTTCCTTAAGCCAAATATGGAATAGACAAGAGCTACTCCTTGCTCAATGAAATGGACTCAACACCGCATATTAAAAGCCTAAGAATGTACCTGACTAGTAAGTATCTTAAAACCTATGGATTGGTATGTCTCCAAAAGAGAATCAAGCGTGTGTACAGGGGCATAAACGCAGCAGTGATAGGATTGGAGAGGTTCAGTGAGCAAATGAAGACCCTTTGAAGTCATATTGCATGGTACCCATTCCACGGGTTTCAACTAACCAGGTTTAAGGTATTCTTCCTTCAGCTAAAACATGCATGTGGAACCCAGAGTATGATCAACCATGTGAACGGGAGACGTGTTCAAATATGTCTCAGTTTTCCTACCCTGGTACTCGGGTGCAACATTCCAGACGCTTTACTAACACTCTCCCGACTTGGAGAGTCAGTCCCTTTAACCTCCTGTTTGGCCCAGTTTGCAATTTCTGCGGAAGATGAACAGGAATAGCGAGAACCAATGAGAGGCTAGCTGGAGGTGTCTGGACGGGCAAATTTAACTCTCATTTCTCACCAGGAAGAGGAATTAACCAAAGGCTCAGCATGCCGGGCCGGAACCAGATTAGGGCCTGAAGCCATCCTGCGGTGTTGCGGCCAGGTCACAAGAAAGCGAGTTGAAGAAAGGAGCTCAGGGGCACTGTAATTCACAAACCTGCAGAGTTATAAATGACAGCTATCGTCCAAAAATAGACTGAAGTAAGGCTGCCAAGAGGACTTGAAAGCGGGGCAGAATTGCAGGAAACCGATTTCAGGAGGTAGACTGGAATTGCATTGAAAGCACAGGAAAAGAGGCAGAACGTCCACAATGATGCACTTGGCCAAAAAGGGCGTATGCGTTTTTTCCTGAATATATTCAGGAAAAAACGCATACGCACTTTTTGGCCAACCAAGCAAGCTTGCAAAGGAAATCTGCACTACAATGAAGTCTCACTTCCCCCCGGTCAAAAGGGCCATCTGAAAAAAGTGTAAAATCCAGAAAGGCAGGACAGGCCATGGAGAACTGGGAGCCTTGTGATGCTCATGGGCGGGATGTAAATTGCCAACAGACACTCGGGAGAAGTGTATGGTGTTTCCTGAAACATCTAAAAAACAAAGCAACAGAGCCTAGGGCACTTCCACTTATGGTCCTATAGCTTAGGGAAATTAAAATCAAAAAGACACAGCCACCCCAAAGTTTGGAACGGCTCTGTTTACAAGAACCTCGTTTACAGTACAAGTTCAACATCGCAGAAAGTGAAAAATGGATAAAGAAGTTGTGGTATTCACTTACAAAGCAATATCACTCAGCAATGAAATCTATGTCATCAGGCCCTTAGCAGCACAATGAGTGGATTCAGGTATGATGATTCTAACTGAAATAAGTCACACAGAAAAAGAAACATCATAAGATATCAGTAATACACGGAATGGAAACTTGGCTACACAGGAACTGAATTACAGAACAGAACAGGGTCTCAAATTTAGAAAACCAACTTATGCTTGCTTAAGGGGAAAGGTGAGTTGGGGTGCTGCATAAAACCAGAGATTGAAATGAGCACAGATAAAGTTCCTTAAGCCAAATATGGAATAGACAAGAGCTACTCCTTGCTCAACGAAATGGACTCAACACCGCATATTAAACGCCTAAGAATGTACCTGACTAGTAAGTATCTTAAAACCTATGGATTGCTATGTCTCCGAAAGAGAATCAAGCATGTGTACAGGCGCATAAACGCAGCAGTGATAGGATTGGAGATGTTCAGTGAGCAAATGAAGACCCTTTGAAGTCATATTGCATGGTACCCATTCCACGGGTTTCAACTACCCAGGTTTTAGGTATTCTTCCTTCAGCTAAAACATGCATGTGGAACCCAGAGTATGATCAACCATGTGATCGGGAGACGTGCTCAAATATGTCTCAGTTTTTGTACCCTGGTACTCGGGTGCAACATTCCAGACGCTTTACTAACACTCTCCCCACTTGGAGAGTCAGCGCCTTTAACCTCCTGTTTGGCCCAGTTTGCAATTTCTGCGGAAGATGAACAGGAATAGCGAGAACCAATGAGAGGCTAGCTGGAGGTGTCTGGACGGGCAAATTTAACTCTCATTTCCCACCAGGAAGAGGAATTAACCAAAGGCTCAGCATGCCGTACCGGAACCAGATTAGGGCCTGAAGCCATCCTGCGGTGTTGCGGCCAGCTCAAAAGAAAGCGAGTTGAAGAAAGGAGCTCAGGGGCACTGTAATTCACAAACCTGCAGAGTTATAAATGACAGCTATCGTCCAAAAATAGACTGAAGTAAGGCTGCCAAGAGGACTTGAAAGCGGGGCAGAATTGCAGGAAACCGATTTCAGGAGGTAGACTGGAATTGCATTGAAAGCATAGGAAAAGAGGCAGAACGTCCACAATGATGCACTTGGCCAAAAAGGGCGTATGCGTTTTTTCCTGAATATATTCAGGAAAAAACGCATACGCCCTTTTTGGCCAACCAAGCAAGCTTGCAAAGGAAATCTGCACTACAATGAAGTCTCACTTCCCCCCAGTCAAAAGGGCCATCTGAAAAAAGTGTAAAATCCAGAAAGGCAGGACAGGCCATGGAGAACTGGGAGCCTTGTTATGCTGATGGGCAGGATGAAAATTGCCAACAGACACTCGGGAGAAGTGTATGGTGTTTCCTGAAACATCTAAAAAACAAAGCAACAGAGCCTAGGGCACTGCCACTTATGGTCCTATAGCTTAGGGAAATTAAAATCAAAAAGACACAGCCACCCCAAAGTTTGGGATGCCTCTGTTTACAAGAACCTCGTTTACAGTACAAGTTCAACATCGCAGAAAGTGAAAAATGGATAAAGAAGTTGTGGTATTTACTTACAAAGCAATATCACTCAGCAATGAAATCTATGTCATCAGGCCCTTAGCAGCACAATGAGTGGATTCAGGTATGATGATTCTAACTGAAATAAGTCACACAGAAAAAGAAACATCATAAGATATCAGTAATACACGGAATGGAAACTTGGCTACACAGGAACTGAATTACAGAACAGAACAGGGTCTCAAATTTAGAAAACCAACTTATGCTTGCTTAAGGGGAAAGGTGAGTTGGGGTGCTGCATAAAACCAGAGATTGAAATGAGCACAGATAAAGTTCCTTAAGCCAAATATGGAATAGACAAGAGCTACTCCTTGCTCAATGAAATGGACTCAACACCGCATATTAAACGCCTAAGAATGTACCTGACTAGTAAGTATCTTAAAACCTATGGATTGCTATGTCTCCGAAAGAGAATCAAGCATGTGTACAGGGGCATAAACGCAGCAGTGATAGGATTGGAGAGGTTCGGTGAGCATATGAAGACCCTTTGAAGTCATATTGCATGGTACCCATTCCACGGGTCTCAACTCTCCAGTTTTAAGGTATTCTTCCTTCAGCTAAAACATGCATGTGGAACCCAGAGTATGATCAACCATGTGAACGGGAGACGTGTTCAAATATGTCTCAGTTTTCCTCACCTGGTACTCGGGTGCAACATTCCAGACGCTTTACTAACACTCTCCCCACTTGGAGAGTCAGTCCCTTTAACCTCCTGTTTGGCCCAGTTTGCAATTTCTGCGGAAGATGAACAGGAATAGCGAGAACCAATGAGAGACTAGCTGGAGGTCTCTGAACGGGCAAATTTAACTCTCATTTCCCACCAGGAAGAGGAATTAACCAAAGGCTCAGCATGCCGGGCCGGAACCAGATTAGGGCCTGAAGCCATCCTGCGGTGTTGCGGCCAGGTCACAAGAAAGCGAGTTGAAGAAAGGAGCTCAGGGGCACTGTAATTCACAAACCTGCAGAGTTATAAATGACAGCTATCGTCCAAAAATAGACTGAAGTAAGGCTGCCAAGAGGACTTGAAAGCGGGGCAGAATTGCAGGAAACCGATTTCAGGAGGTAGACTGGAATTGCATTGAAAGCATAGGAAAAGAGGCAGAACGTCCACAATGATGCACTTGGCCAAAAAGGGCGTATGCGTTTTTTCCTGAATATATTCAGGAAAAAACGCATACGCCCTTTTTGGCCAACCAAGCAAGCTTGCAAAGGAAATCTGCACTACAATGAAGTGTCACTTCCCCCCGGTCAAAAGGGCCATCTGAAAAAAGTGTAAAATCCAGAAAGGCAGGACAGGCCATGGAGAACTGGGAGCCTTGTTATGCTGATGGGCGGGATGTAAATTGCAAACAGACACTGGGAAGAAGTGTATGGTGTTTCCTGAAACATCTAAAAAACAAAGCAACAGAGCCTAGGGCACTTCCACTTATGGTCCTATAGCTTAGGGAAATTAAAATCAAAAAGACACAGCCACCCCAAAGTTTGGGACGCCTCCGTTTACAAGAACCTCGTTTACCGTACAAGTTCAATATCACAGAAAGTGAAAAATGGATAAAGAACTTGTGGTACTTACGTACAATGCAGTATCACTCAGCAATGAAATCTATGTCATCAGGCCCGTAGCAGCATAATGAGTGGATTCAGGTACGATGATTCTAACTGAAATAAGTCACACAGAAAAAGAAACATCATAAGATATCACTAATACACGGAATGTAACCTTGGCTACACAGGAACTGCATTCCAAAACAGAACAGGGTCTCAAATTTAGAAAACCAACTTATGCTTGCTTCAGGGTAAAGGTGAGTTGGGATGCTGCATAAAACCAGAGATTGAAATGAGCACAGATAAAGTTCCTTAAGCCAAATATGGAATAGACAAGAGCTACTCCTTGCTCAATGAAATGGACTCAACACCCCATATTAAACGCCTAAGAATGTACCTGAGTAGTCAGTATCTTAAAACCTATGGATTGCTATGTCTCCAAAAGTGAATCAAGCGTGTGTACAGGGGCATAAACGCAGCAGTGATAGGATTGGAGAGGTTCGGTGAGCAAATGAAGACCCTTTGAAGTCATATTGCATGGTACCCATTCCACGGGTTTCAACTACCCAGGTTTTAGGTATTCTTCCTTCAGCTAAAACATGCATGTGGAACCCAGAGTATGATCAACCATGTGAACGGGAGACGTGTTCAAATATGTCTCAGTTTTCCTCACCTGGTACTCGGGTGCAACATTCCAGACGCTTTACTAACACTCTCCCCACTTGGAGAGTCAGCGCCTTTAACCTCCTGTTTGGCCCAGTTTGCAATTTCTGCGGAAGATGAACAGGAATAGGGAGAACCAATGAGAGACTAGCTGGAGGTCTCTGAACGAGCAAATTTAACTCTCATTTCCCACCAGGAAGAGGAATTAACCAAAGGCTCAGCATGCCGGGCCAGAACCAGATTAGGGCCTGAAGCCATCCTGCTGTGTTGCGGCCAGGTCACAAGAAAGCGAGTTGAAGAAAGGAGCTCAGGGACACTGTAATTCACAAACCTGCAGAGTTATAAATGACAGCTATCGTCCAAAAATAGACTGAAGTAAGGCTGCCAAGAGGACTTGAAAGCGGGGCAGAATTGCAGGAAACCGATTTCAGGAGGTAGACTGAAATTGCATTGAAAGCATAGGAAAAGAGGCAGAACGTCCACAATGATGCACTTGGCCAAAAAGGGCGTATGCGTTTTTTCCTGAATATATTCAGGAAAAAACGCATACGCCCTTTTTGGCCAACCAAGCAAGCTTGCAAAGGAAATCTGCACTACAATGAAGTCTCACTTCCCCCCGGTCAAAAGGGCCATCTGAAAAAAGTGTAAAATCCAGAAAGGCAGGACAGGCCATGGAGAACTGGGAGCCTTGTTATGCTGATGGGTGGGATGTAAATTACCAACAGACACTCAGGAGAAGTGTATGGTGTTTCCTGAAACATCTAAAAAACAAAGCAACAGAGCCTAGGGCACTGCCACTTATGGTCCTATAGCTTAGGGAAATTAAAATCAAAAAGACACAGCCACCCCAAAGTTTGGGACGCCTCTGTTTACAAGAACCTCGTTTACAGTACAAGTTCAACATCGCAGAAAGTGAAAAATGGATAAAGAAGTTGTGGTATTTACTTACAAAGCAATATCACTCAGCAATGAAATCTGTGTCATCAGGCCCTTAGCAGCACAATGAGTGGATTCAGGTATGATGATTCTAACTGAAATAAGTCACACAGAAAAAGAAACATCATAAGATATCAGTAATACACGGAATGGAAACTTGGCTACACAGGAACTGAATTACAGAACAGAACAGGGTCTCAAATTTAGAAAACCAACTTATGCTTGCTTAAGGGGAAAGGTGAGTTGGGGTGCTGCATAAAACCAGAGATTGAAATGAGCACAGATAAAGTTCCTTAAGCCAAATATGGAATAGACAA
This sequence comes from Delphinus delphis, assembly GCF_949987515.2. Classification (NCBI taxonomy): domain Eukaryota; kingdom Metazoa; phylum Chordata; class Mammalia; order Artiodactyla; family Delphinidae; genus Delphinus; species Delphinus delphis. The sequence goes on along the minus strand of NW_027192698.1, from coordinate 1,188,490 downwards.
GAGCTACTCCTTGCTCAACGAAATGGACTCAAAACCGCATATTAAACGCCTAAGAATGTACCTGACTAGTAAGTATCTTAAAACCTATGGATTGCTATGTATCCGAAAGAGAATCAAGCATGTGTACAGGGGCATAAACGCAGCAGTGATAGGATTGGAGAGGTTCGGTGAGCAAATGAAGACCCTTTGAAGTCATATTGCATGGTACCCATTACACGGGTCTTAACTCTCCAGGTTTAAGGTATTCTTCCTTCAGCTAAAACATGCATGTGGAACCCAAGTATGATCAACCATGTGAACGGGAGACGTGTTCAAATATTTCTCAGTTTTCCTCCCCTGGTACTCGGGTGCAACATTCCAGACGCTTTACTAACACTCTCCCCACTTGGAGAGTCAGCGCCTTTAACCTCCTGTTTGGCCCAGTTTGCAATTTCTGCGGAAGATGAACAGGAATAGCGAGAACCAATGAGAGACTAGCTGGAGGTGTCTGGACGGGCAAATTTAACTCTCATTTCCCACCAGGAAGAGGAAATAACCAAAGGCTCAGCGTGCCGTGCCGGAACCAGATTAGGGCCTGAAGCCATCCTGCGGTGTTGCAGCCAGGTCACAAGAAAGCGAGTTGAAGAAAGGAGCTCAGGGGCACTGTAATTCACAAACCTGCAGAGTTATAAATGACAGCTATCGTCCAAAAATAGACTGAAGTAAGGCTGCCAAGAGGACTTGAAAGCGGGGCAGAATTGCAGGAAACCGATTTCAGGAGGTAGACTGGAATTGCATTGAAAGCATAGGAAAAGAGGCAGAACGTCCACAATGATGCACTTGGCCAAAAAGGGCGTATGCGTTTTTTCCTGAAAATATTCAGGAAAAAACGCATACGCCCTTTTTGGCCAACCAAGCAAGCTTGCAAAGGAAATCTGCACTACAATGAAGTCTCACTTCCCCCCGGTCAAAAGGGCCATCTGAAAAAAGTGTAAAATCCAGAAAGGCAGGACAGGCCATGGAGAACTGGGAGCCTTGTTATGCTGACGGGCGGCATGTAAATTGCCAACAACCACTCGGGAGAAGTGTATGGTGTTTCCTGAAACATCTAAAAAACAAAGCAACAGAGCCTAGGGCACTTCCACTTATGGTCCTATAGCTTAGGGAAATTAAAATCAAAAAGACACAGCCACCCCAAAGTTTGGAACGGCTCTGTTTACAAGAACCTCGTTTACAGTACAAGTTCAACATCGCAGAAAGTGAAAAATGGATAAAGAAGTTGTGGTATTCACTTACAAAGCAATATCACTCAGCAATGAAATCTATGTCATCAGGCCCTTAGCAGCACAATGAGTGGATTCAGGTATGATGATTCTAACTGAAATAAGTCACACAGAAAAAGAAACATCATAAGATATCAGTAATACACGGAATGTAAACTTGGCTACACAGGAACTGAATTACAGAACAGAACAGGGTCTCAAATTTAGAAAACCAACTTATGCTTGCTTAAGGGGAAAGGTGAGTTGGGGTGCTGCATAAAACCAGAGATTGAAATGAGCACAGATAAAGTTCCTTAAGCCAAATATGGAATAGACAAGAGCTACTCCTTGCTCAACGAAATGGACTCAACACCGCATATTAAACGCCTAACAATGTACCTGACTAGTAAGTATCTTAAAACCTATGGATTGCTATGTCTCCGAAAGAGAATCAAGCATGTGTACAGGGGCATAAACGCAGCAATGATAGGATTGGAGAGGTTCGGTGAGCAAATGAAGACCCTTTGAAGTCATATTGAATGGTACCCATTACACGGGTCTTAACTCTCCAGGTTTAAGGTATTCTTCCTTCAGCTAAAACATGCATGTGGAACCCAAGTATGATCAACCATGTGAACGGGAGACGTGTTCAAATATGTCTCAGTTTTCGTACCCTGGTACTCGGGTGCAACATTCCAGACGCTTTACTAACACTCTCCCCACTTGGAGAGTCAGCGCCTTTAACCTCCTGTTTGGCCCAGTTTGCAATTTCTGCGGAAGATGAACAGGAATAGCGAGAACCAATGAGAGACTAGCTGGAGGTGTCTGGACGGGCAAATTTAACTCTCATTTCCCACCAGGAAGAGGAAATAACCAAAGGCTCAGCGTGCCGTGCCGGAACCAGATTAGGGCCTGAAGCCATCCTGCGGTGTTGCGGCCAGCTCACAAGAAAGCGAGTTGAAGAAAGGAGCTCAGGGGCACTGTAATTCACAAACCTGCAGAGTTATAAATGACAGCTATCGTCCAAAAATAGACTGAAGTAAGGCTGCCAAGAGGACTTGAAAGCGGGGCAGAATTGCAGGAAACCGATTTCAGGAGGTAGACTGGAATTGCATTGAAAGCATAGGAAAAGAGGCAGAACGTCCACAATGATGCACTTGGCCAAAAAGGGCGTATGCGTTTTTTCCTGAATATATTCAGGAAAAAACGCATACGCCCTTTTTGGCCAACCAAGCAAGCTTGCAAAGGAAATCTGCACTACAATGAAGTCTCACTTCCCCCCGGTCAAAAGGGCCATCTGAAAAAAGGGTAAAATCCAGAAAGGCAGGACAGGCCATGGAGAACTGGGAGCCTTGTTATGCTGATGGGCGGGATGTAAATTGCCAACAACCACTCGGGAGAAGTGTATGGTGTTTCCTGAAACATCTAAAAAACAAAGCAACAGAACCTAGGGCACTTCCACTTATGGTCCTATAGCTTAGGGAAATTAAAATCAAAAAGACACAGCCACCCCAAAGTTTGGAACGGCTCTGTTTACAAGAACCTCGTTTACAGTACAAGTTCAACATCTCAGAAAGTGAAAAATGGATAAAGAAGTTGTGGTATTCACTTACAAAGCAATATCACTCAGCAATGAAATCTATGTCATCAGGCCCGTAGCAGCATAATGAGTGGATTCAGGTACGATGATTCTAACTGAAATAAGTCACACAGAAAAAGAAACATCATAAGATATCACTAATACACGGAATGTAAACTTGGCTACACAGGAACTGAATTACAGAACAGAACAGGGTCTCAAATTTAGAAAACCAACTTATGCTTGCTTAAGGGGAAAGGTGAGTTGGGGTGCTGCATAAAACCAGAGATTGAAATGAGCACAGATAAAGTTCCTTAAGCCAAATATGGAATAGACAAGAGCTACTCCTTGCTCAACGAAATGGACTCAACACCCCATATTAAACGCCTAAGAATGTACCTGACTAGTAAGTATCTTAAAACCTATGGATTGCTATGTCTCCAAAAGAGAATCAAGCGTGTGTACAGGGGCATAAACGCAGCAGTGATAGGGTTGGAGAGGTTCGGTGAGCAAATGAAGACCCTTTGTAGTCATATTGCATGGTACCTATTCCACGGGTTTCAACTACCCAGGTTTTAGGTATTCTTCCTTCAGCTAAAACATGCATGTGGAACCCAGAGTATGATCAACCATGTGAACGGGAGACGTGTTCAAATATGTCTCAGTTTTCCTCACCTGGTACTCGGGTGCAACATTCCAGACGCTTTACTAACACTCTCCCGACTTGGAGAGTCAGTCCCTTTAACCTCCTGTTTGGCCCAGTTTGCAATTTCTGCGGAAGATGAACAGGAATAGCGAGAACCAATGAGAGACTAGCTGGAGGTCTCTGAACGGGCAAATTTAACTCTCATTTCCCACCAGGAAGAGGAATTAACCAAAGGCTCAGCATGCCGGGCCGGAACCAGATTAGGGCCTGAAGCCATCCTGCGGTGTTGCGGCCAGGTCACAAGAAAGCGAGTTGAAGAAAGGAGCTCAGGGGCACTGTAATTCACAAACCTGCAGAGTTATAAATGACAGCTATCGTCCAAAAGTAGACTGAAGTAAGGCTGCCAAGAGAAATTGAAAGCGGGGCAGAATTGCAGGAAACCGATTTCAGGAGGTAGACTGGAATTGCATTGAAAGCATAGGAAAAGAGGCAGAACGTCCACAATGATGCACTTGGCCAAAAAGGGCGTATGCATTTTTTCCTGAATATATTCAGGAAAAAACGCATACGCCCTTTTTGGCCAACCAAGCAAGCTTGCAAAGGAAATCTGCACTACAATGAAGTCTCACTTCCCCCCGGTCAAAAGGGCCATCTGAAAAAAGTGTAAAATCCAGAAAGGCAACAGGCCATTGAGAACTGGGAGCCTTGTTATGCTGATGGGCGGGATGTAAATTGCCAACAGACACTCAGGAGAAGTGTATGGTGTTTCCTGAAACATCTAAAAAACAAAGCAACAGAGCCTAGGGCACTTCCACTTATGGTCCTATAGCTTAGGGAAATTAAAATCAAAAAGACACAGCCACCCCAAAGTTTGGGACGCCTCCGTTTACAAGAACCTCGTTTACCGTACAAGTTCAATATCACAGAAAGTGAAAAATGGATAAAGAACTTGTGGTACTTACGTACAATGCAGTATCACTCAGCAATGAAATCTATGTCATCAGGCCCGTAGCAGCATAATGAGTGGATTCAGGTACGATGATTCTAACTGAAATAAGTCACACAGAAAAAGAAACATCATAAGATATCACTAATACACGGAATGTAACCTTGGCTACACAGGAACTGCATTCCAAAACAGAACAGGGTCTCAAATTTAGAAAACCAACTTATGCTTGCTTCAGGGTAAAGGTGAGTTGGGATGCTGCATAAAACCAGAGATTGAAATTAGCACAGATAAAGTTCCTTAAGCCAAATATGGAATAGACAAGAGCTACTCCTTGCTCAATGAAATGGACTCAACACCCCATATTAAACGCCTAAGAATGTACCTGACTAGTAAGTATCTTAAAACCTATGGATTGCTATGTCTCCAAAAGTGAATCAAGCGTGTGTACAGGGGCATAAACGCAGCAGTGATAGGGTTGGAGAGGTTCGGTGAGCAAATGAAGACCCTTTGAAGTCATATTGCATGGTACCCATTACACGGGTCTTAACTCTCCAGGTTTTAGGTATTCTTCCTTCAGCTAAAACATGCATGTGGAACCCAGAGTATGATCAACCATGTGAACGGGAGACGTGTTCAAATATGTCTCAGTTTTCCTCACCTGGTACTCGGGTGCAACATTCCAGACGCTTTACTAACACTCTCCCCACTTGGAGAGTCAGCGCCTTTAACCTCCTGTTTGGCCCAGTTTGCAATTTCTGCGGAAGATGAACAGGAATAGCGAGAACCAATGAGAGGCTAGCTGGAGGTGTCTGGACGGGCAAATTTAACTCTCATTTCCCACCAGGAAGAGGAAATAACCAAAGGCTCAGCGTGCCGTGCCGGAACCAGATTAGGGCCTGAAGCCATCCTGCGGTGTTGCGGCCAGGTCACAAGAAAGCGAGTTGAAGAAAGGAGCTCAGGGGCACTGTAATTCACAAACCTGCAGAGTTATAAATGACAGCTATCGTCCAAAAATAGACTGAAGTAAGGCTGCCAAGAGGACTTGAAAGCGGGGCAGAATTGCAGGAAACCGATTTCAGGAGGTAGACTGGAATTGCATTGAAAGCATAGGAAAAGAGGCAGAACGTCCACAATGATGCACTTGGCCAAAAAGGGCGTATGCGTTTTTTCCTGAATATATTCAGGAAAAAACGCATACGCCCTTTATGGCCAACCAAGCAAGCTTGCAAAGGAAATCTGCACTACAATGAAGTCTCACTTCCCCCCGGTCAAAAGGGCCATCTGAAAAAAGTGTAAAATCCAGAAAGGCAGGACAGGCCATGGAGAACTGGGAGCCTTGTTATGCTGATGGGCGGGATGTAAATTGCCAACAACCACTCAGGAGAAGTGTATGGTGTTTCCTGAAACATCTAAAAAACAAAGCAACAGAGCCTAGGTCACTTCCACTTATGGTCCTATAGCTTAGGGAAATTAAAATCAAAAAGACACAGCCACCCTAAAGTTTGGAACGGCTCTGTTTACAAGAACCTCGTTTACAGTACAAGTTCAACATCGCAGAAAGTGAAAAATGGATAAAGAAGTTGTGGTATTTACTTACAAAGCAATATCACTCAGCAATGAAATCTGTGTCATCAGGCCCTTAGCAGCACAATGAGTGGATTCAGGTATGATGATTCTAACTGAAATAAGTCACACAGAAAAAGAAACATCATAAGATATCAGTAATACACGGAATGTAAACTTGGCTACACAGGAACTGAATTACAGAACAGAACAGGGTCTCAAATTTAGAAAACCAACTTATTCTTGCTTAAGGGGAAAGGTGAGTTGGGGTGCTGCATAAAACCAGAGATTGAAATGAGCACAGATAAAGTTTCTTAAGCCAAATATGGAATAGACAAGAGCTACTCCTTGCTCAACGAAATGGACTCAACACCCCATATTAAACGCCTAAGAATGTACCTGACTAGTAAGTATCTTAAAACCTATGGATTGCTATGTCTCCGAAAGAGAATCAAGCATGTGTACAGGGGCATAAACGCAGCAGTGATAGGATTGGAGAGGTTCGGTGAGCAAATGAAGACCCTTTGAAGTCATATTGCATGGTACCCATTCCACGGGTTTCAACTACCCAGGTTTAAGGTATTCTTCCTTCAGCTAAAACATGCATGTGGAACCTACAGTATGATCAACCATGTGATCAGGAGACCTGTTCAAATATGTCTCAGTTTTCCTCCCCTGGTACTCGGGTGCAACATTCCAGACGCTTTACTAACACTCTCCCCACTTGGAGCGTCAGTCCCTTTAACCTCCTGTTTGGCCCAGTTTGCAATTTCTGCGGAAGATGAACAGGAATAGCGAGAACCAATGAGAGGCTAGCTGGAGGTGTCTGGACGGGCAAATTTAACTCTCATTTCCCACCAGGAAGAGGAATTAACCAAACGCTCAGCATGCTGGGCCGGAACCAGATTAGGGCCTGAAGCCATCCTGCGGTGTTGCGGCCAGGTCACAAGAAAGCGAGTTGAAGAAAGGAGCTCAGGGGCACTGTAATTCACAAACCTGCAGAGTTATAAATGACAGCTATCGTCCAAAAATAGACTGAAGTAAGGCTGCCAAGAGGACTTGAAAGCGGGGCAGAATTGCAGGAAACCGATTTCAGGAGGTAGACTGGAATTGCATTGAAAGCATAGGAAAAGAGGCAGAACGTCCACAATGATGCACTTGGCCAAAAAGGGCGTATGCGTTTTTTCCTGAATATATTCAGGAAAAAACGCATACGCCCTTTTTGGCCAACCAAGCAAGCTTGCAAAGGAAATCTGCACTACAATGAAGTCTCACTTCCCCCCAGTCAAAAGGGCCATCTGAAAAAAGTGTAAAATCCAGAAAGGCAGGACAGGCCATGGAGAACTGGGAGCCTTGTTATGCTGATGGGCGGGATGTAAATTGCCAACAACCACTCGGGAGAAGTGTATGGTGTTTCCTGAAACATCTAAAAAACAAAGCAACAGAACCTAGGGCACTTCCACTTATGGTCCTATAGCTTAGGGAAATTAAAATCAAAAAGACACAGCCACCCCAAAGTTTGGAACGGCTCTGTTTACAAGAACCTCGTTTACAGTACAAGTTCAACATCGCAGAAAGTGAAAAATGGATAAAGAAGTTGTGGTATTTACTTACAAAGCAATATCACTCAGCAATGAAATCTGTGTCATCAGGCCCTTAGCAGCACAATGAGTGGATTCAGGTATGATGATTCTAACTGAAGTAAGTCACACAGAAAAAGAAACATCATAAGATATCAGTAATACACGGAATGTAAACTTGGCTACACAGGAACTGCATTCCAAAACAGAACAGGGTCTCAAATTTAGAAAACCAACTTATGCTTGCTTAAGGGGAAAGGTGAGTTGGCGTGCTGCATAAAACCAGAGATTGAAATGAGCACAGATAAAGTTCCTTAAGCCAAATATAGAATAGACAAGAGCTACTCCTTGCTCAACGAAATGGACTCAACACCCCATATTAAACGCCTAAGAATGTACCTGACTAGTAAGTATCTTAAAACCTATGGATTGCTATGTCTCCAAAAGAGAATCAAGCGTGTGTACAGGGGCATAAACGCAGCAGTGATAGGATTGGAGAGGTTCGGTGAGCAAATGAAGACCCTTTGAAGTCATATTGCATGGTACCCATTCCACGGGTCTCAACTCTCCAGGTTTAAGGTATTCTTCCTTCAGCTAATACATGCATGTGGAACCCAGAGTATGATCAACCATGTGAACGGAAGACGTGTTCAAATATATCTCAGTTTTCCTCCCCTGGTACTCGGGTGCAACATTCCACACGCTTTACTAACACTCTCCCGACTTGGAGAGTCAGTCCCTTTAACCTCCTGTTTGGCCCAGTTTGCAATTTCTGCGGAAGATGAACAGGAATAGTGAGAACCAATGAGAGACTAGCTGGAGGTGTCTGAACGGGCAAATTTAACTCTCATTTCCCACCAGGAAGAGGAATTAACCAAAGGCTCAGCATGCCGTGCCGGAACCAGATTAGGGCCTGAAGCCATCCTGCGGTGTTGCGGCCAGGTCACAAGAAAGCGAGTTGAAGAAAGGAGCTCAGGGGCACTGTAATTCACAAACCTGCAGAGTTATAAATGACAGCTATCGTCCAAAAATAGACTGAAGTAAGGCTGCCAAGAGGACTTGAAAGCGGGGCAGAATTGCAGGAAACCGATTTCAGGAGGTAGACTGGAATTGCATTGAAAGCATAGGAAAAGAGGCAGAACGTCCACAATGATGCACTTGGCCAAAAAGGGCGTATGCGTTTTTCCCTGAATATATTCAGGAAAAAACGCATACGCCCTTTTTGGCCAACCAAGCAAGCTTGCAAAGGAAATCTGCACTACAATGAAGTCTCACTTCCCCCCGGTCAAAAGGGCCATCTGAAAAAAGTGTAAAATCCAGAAAGGCAAGAGGCCATGGAGAACTGGGAGCCTTGTTATGCCGATGGGCGGGAATTAAATTGCCAACAGACACTCGGGAGAAGTGTATGGTGTTTCCTGAAACATCTATAAAACAAAGCAACAGAACCTAGGGCACTTCCACTTATGGTCCTATAGCTTAGGGAAATTAAAATCAAAAAGACACAGCCACCCCAAAGTTTGGAACGGCTCTGTTTACAAGAACCTCGTTTACAGTACAAGTTCAACATCGCAGAAAGTGAAAAATGGATAAAGAACTTGTGGTATTTACTTACAAAGCAATATCACTCAGCAATGAAATCTGTGTCATCAGGCCCTTAGCAGCACAATGAGTGGATTCAGGTATGATGATTCTAACTGAAATAAGTCACACAGAAAAAGAAACATCATAAGATATCAGTAATACACGGAATGTAAACTTGGCTACACAGGAACTGAATTACAGAACAGAACAGGGTCTCAAATTTAGAAAACCAACTTATTCTTGCTTAAGGGGAAAGGTGAGTTGGGGTGCTGCATAAAACCAGAGATTGAAATGAGCACAGATAAAGTTCCTTAAGCCAAATATGGAATAGACAAGAGCTACTCCTTGCTCAACGAAATGGACTCAACACCCCATATTAAACGCCTAAGAATGTACCTGACTAGTAAGTATCTTAAAACCTATGGATTGCTATGTCTCCGAAAGAGAATCAAGCATGTGTACAGGGGCATAAAAGCAGCAGTGATAGGATTGGAGAGGTTCGGTGAGCAAATGAAGACCCTTTGAAGTCATATTGCATGGTACCCATTCCACGGGTTTCAACTACCCAGGTTTAAGGTATTCTTCCTTCAGCTAAAACATGGATGTGGAACCTAGAGTATGATCAACCATGTGATCGGGAGACGTGTTCAAATATGTCTCAGTTTTCCTCCCCTGGTACTCGGGTGCAACATTCCAGACGCTTTACTAACACTCTCCCCACTTGGAGAGTCAGCGCCTTTAACCTCCTGTTTGGCCCAGTTTGCAATTTCTCCGGAAGATGAACAGGAATAGCGAGAACCAATGAGAGGCTAGCTGGAGGTGTCTGGACGGGCAAATTTAACTCTCATTTCCCACCAGGATGAGGAATTAACCAAAGGCTCAGCATGCCGGGCCGGAACCAGATTAGGGCCTGAAGCCATCCTGCGGTGTTGCGGCCAGGTCACAAGAAAGCGAGTTGAAGAAAGGAGCTCAGGGGCACTGTAATTCACAAACCTGCAGAGTTATAAATGACAGCTATCGTCCAAAAATAGACTGAAGTAAGGCTGCCAAGAGGACTTGAAACCGGGGCAGAATTACAGGAAACCGATTTCAGGAGGTAGACTGGAATTGCATTGAAAGCATAGGAAAAGAGGCAGAACGTCCACAATGATGCACTTGGCCAAAAAGGGCGTATGCGTTTTTTCCTGAATATATTCAGGAAAAAACGCATACGCCCTTTTTGGCCAACCAAGCAAGCTTGCAAAGGAAATCTGCACTACAATGAAGTCTCACTTCCCCCCGGTCAAAAGGGCCATCTGAAAAAAGTGTAAAATCCAGAAAGGCAGGACAGGCCATGGAGAACTGGGAGCCTTGTTATGCTGATGGGCGGGATGTAAATTGCCAACAACCACTCGGGAGAAGTGTATGGTGTTTCCTGAAACATCTAAAAAACAAAGCAACAGAAGCTAGGGCACTTCCACTTATGGTCCTATAGCTTAGGGAAATTAAAATCAAAAAGACACAGCCACCCCAAAGTTTGGAACGGCTCTGTTTACAAGAACCTCGTTTGCAGTACAAGTTCAACATCGCAGAAAGTGAAAAATGGATAAAGAAGTTGTGGTATTTACTTACAAAGCAATATCACTCAGCAATGAAATCTGTGTCATCAGGCCCTTAGCAGCACAATGAGTGGATTCAGGTATGATGATTCTAACTGAAGTAAGTCACACAGAAAAAGAAACATCATAAGATATCAGTAATACACGGAATGTAAAATTGGCTACACAGGAACTGAATTACAGAACAGAACAGGGTCTCAAATTTAGAAAACCAACTTATTCTTGCTTAAGGGGAAAGGTGAGTTGGGGTGCTGCATAAAACCAGAGATTGAAATGAGCACAGATAAAGTTCCTTAAGCCAAATATGGAATAGACAAGAGCTACTCCTTGCTCAACGAAATGGACTCAACACCCCATATTAAACGCCTAAGAATGTACCTGACTAGTAAGTATCTTAAAACCTATGGATTGCTATGTCTCCGAAAGAGAATCAAGCATGTGTACAGGGGCATAAACGCAGCAGTGATAGGATTGGAGTGGTTCGGTGAGCAAATGAAGACCCTTTGAAGTCATATTGCATGGTACCCATTACACGGGTTTCAACTACCCAGGTTTAAGGTATTCTTCCTTCAGCTAAAACATGCATGTGGAACCTAGAGTATGATCAACCATGTGATCGGGAGACGTGTTCAAATATGTCTCAGTTTTCCTCCCCTGGTACTCGGGTGCAACATTCCAGACGCTTTACTAACACTCTCCCCACTTGGAGAGTCAGCGCCTTTAACCTCCTGTTTGGCCCAGTTTGCAATTTCTGCGGAAGATGAACAGGAATAGCGAGAACCAATGAGAGGCTAGCTGGAGGTGTCTGGACGGGCAAATTTAACTCTCATTTCCCACCAGAATGAGGAATTAACCAAAGGCTCAGCATGCCATACCGGAACCAGATTAGGGCCTGAAGCCATCCTGCGGTGTTGCGGCTAGGTCACAAGAAAGCGAGTTGAAGAAAGGAGCTCAGGGGCACTGTAATTCACAAACCTGCAGAGTTATAAATGACAGCTATCGTCCAAAAATAGACTGAAGTAAGGCTGCCAAGAGGACTTGAAAGCGGGGCAGAATTGCAGGAAACCGATTTCAGGAGGTAGACTGGAATTGCATTGAAAGCATAGGAAAAGAGGCAGAACGTCCACAATGATGCACTTGGCCAAAAAGGGCGTATACGTTTTTTCCTGAATATATTCAGGAAAAAACGCATACGCCCTCTTTGGCCAACCAAGCAAGCTTGCAAAGGAAATCTGCACTACAATGAAGTCTCACTTCCCCCCGGTCAAAAGGGCCATCTGAAAAAAGTGTAAAATCCAGAAAGGCAGGACAGGCCATGGAGAACTGGGAGCCTTGTTATGCTGATCGGCGGGATGTAAATTGCCAACAACCACTCGGGAGAAGTGTATGGTGTTTCCTGAAACATCTAAAAAACAAAGCAACAGAACCTAGGGCACTTCCACTTATGGTCCTATAGCTTAGGGAAATTAAAATCAAAAAGACACAGCCACCCCAAAGTTTGGAACGGCTCTGTTTACAAGAACCTCGTTTACAGTACAAGTTCAACATCGCAGAAAGTGAAAAATGGATAAAGAAGTTGTGGTATTTACTTACAAAGCAATATCACTCAGCAATGAAATCTGTGTCATCAGGCCCTTAGCAGCACAATGACTGGATTCAGGTATGATGATTCTAACTGAAATAAGTCACACAGAAAAAGAAACATCATAAGATATCAGTAATACACGGAATGTAAACTTGGATACACAGGAACTGAATTACAGAACAGAACAGGGTCTCAAATTTAGAAAACCAACTTTGGCTTGCTTAAGGGTAAAGGTGAGTTGGGGTGCTGCATAAAACCAGAGATTGAAATGAGCACAGATAAAGTTCCTTAAGTCAAATATGGAATAGACAAGAGCTACTCCTTGCTCAACGAAATGGACTCAACACCCCATATTAAACGCCTAAGAATGTACCTGACTAGTAAGTATCTTAAAACCTATGGATTGCTATGTCTCCGAAAGAGAATCAAGCATGTGTACAGGGGCATAAACGCAGCAGTGATAGGATTGGAGAGGTTCGGTGAGCAAATGAAGACCCTTTGAAGTCATATTGCATGGTACCCATTACACGGGTCTCAACTCTCCAGGTTTAAGGTATTCTTCCTTCAGCTAAAACATGCATGTGGAACCCAAGTATGATCAACCATGTGAACGGGAGACGTGTTCAAATATTTCTCAGTTTTCCTCCCCTGGTACTCGGGTGCAACATTCCAGACGCTTTACTAACACTCTCCCCACTTGGAGAGTCAGCGCCTTTAACCTCCTGTTTGGCCCAGTTTGCAATTTCTGCGGAAGATGAACAGGAATAGCGAGAACCAATGAGAGGCTAGCTGGAGGTGTCTGGACGGGCAAATTTAACTCTCATTTCCCACCAGAATGAGGAATTAACCAAAGGCTCAGCATGCCGGGCCGGAACCAGATTAGGGCCTGAAGCCATCCTGCGGTGTTGCGGCCAGGTCACAAGAAAGCGAGTTGAAGAAAGGAGCTCAGGGGCACTGTAATTCACAAACCTGCAGAGTTATAAATGACAGCTATCGTCCAAAAATAGACTGAAGTAAGGCTGCCAAGAGGACTTGAAAGCGGGGCAGAATTGCAGGAAACCGATTTCAGGAGGTAGACTGGAATTGCATTGAAAGCATAGGAAAAGAGGCAAAACGTCCACAATGATGCACTTGGCCAAAAAGGGCGTATGCGTTTTTTCCTGAATATATTCAGGAAAAAACGCATACGCCCTTTTTGGCCAACCAAGCAAGCTTGCAAAGGAAATCTGCACTACAATGAAGTCTCACTTCCCCCCGGTCAAAAGGGCCATCTGAAAAAAGTGTAAAATCCAGAAAGGCAGGACAGGCCATGGAGAACTGGGAGCCTTGTTATGCTGATGGGCGGGATGTAAATTGCCAACAGACACTCGGGAGAAGTGTATGGTGTTTCCTGAAACATCTAAAAAACAAAGCAACAGAGCCTAGGGCACTGCCACTTATGGTCCTATAGCTTAGGGAAATTAAAATCAAAAAGACAAAGCCACCCCAAAGTTTGGGACGCCTCTGTTTACAAGAACCTCGTTTACAGTACAAGTTCAACATTGCAGAAAGTGAAAAATGGATAAAGAAGTTGTGGTATTTAATTACAAAGCAATATCACTCAGCAATGAAATCTGTGTCATCAGGCCCTTAGCAGCACAATGAGTGGATTCAGGTATGATGATTCTAACTGAAATAAGTCACACAGAAAAAGAAACATCATAAGATATCAGTAATACACGGAATGTAAACTTGGCTACACAGGAACTGAATTACAGAACAGAACAGGGTCTCAAATTTAGAAAACCAACTTAGGCTTGCTTAAGGGTAAAGGTGAGTTGGGGTGCTGCATAAAACCAGAGATTGAAATGAGCACAGATAAAGTTCCTTAAGTCAAATATGGAATAGACAAGAGCTACTCCTTGCTCAACGAAATGGACTCAACACCCCATATTAAACGCCTAAGAATGTATCTGACTAGTAAGTATCTTAAAACCTATGGATTGCTATGTCTCCGAAAGAGAATCAAGCATGTGTACAGGGGCATAAACGCAGCAGTGATAGGATTGGAGAGGTTCGGTGAGCAAATGAAGACCCTTTGAAGTCATATTGCATGGTACCCATTACACGGGTCTTAACTCTCCAGGTTTAAGGTATTCTTCCTTCAGCTAAAACATGCATGTGGAACCCAAGTATGATCAACCATGTGAACGTGAGACGTGTTCAAATATGTCTCAGTTTTCCTCCCCTGGTACTCGGGTGCAACATTCCAGACGCTTTACTAACACTCTCCCCACTTGGAGAGTCAGCGCCTTTAACCTCCTGTTTGACCCAGTTTGCAATTTCTGCGGAAGATGAACAGGAATAGCGAGAACCAATGAGAGGCTAGCTGGAGGTGTCTGGACGGGCAAATTTAACTCTCATTTCCCACAAGGAAGAGGAAATAACCAAAGGCTCAGCATGCCGGGCCGCAACCAGATTAGGGCCTGAAGCCATCCTGCGGTGTTGCGGCCAGGTCACAAGAAAGCGAGTTGAAGAAAGGAGTTCAGGGGCACTGTAATTCACAAACCTGCAGAGTTATAAATGACAGCTATCGTCCAAAAATAGACTGAAGTAAGGCTGCCAAGAGGACTTGAAAGCGGGGCAGAATTGCAGGAAACCGATTTCAGGAGGTAGACTGGAATTGCATTGAAAGCATAGGAAAAGAGGCAAAACGTCCACAATGATGCACTTGGCCAAAAAGGGCGTATGCGTTTTTTCCTGAATATATTCAGGAAAAAACGCATACGCCCTTTTTGGCCAACCAAGCAAGCTTGCAAAGGAAATCTGCACTACAATGAAGTCTCACTTCCCCCCGGTCAAAAGGGCCATCTGAAAAAAGTGTAAAATCCAGAAAGGCAGGACAGGCCATGGAGAACTGGGAGCCTTGTTATGCTGATGGGCGGGATGTAAATTGCCAACAACCACTCGGGAGAAGTGTATGGTGTTTCCTGAAACATCTAAAAAACAAAGCAACAGAGCCTAGGGCACTGCCACTTATGGTCCTATAGCTTAGGGAAATTAAAATCAAAAAGACAAAGCCACCCCAAAGTTTGGGACGCCTCTGTTTACAAGAACCTCGTTTACAGTACAAGTTCAACATTGCAGAAAGTGAAAAATGGATAAAGAAGTTGTGGTATTTAATTACAAAGCAATATCACTCAGCAATGAAATCTATGTCATCAGGCCCTTAGCATCACAATGAGTGGATTCAGGTATGATGATTCTAACTGAAATAAGTCACACAGAAAAAGAAACATCATAAGATATCAGTAATACACGGAATGTAAACTTGGCTACACAGGAACTGAATTACAGAACAGAACAGGGTCTCAAATTTAGAAAACCAACTTATGCTTGCTTAAGGGTAAAGGTGTGTTGGGGTGCTGCATAAAACCAGAGATTGAAATGAGCACAGATAAAGTTCCTTAAGCCAAATATGGCATAGACAAGAGCTACTCCTTGCTCAACGAAATGGACTCAACACCCCATATTAAACGCCTAAGAATGTACCTGACTAGTAAGTATCTTAAAACCTATGGATTGCTATGTCTCCGAAAGAGAATCAAGCATGTGTACAGGGGCATAAACGCAGCAGTGATAGGATTGGAGAGGTTCGGTGAGCAAATGAAGACCCTTTGAAGTCATATTGCATGGTACCCATTCCACGGGTTTCAACTACCCAGGTTTAAGGTATTCTTCCTTCAGCTAAAACATGCATGTGGAACCTAGAGTATGATCAACCATGTGATCGGGAGACGTGTTCAAATATGTCTCAGTTTTCCTCCCCTGGTACTCGGGTGCAACATTCCACACGCTTTACTAACACTCTCCCCACTTGGAGAGTCAGCGCCTTTAACCTCCTGTTTGCACAGTTTGCAATTTCTGCGGAAGATGAACAGGAATAGCGAGAACCAATGAGAGGCTAGCTGGAGGTGTCTGGACGGGCAAATTTAACTCTCATTTCCCACCAGGAAGAGGAATTAACCAAAGGCTCAGCATGCCGGGCCAGAACCAGATTGGGGCCTGAAGCCATCCTGCGGTGTTGCGGCCAGGTCACAAGAAAGCGAGTTGAAGAAAGGAGCTCAGGGGCACTGTAATTCACAAACCTGCAGAGTTATAAATGACAGCTATCGTCCAAAAATAGACTGAAGTAAGGCTGCCAAGAGGACTTGAAAGCGGGGCAGAATTGCAGGAAACCGATTTCAGGAGGTAGACTGGAATTGCATTGAAAGCATAGGAAAAGAGGCAGAACGTCCACAATGATGCACTTGGCCAAAAAGGGCGTATGCATTTTTTCCTGAATATATTCAGGTAAAAACGCATACGCCCTTTTTGGCCAACCAAGCAAGCTTGCAAAGGAAATCTGCACTACAATGAAGTCTCACTTCCCCCCGGTCAAAAGGGCCATCTGAAAAAAGTGTAAAATCCAGAAAGGCAACAGGCCATTGAGAACTGGGAGCCTTGTTATGCTGATGGGCGGGATGTAAATTGCCAACAGACACTTGGGAGAAGTGTATGGTGTTTCCTGAAACATCTAAAAAACAAAGCAACAGAGCCTAGGGCACTGCCACTTATGGTCCTATAGCTTAGGGAAATTAAAATCAAAAAGACACAGCCACCCCAAAGTTTGGAACGGCTCTGTTTACAAGAACCTCGTTTACAGTACAAGTTCAACATCGCAGAAAGTGAAAAATGGATAAAGAAGTTGTGGTATTCACTTACAAAGCAATATCACTCAGCAATGAAATCTATGTCATCAGGCCCTTAGCAGCACAATGAGTGGATTCAGGTATGATGATTCTAACTGAAATAAGTCACACAGAAAAAGAAACATCATAAGATATCAGTAATATACGGAATGGAAACTTGGCTACACAGGAACTGAATTACAGAACAGAACAGGGTCTCAAATTTAGAAAACCAACTTATTCTTGCTTAAGGGGAAAGGTGAGTTGGGGTGCTGCATAAAACCAGAGATTGAAATGAGCACAGATAAAGTTCCTTAAGCCAAATATGGAATAGACAAGAGCTACTCCTTGCTCAACGAAATGGACTCAACACCCCATATTAAACGCCTAAGAATGTACCTGACTAGTAAGTATCTTAAAACCTATGGATTGCTATGTCTCCGAAAGAGAATCAAGCATGTGTACAGGGGCATAAACGCAGCAGTGATAGGATTGGAGTGGTTCGGTGAGCAAATGAAGACCCTTTGAAGTCATATTGCATGGTACCCATTACACGGGTTTCAACTACCCAGGTTTAAGGTATTCTTCCTTCAGCTAAAACATGCATGTGGAACCTAGAGTATGATCAACCATGTGATCGGGAGACGTGTTCAAATATGTCTCAGTTTTCCTCCCCTGGTACTCGGGTGCAACATTCCAGACGCTTTACTAACACTCTCCCCACTTGGAGAGTCAGCGCCTTTAACCTCCTGTTTGGCCCAGTTTGCAATTTCTGCGGAAGATGAACAGGAATAGCGAGAACCAATGAGAGGCTAGCTGGAGGTGTCTGGACGGGCAAATTTAACTCTCATTTCCCACCAGAATGAGGAATTAACCAAAGGCTCAGCATGCCATACCGGAACCAGATTAGGGCCTGAAGCCATCCTGCGGTGTTGCGGCTAGGTCACAAGAAAGCGAGTTGAAGAAAGGAGCTCAGGGGCACTGTAATTCACAAACCTGCAGAGTTATAAATGACAGCTATCGTCCAAAAATAGACTGAAGTAAGGCTGCCAAGAGGACTTGAAAGCGGGGCAGAATTGCAGGAAACCGATTTCAGGAGGTAGACTGGAATTGCATTGAAAGCATAGGAAAAGAGGCAGAACGTCCACAATGATGCACTTGGCCAAAAAGGGCGTATACGTTTTTTCCTGAATATATTCAGGAAAAAACGCATACGCCCTCTTTGGCCAACCAAGCAAGCTTGCAAAGGAAATCTGCACTACAATGAAGTCTCACTTCCCCCCGGTCAAAAGGGCCATCTGAAAAAAGTGTAAAATCCAGAAAGGCAGGACAGGCCATGGAGAACTGGGAGCCTTGTTATGCTGATCGGCGGGATGTAAATTGCCAACAACCACTCGGGAGAAGTGTATGGTGTTTCCTGAAACATCTAAAAAACAAAGCAACAGAACCTAGGGCACTTCCACTTATGGTCCTATAGCTTAGGGAAATTAAAATCAAAAAGACACAGCCACCCCAAAGTTTGGAACGGCTCTGTTTACAAGAACCTCGTTTACAGTACAAGTTCAACATCGCAGAAAGTGAAAAATGGATAAAGAAGTTGTGGTATTTACTTACAAAGCAATATCACTCAGCAATGAAATCTGTGTCATCAGGCCCTTAGCAGCACAATGACTGGATTCAGGTATGATGATTCTAACTGAAATAAGTCACACAGAAAAAGAAACATCATAAGATATCAGTAATACACGGAATGTAAACTTGGATACACAGGAACTGAATTACAGAACAGAACAGGGTCTCAAATTTAGAAAACCAACTTTGGCTTGCTTAAGGGTAAAGGTGAGTTGGGGTGCTGCATAAAACCAGAGATTGAAATGAGCACAGATAAAGTTCCTTAAGTCAAATATGGAATAGACAAGAGCTACTCCTTGCTCAACGAAATGGACTCAACACCCCATATTAAACGCCTAAGAATGTACCTGACTAGTAAGTATCTTAAAACCTATGGATTGCTATGTCTCCGAAAGAGAATCAAGCATGTGTACAGGGGCATAAACGCAGCAGTGATAGGATTGGAGAGGTTCGGTGAGCAAATGAAGACCCTTTGAAGTCATATTGCATGGTACCCATTACACGGGTCTCAACTCTCCAGGTTTAAGGTATTCTTCCTTCAGCTAAAACATGCATGTGGAACCCAAGTATGATCAACCATGTGAACGGGAGACGTGTTCAAATATTTCTCAGTTTTCCTCCCCTGGTACTCGGGTGCAACATTCCAGACGCTTTACTAACACTCTCCCCACTTGGAGAGTCAGCGCCTTTAACCTCCTGTTTGGCCCAGTTTGCAATTTCTGCGGAAGATGAACAGGAATAGCGAGAACCAATGAGAGGCTAGCTGGAGGTGTCTGGACGGGCAAATTTAACTCTCATTTCCCACCAGAATGAGGAATTAACCAAAGGCTCAGCATGCCGGGCCGGAACCAGATTAGGGCCTGAAGCCATCCTGCGGTGTTGCGGCCAGGTCACAAGAAAGCGAGTTGAAGAAAGGAGCTCAGGGGCACTGTAATTCACAAACCTGCAGAGTTATAAATGACAGCTATCGTCCAAAAATAGACTGAAGTAAGGCTGCCAAGAGGACTTGAAAGCGGGGCAGAATTGCAGGAAACCGATTTCAGGAGGTAGACTGGAATTGCATTGAAAGCATAGGAAAAGAGGCAAAACGTCCACAATGATGCACTTGGCCAAAAAGGGCGTATGCGTTTTTTCCTGAATATATTCAGGAAAAAACGCATACGCCCTTTTTGGCCAACCAAGCAAGCTTGCAAAGGAAATCTGCACTACAATGAAGTCTCACTTCCCCCCGGTCAAAAGGGCCATCTGAAAAAAGTGTAAAATCCAGAAAGGCAGGACAGGCCATGGAGAACTGGGAGCCTTGTTATGCTGATGGGCGGGATGTAAATTGCCAACAGACACTCGGGAGAAGTGTATGGTGTTTCCTGAAACATCTAAAAAACAAAGCAACAGAGCCTAGGGCACTGCCACTTATGGTCCTATAGCTTAGGGAAATTAAAATCAAAAAGACAAAGCCACCCCAAAGTTTGGGACGCCTCTGTTTACAAGAACCTCGTTTACAGTACAAGTTCAACATTGCAGAAAGTGAAAAATGGATAAAGAAGTTGTGGTATTTAATTACAAAGCAATATCACTCAGCAATGAAATCTGTGTCATCAGGCCCTTAGCAGCACAATGAGTGGATTCAGGTATGATGATTCTAACTGAAATAAGTCACACAGAAAAAGAAACATCATAAGATATCAGTAATACACGGAATGTAAACTTGGCTACACAGGAACTGAATTACAGAACAGAACAGGGTCTCAAATTTAGAAAACCAACTTAGGCTTGCTTAAGGGTAAAGGTGAGTTGGGGTGCTGCATAAAACCAGAGATTGAAATGAGCACAGATAAAGTTCCTTAAGTCAAATATGGAATAGACAAGAGCTACTCCTTGCTCAACGAAATGGACTCAACACCCCATATTAAACGCCTAAGAATGTACCTGACTAGTAAGTATCTTAAAACCTATGGATTGCTATGTCTCCGAAAGAGAATCAAGCATGTGTACAGGGGCATAAACGCAGCAGTGATAGGATTGGAGAGGTTCGGTGAGCAAATGAAGACCCTTTGAAGTCATATTGCATGGTACCCATTACACGGGTCTTAACTCTCCAGGTTTAAGGTATTCTTCCTTCAGCTAAAACATGCATGTGGAACCCAAGTATGATCAACCATGTGAACGTGAGACGTGTTCAAATATGTCTCAGTTTTCCTCCCCTGGTACTCGGGTGCAACATTCCAGACGCTTTACTAACACTCTCCCCACTTGGAGAGTCAGCGCCTTTAACCTCCTGTTTGGCCCAGTTTGCAATTTCTGCGGAAGATGAACAGGAATAGCGAGAACCAATGAGAGACTAGCTGGAGGTGTCTGGACGGGCAAATTTAACTCTCATTTCCCACCAGGAAGAGGAAATAACCAAAGGCTCAGCGTGCCGTGCCGGAACCAGATTAGGGCCTGAAGCCATCCTGCGGTGTTGCAGCCAGGTCACAAGAAAGCGAGTTGAAGAAAGGAGCTCAGGGGCACTGTAATTCACAAACCTGCAGAGTTATAAATGACAGCTATCGTCCAAAAATAGACTGAAGTAAGGCTGCCAAGAGGACTTGAAAGCGGGGCAGAATTGCAGGAAACCGATTTCAGGAGGTAGACTGGAATTGCATTGAAAGCATAGGAAAAGAGGCAAAACGTCCACAATGATGCACTTGGCCAAAAAGGGCGTATGCGTTTTTTCCTGAATATATTCAGGAAAAAACGCATACGCCCTTTTTGGCCAACCAAGCAAGCTTGCAAAGGAAATCTGCACTACAATGAAGTCTCACTTCCCCCCGGTCAAAAGGGCCATCTGAAAAAAGTGTAAAATCCAGAAAGGCAGGACAGGCCATGGAGAACTGGGAGCCTTGTTATGCTGATGGGCGGGATGTAAATTGCCAACAACCACTCGGGAGAAGTGTATGGTGTTTCCTGAAACATCTAAAAAACAAAGCAACAGAGCCTAGGGCACTGCCACTTATGGTCCTATAGCTTAGGGAAATTAAAATCAAAAAGACAAAGCCACCCCAAAGTTTGGGACGCCTCTGTTTACAAGAACCTCGTTTACAGTACAAGTTCAACATTGCAGAAAGTGAAAAATGGATAAAGAAGTTGTGGTATTTAATTACAAAGCAATATCACTCAGCAATGAAATCTATGTCATCAGGCCCTTAGCATCACAATGAGTGGATTCAGGTATGATGATTCTAACTGAAATAAGTCACACAGAAAAAGAAACATCATAAGATATCAGTAATACACGGAATGTAAACTTGGCTACACAGGAACTGAATTACAGAACAGAACAGGGTCTCAAATTTAGAAAACCAACTTATGCTTGCTTAAGGGTAAAGGTGTGTTGGGGTGCTGCATAAAACCAGAGATTGAAATGAGCACAGATAAAGTTCCTTAAGCCAAATATGGCATAGACAAGAGCTACTCCTTGCTCAACGAAATGGACTCAACACCCCATATTAAACGCCTAAGAATGTACCTGACTAGTAAGTATCTTAAAACCTATGGATTGCTATGTCTCCGAAAGAGAATCAAGCATGTGTACAGGGGCATAAACGCAGCAGTGATAGGATTGGAGAGGTTCGGTGAGCAAATGAAGACCCTTTGAAGTCATATTGCATGGTACCCATTCCACGGGTTTCAACTACGCAGGTTTAAGGTATTCTTCCTTCAGCTAAAACATGCATGTGGAACCTAGAGTATGATCAACCATGTGATCGGGAGACGTGTTCAAATATGTCTCAGTTTTCCTCCCCTGGTACTCGGGTGCAACATTCCACACGCTTTACTAACACTCTCCCCACTTGGAGAGTCAGCGCCTTTAACCTCCTGTTTGCACAGTTTGCAATTTCTGCGGAAGATGAACAGGAATAGCGAGAACCAATGAGAGGCTAGCTGGAGGTGTCTGGACGGGCAAATTTAACTCTCATTTCCCACCAGGAAGAGGAATTAACCAAAGGCTCAGCATGCCGGGCCAGAACCAGATTGGGGCCTGAAGCCATCCTGCGGTGTTGCGGCCAGGTCACAAGAAAGCGAGTTGAAGAAAGGAGCTCAGGGGCACTGTAATTCACAAACCTGCAGAGTTATAAATGACAGCTATCGTCCAAAAATAGACTGAAGTAAGGCTGCCAAGAGGACTTGAAAGCGGGGCAGAATTGCAGGAAACCGATTTCAGGAGGTAGACTGGAATTGCATTGAAAGCATAGGAAAAGAGGCAGAACGTCCACAATGATGCACTTGGCCAAAAAGGGCGTATGCATTTTTTCCTGAATATATTCAGGTAAAAACGCATACGCCCTTTTTGGCCAACCAAGCAAGCTTGCAAAGGAAATCTGCACTACAATGAAGTCTCACTTCCCCCCGGTCAAAAGGGCCATCTGAAAAAAGTGTAAAATCCAGAAAGGCAACAGGCCATTGAGAACTGGGAGCCTTGTTATGCTGATGGGCGGGATGTAAATTGCCAACAGACACTTGGGAGAAGTGTATGGTGTTTCCTGAAACATCTAAAAAACAAAGCAACAGAGCCTAGGGCACTGCCACTTATGGTCCTATAGCTTAGGGAAATTAAAATCAAAAAGACACAGCCACCCCAAAGTTTGGAACGGCTCTGTTTACAAGAACCTCGTTTACAGCACAAGTTCAACATCGCAGAAAGTGAAAAATGGATAAAGAAGTTGTGGTATTCACTTACAAAGCAATATCACTCAGCAATGAAATCTATGTCATCAGGCCCTTAGCAGCACAATGAGTGGATTCAGGTATGATGATTCTAACTGAAATAAGTCACACAGAAAAAGAAACATCATAAGATATCAGTAATATACGGAATGGAAACTTGGCTACACAGGAACTGAATTACAGAACAGAACAGGGTCTCAAATTTAGAAAACCAACTTATGCTTGCTTAAGGGTAAAGGTGAGTTGGGGTGCTGCATAAAACCAGAGATTGAAATGAGCACAGATAAAGTTCCTTAGGCCAAATATGGAATAGACAAGAGCTACTCCTTGCTCAACGAAATGGACTCAACACCGCATATTAAACGCCTAAGAATGTACCTGACTAGTAAGTATCGTAAAACCTATGGATTGCTATGTCTCCAAAAGAGAATCAAGCATGTGTACAGGGGCATAAACGCAGCAGTGATAGGATTGGAGAGGTTCGGTGAGCAAATGAAGACCCTTTGAAGTCATATTGCATGGTACCCATTACACGGGTCTCAACTCTCCAGGTTTAAGGTATTCTTCCTTCAGCTAAAACATGCATGTGGAACCCAAGTATGATCAACCATGTGAACGGGAGACGTGTTCAAATATGTCTCAGTTTTCCTCCCCTGGTACTCGGGTGTAACATTCCAGACGCTTTACTAACACTCTCCCCACTTGGAGAGTCAGCGCCTTTAACCTCCTGTTTGGCCCAGTTTGCAATTTCTGCGGAAGATGAACAGGAATAGCGAGAACCAATGAGAGGCTAGCTGGAGGTGTCTGGACGGGCAAATTTAACTCTCATTTCCCACCAGGAAGAGGAAATAACCAAAGGCTCAGCGTGCCGTGCCGGAACCAGATTAGGGCCTGAAGCCATCCTGCGGTGTTGCGGCCAGCTCACAAGAAAGCGAGTTGAAGAAAGGAGCTCAGGGGCACTGTAATTCACAAACCTGCAGAGTTATAAATGACAGCTATCGTCCAAAAATAGACTGAAGTAAGGCTGCCAAGAGGACTTGAAAGCGGGGCAGAATTGCAGGAAACCGATTTCAGGAGGTAGACTGGAATTGCATTGAAAGCATAGGAAAAGAGGCAGAACGTCCACAATGATGCACTTGGCCAAAAAGTGCGTATGCGTTTTTCCCTGAATATATTCAGGAGAAAACGCATACGCCCTTTTTGGCCAACCAAGCAAGCTTGCAAAGGAAATCTGCACTACAATGAAGTCTCACTTCCCCCCGGTCAAAAGGGCCATCTGAAAAAAGTGTAAAATCCAGAAAGGCAGGACAGGCCATGGAGAACTGGGAGCCTTGTTATGCTGATGGGCGGGATGTAAATTGCCAACAACGGCTCGGGAGAAGTGTATGGTGTTTCCTGAAACATCTAAAAAACAAAGCAACAGAACCTAGGGCACTTCCACTTATGGTCCTATAGCTTAGGGAAATTAAAATCAAAAAGACACAGCCACCCCAAAGTTTGGGACGCCTCTGTTTACAAGAACCTCGTTTACATTACAAGTTCAACATCGCAGAAAGTGAAAAATGGATAAAGAAGTTGTGGTATTTACTTACAAAGCAATATCACTCAGCAATGAAATCTGTGTCATCAGGCCCTTAGCAGCACAATGAGTGGATTCAGGTATGATGATTCTAACTGAAATAAGTCACACAGAAAAAGAAACATCATAAGATATCAGTAATACGCGGAATGTAAACTTGGCTACACAGGAACTGAATTACAGAACAGAACAGGGTCTCAAATTTAGAAAACCAACTTATTCTTGCTTAAGGGGAAAGGTGAGTTGGGGTGCTGCATAAAACCAGAGATTGAAATGAGCACAGATAAAGTTCCTTAAGCCAAATATGGAATAGACAAGAGCTACTCCTTGCTCAACGAAATGGACTCAACACCCCATATTAAACGCCTAAGAATGTACCTGACTAGTAAGTATCTTAAAACCTATGGATTGCTATGTCTCCGAAAGAGAATCAAGCATGTGTACAGGGGCATAAACGCAGCAGTGATAGGATTGGAGAGGTTCGGTGAGCAAATGAAGACCCTTTGAAGTCATATTGCATGGTACCCATTCCACGGGTTTCAACTACCCAGGTTTAAGGTATTCTTCCTTCAGTTAAAACATGCATGTGGAACCTAGAGTATGATCAACCATGTGATCGGGAGACGTGTTCAAATATGTCTCAGTTTTCCTCCCCTGGTACTCGGGTGCAACATTCCAGACGCTTTACTAACACTCTCCCCACTTGGAGAGTCAGTCCCTTTAACCTCCTGTTTGGCCCAGTTTGCAATTTCTGCGGAAGATGAACAGGAATAGCGAGAACCAATGAGAGGCTAGCTGGAGGTGTCTTGACGGGCAAATTTAACTCTCATTTCCCACCAGGAAGAGGAATTAACCAAAGGCTCAGCATGCCGGGCCAGAAAGAGATTAGGGCCTGAAGCCATCCTGCGGTGTTGCGGCCAGGTCACAAGAAAGCGAGTTGAAGAAAGGAGCTCAGGGGCACTGTAATTCACAAACCTGCAGAGTTATAAATGACAGCTATCGTCCAAAAATAGACTGAAGTAAGGCTGCCAAGAGGACTTGAAAGCGGGGCAGAATTGCAGGAAACCGATTTCAGGAGGTAGACTGGAATTGCATTGAAAGCATAGGAAAAGAGGCAGAACGTCCACAATGATGCACTTGGCCAAAAAGGGCGTATGCATTTTTTCCTGAATATATTCAGGTAAAAACGCATACGCCCTTTTTGGCCAACCAAGCAAGCTTGCAAAGGAAATCTGCACTACAATGAAGTCTCACTTCCCCCCGGTCAAAAGGGCCATCTGAAAAAAGTGTAAAATCCAGAAAGGCAACAGGCCATTGAGAACTGGGAGCCTTGTTATGCTGATGGGCGGGATGTAAATTGCCAACAGACACTTGGGAGAAGTGTATGGTGTTTCCTGAAACATCTAAAAAACAAAGCAACAGAGCCTAGGGCACTGCCACTTATGGTCCTATAGCTTAGGGAAATTAAAATCAAAAAGACACAGCCACCCCAAAGTTTGGAACGGCTCTGTTTACAAGAACCTCGTTTACAGTACAAGTTCAACATCGCAGAAAGTGAAAAATGGATAAAGAAGTTGTGGTATTCACTTACAAAGCAATATCACTCAGCAATGAAATCTATGTCATCAGGCCCTTAGCAGCACAATGAGTGGATTCAGGTATGATGATTCTAACTGAAATAAGTCACACAGAAAAAGAAACATCATAAGATATCAGTAATATACGGAATGGAAACTTGGCTACACAGGAACTGAATTACAGAACAGAACAGGGTCTCAAATTTAGAAAACCAACTTATGCTTGCTTAAGGGTAAAGGTGAGTTGGGGTGCTGCATAAAACCAGAGATTGAAATGAGCACAGATAAAGTTCCTTAGGCCAAATATGGAATAGACAAGAGCTACTCCTTGCTCAACGAAATGGACTCAACACCGCATATTAAACGCCTAAGAATGTACCTGACTAGTAAGTATCGTAAAACCTATGGATTGCTATGTCTCCAAAAGAGAATCAAGCATGTGTACAGGGGCATAAACACAGCAGTGATAGGATTGGAGAGGTTCGGTGAGCAAATGAAGACCCTTTGAAGTCATATTGCATGGTACCCATTACACGGGTCTCAACTCTCCAGGTTTAAGGTATTCTTCCTTCAGCTAAAACATGCATGTGGAACCCAAGTATGATCAACCATGTGAACGGGAGACGTGTTCAAATATGTCTCAGTTTTCCTCCCCTGGTACTCGGGTGTAACATTCCAGACGCTTTACTAACACTCTCCCCACTTGGAGAGTCAGCGCCTTTAACCTCCTGTTTGGCCCAGTTTGCAATTTCTGCGGAAGATGAACAGGAATAGCGAGAACCAATGAGAGGCTAGCTGGAGGTGTCTGGACGGGCAAATTTAACTCTCATTTCCCACCAGGAAGAGGAAATAACCAAAGGCTCAGCGTGCCGTGCCGGAACCAGATTAGGGCCTGAAGCCATCCTGCGGTGTTGCGGCCAGGTCACAAGAAAGCGAGTTGAAGAAAGGAGCTCAGGGGCACTGTAATTCACAAACCTGCAGAGTTATAAATGACAGCTATCGTCCAAAAATAGACTGAAGTAAGGCTGCCAAGAGGACTTGAAAGCGGGGCAGAATTGCAGGAAACCGATTTCAGGAGGTAGACTGGAATTGCATTGAAAGCATAGGAAAAGAGGCAGAACGTCCACAATGATGCACTTGGCCAAAAAGTGCGTATGCGTTTTTCCCTGAATATATTCAGGAGAAAACGCATACGCCCTTTTTGGCCAACCAAGCAAGCTTGCAAAGGAAATCTGCACTACAATGAAGTCTCACTTCCCCCCGGTCAAAAGGGCCATCTGAAAAAAGTGTAAAATCCAGAAAGGCAGGACAGGCCATGGAGAACTGGGAGCCTTGTTATGCTGATGGGCGGGATGTAAATTGCCAACAACGGCTCGGGAGAAGTGTATGGTGTTTCCTGAAACATCTAAAAAACAAAGCAACAGAACCTAGGGCACTTCCACTTATGGTCCTATAGCTTAGGGAAATTAAAATCAAAAAGACACAGCCACCCCAAAGTTTGGGACGCCTCTGTTTACAAGAACCTCGTTTACATTACAAGTTCAACATCGCAGAAAGTGAAAAATGGATAAAGAAGTTGTGGTATTTACTTACAAAGCAATATCACTCAGCAATGAAATCTGTGTCATCAGGCCCTTAGCAGCACAATGAGTGGATTCAGGTATGATGATTCTAACTGAAATAAGTCACACAGAAAAAGAAACATCATAAGATATCAGTAATACGCGGAATGTAAACTTGGCTACACAGGAACTGAATTACAGAACAGAACAGGGTCTCAAATTTAGAAAACCAACTTATTCTTGCTTAAGGGGAAAGGTGAGTTGGGGTGCTGCATAAAACCAGAGATTGAAATGAGCACAGATAAAGTTCCTTAAGCCAAATATGGAATAGACAAGAGCTACTCCTTGCTCAACGAAATGGACTCAACACCCCATATTAAACGCCTAAGAATGTACCTGACTAGTAAGTATCTTAAAACCTATGGATTGCTATGTCTCCGAAAGAGAATCAAGCATGTGTACAGGGGCATAAACGCAGCAGTGATAGGATTGGAGAGGTTCGGTGAGCAAATGAAGACCCTTTGAAGTCATATTGCATGGTACCCATTCCACGGGTTTCAACTACCCAGGTTTAAGGTATTCTTCCTTCAGTTAAAACATGCATGTGGAACCTAGAGTATGATCAACCATGTGATCGGGAGACGTGTTCAAATATGTCTCAGTTTTCCTCCCCTGGTACTCGGGTGCAACATTCCAGACGCTTTACTAACACTCTCCCCACTTGGAGAGTCAGTCCCTTTAACCTCCTGTTTGGCCCAGTTTGCAATTTCTGCGGAAGATGAACAGGAATAGCGAGAACCAATGAGAGGCTAGCTGGAGGTGTCTTGACGGGCAAATTTAACTCTCATTTCCCACCAGGAAGAGGAATTAACCAAAGGCTCAGCATGCCGGGCCAGAAAGAGATTAGGGCCTGAAGCCATCCTGCGGTGTTGCGGCCAGGTCACAAGAAAGCGAGTTGAAGAAAGGAGCTCAGGGGCACTGTAATTCACAAACCTGCAGAGTTATAAATGACAGCTATCGTCTAAAAATATACTGAAGTAAGGCTGCCAAGAGGACTTGAAAGCGGGGCAGAATTGCAGGAAACCGATTTCAGGAGGTAGACTGGAATTGCATTGAAAGCATAGGAAAAGAGGCAGAACGTCCACAATGATGCACTTGGCCAAAAAGGGCGTATGCGTTTTTTCCTGAATATATTCAGGAAAAAACGCATACGCCCTTTTTGGCCAACCAAGCAAGCTTGCAAAGGAAATCTGCACTACAATGAAGTCTCACTTCCCCCCGGTCAAAAGGGCCATCTGAAAAAAGTGTAAAATCCAGAAAGGCAACAGGCCATTGAGAACTGGGAGCCTTGTTATGCTGATGGGCGGGATGTAAATTGCCAACAGACACTTGGGAGAAGTGTATGGTGTTTCCTGAAACATCTAAAAAACAAAGCAACAGAGCCTAGAGCACTTCCACTTATGGTCCTATAGCTTAGGGAAATTAAAATCAAAAAGACACAGCCACCCCAATGTTTGGAACGGCTCTGTTTATAAGAACCTCGTTTACAGTACAAGTTCAACATCGCAGAAAGTGAAAAATGGATAAAGAAGTTGTGGTATTCACTTACAAAGCAATATCACTCAGCAATGAAATCTATGTCATCAGGCCCTTTGCAGCACAATGAGTGGATTCAGGTATGATGATTCTAACTGAAATAAGTCACACAGAAAAAGAAACATCATAAGATATCAGTAATACACGGAATGGAAACTTGGCTACACAGGATTGAATTACAGAACAGAAGAGGGTCTCAAATTTAGAAAACCAACTTATGCTTGCTTAAGGGTAAAGGTGAGTTGGGGTGCTGCATAAAACCAGAGATTGAAATGAGCACAGATAAAGTTCCTTAGGCCAAATATGGAATAGACAAAAGCTACTCCTTGCTCAACGAAATGGACTCAACACCGCATATTAAACGCCTAAGAATGTACCTGATTAGTAAGTATCGTAAAACCTATGGATTGCTATGTCTCCAAAAGAGAATCAAGCATGTGTACAGGGGCATAAACGCAGCAGTGATAGGATTGGAGAGGTTCGGTGAGCAAATGAAGACCCTTTGAAGTCATATTGCATGGTACCCATCCCACGGGTCTCAACTCTCCAGGTTTAAGGTATTCTTCCTTCAGCTAAAACATGCATGTGGAACCCAAGTATGATCAACCATGTGAACGGGAGACGTGTTCAAATATGTCTCAGTTTTCCTCCCCTGGTACTCGGGTGCAACATTCCAGACGCTTTACTAACACTCTCCCCACTTGGAGAGTCAGCGCCTTTAACCTCCTGTTTGGCCCAGTTTGCAATTTCTGCAGAAGATGAACAGGAATAGCGAGAACCAATGAGAGGCTAGCTGGAGGTGTCTGGACGGGCAAATTTAACTCTCATTTCCCACCAGGAAGAGGAAATAACCAAAGGCTAAGCGTGCCGTACCGGAACCAGATTAGGGCCTGAAGCCATCCTGCGGTGTTGCGGCCAGCTCAAAAGAAAGCGAGTTGAAGAAAGGAGCTCAGGGGCACTGTAATTCACAAACCTGCAGAGTTATAAATGACAGCTATCGTCCAAAAATATACTGAAGTATGGCTGCCAAGAGGACTTGAAAGCGGGGCAGAATTGCAGGAAACTGATTTCAGGAGGTAGACTGGAATTGCATTGAAAGCATAGGAAAAGAGGCAGAACGTCCACAATGATGCACTTGGCCAAAAAGGGTGTATGCGTTTTTTCCTGAATATATTCAGGAAAAAACGCATACGCCCTTTTTGGCCAACCAAGCAAGCTTGCAAAGGAAATCTGCACTACAATGAAGTCTCACTTCCCCCCGGTCAAAAGGATCATCTGAAAAAAGTGTAAAATCCAGAAAGGCAACAGGCCATGGAGAACTGGGAGCCTTGTTATGCTGATGGGCGGGATGTAAATTGCCAACAACCACTTGGGAGAAGTGTATGGTGTTTCCTGAAACATCTAAAAAACAAAGCAACAGAACCTAGGGCACTTCCACTTATGGTCCTATAGCTTAGGGAAATTAAAATCAAAAAGACACAGCCACCCTAAAGTTTGGAACGGCTCTGTTTACAAGAACCTCGTTTACAGTACAAGTTCAACATCGCAGAAAGTGAAAAATGGATAAAGAAGTTGTGGTATTTACTTACAAAGCAATATCACTCAGCAATGAAATCTGTGTCATCAGGCACTTAGCAGCACAATGAGTGGATTCAGGTATGATGATTCAAACTGAAGTAAGTCACACAAAAAAAGAAACATCATAAGTTATCAGTAATACACGGAATGGAAACTTGGCTACACAGGAACTGAATTACAGAACAGAACAGGGTCTCAAATTTAGAAAACCAACTTATGCTTGCTTAAGGGTAAAGGTGAGTTGGGGTGCTGCATAAAACCAGAGATTGAAATGAGCACAGATAAAGTTCCTTAGGCCAAATATGGAATAGACAAGAGCTACTCCTTGCTCAACGAAATGGACTCAACACCGCATATTAAACGCCTAAGAATGTACCTGACTAGTAAGTATCGTAAAACCTATGGATTGCTATGTCTCCAAAAGAGAATCAAGCATGTGTACAGGGGCATAAACGCAGCAGTGTTAGGATTGGAGAGGTTCGGTGAGCAAATGAAGACCCTTTGAAGTCATATTGCATGGTACCCATTACACGGGTCTCAACTCTCCAGGTTTAAGGTATTCTTCCTTCAGCTAAAACATGCATGTGGAACCCAAGTATGATCAACCATGTGAACGGGAGACGTGTTCAAATATGTCTCAGTTTTCCTCCCCTGGTACTCGGGTGTAACATTCCAGACGCTTTACTAACACTCTCCCCACTTGGAGAGTCAGCGCCTTTAACCTCCTGTTTGGCCCAGTTTGCAATTTCTGCGGAAGATGAACAGGAATAGCGAGAACCAATGAGAGGCTAGCTGGAGGTGTCTGGACGGGCAAATTTAACTCTCATTTCCCACCAGGAAGAGGAAATAACCAAAGGCTCAGCGTGCCGTGCCGGAACCAGATTAGGGCCTGAAGCCATCCTGCGGTGTTGCGGCCAGGTCACAAGAAAGCGAGTTGAAGAAAGGAGCTCAGGGGCACTGTAATTCACAAACCTGCAGAGTTATAAATGACAGCTATCGTCCAAAAATAGACTGAAGTAAGGCTGCCAAGAGGACTTGAAAGCGGGGCAGAATTGCAGGAAACCGATTTCAGGAGGTAGACTGGAATTGCATTGAAAGCATAGGAAAAGAGGCAGAACGTCCACAATGATGCACTTGGCCAAAAAGGGCGTATGCGTTTTTCCCTGAATATATTCAGGAGAAAACGCATACGCCCTTTTTGGCCAACCAAGCAAGCTTGCAAAGGAAATCTGCACTACAATGAAGTCTCACTTCCCCCCGGTCAAAAGGGCCATCTGAAAAAAGTGTAAAATCCAGAAAGGCAGGACAGGCCATGGAGAACTGGGAGCCTTGTTATGCTGATGGGCGGGATGTAAATTGCCAACAACCGCTCGGGAGAAGTGTATGGTGTTTCCTGAAACATCTAAAAAACAAAGCAACAGAACCTAGGGCACTTCCACTTATGGTCCTATAGCTTAGGGAAATTAAAATCAAAAAGACACAGCCACCCCAAAGTTTGGGACGCCTCTGTTTACAAGAACCTCGTTTACATTACAAGTTCAACATCGCAGAAAGTGAAAAATGGATAAAGAAGTTGTGGTATTTACTTACAAAGCAATATCACTCAGCAATGAAATCTGTGTCATCAGGCCCTTAGCAGCACAATGAGTGGATTCAGGTATGATGATTCTAACTGAAATAAGTCACACAGAAAAAGAAACATCATAAGATATCAGTAATACGCGGAATGTAAACTTGGCTACACAGGAACTGAGTTACAGAACAGAACAGGGTCTCAAATTTAGAAAACCAACTTATTCTTGCTTAAGGGGAAAGGTGAGTTGGGGTGCTGCATAAAACCAGAGATTGAAATGAGCACAGATAAAGTTCCTTAAGCCAAATATGGAATAGACAAGAGCTACTCCTTGCTCAACGAAATGGACTCAACACCCCATATTAAACGCCTAAGAATGTACCTGACTAGTAAGTATCTTAAAACCTATGGATTGCTATGTCTCCGAAAGAGAATCAAGCATGTGTACAGGGGCATAAACGCAGCAGTGATAGGATTGGAGAGGTTCGGTGAGCAAATGAAGACCCTTTGAAGTCATATTGCATGGTACCCATTCCACGGGTTTCAACTACCCAGGTTTAAGGTATTCTTCCTTCAGTTAAAACATGCATGTGGAACCTAGAGTATGATCAACCATGTGATCGGGAGACGTGTTCAAATATGTCTCAGTTTTCCTCCCCTGGTACTCGGGTGCAACATTCCAGACGCTTTACTAACACTCTCCCCACTTGGAGAGTCAGTCCCTTTAACCTCCTGTTTGGCCCAGTTTGCAATTTCTGCGGAAGATGAACAGGAATAGCGAGAACCAATGAGAGGCTAGCTGGAGGTGTCTTGACGGGCAAATTTAACTCTCATTTCCCACCAGGAAGAGGAATTAACCAAAGGCTCAGCATGCCGGGCCAGAAAGAGATTAGGGCCTGAAGCCATCCTGCGGTGTTGCGGCCAGGTAACAAGAAAGCGAGTTGAAGAAAGGAGCTCAGGGGCACTGTAATTCACAAACCTGCAGAGTTATAAATGACAGCTATCGTCTAAAAATATACTGAAGTAAGGCTGCCAAGAGGACTTGAAAGCGGGGCAGAATTGCAGGAAACCGATTTCAGGAGGTAGACTGGAATTGCATTGAAAGCATAGGAAAAGAGGCAGAACGTCCACAATGATGCACTTGGCCAAAAAGGGCGTATGCGTTTTTTCCTGAATATATTCAGGAAAAAACGCATACGCCCTTTTTGGCCAACCAAGCAAGCTTGCAAAGGAAATCTGCACTACAATGAAGTCTCACTTCCCCCCGGTCAAAAGGGCCATCTGAAAAAAGTGTAAAATCCAGAAAGGCAACAGGCCATTGAGAACTGGGAGCCTTGTTATGCTGATGGGCGGGATGTAAATTGCCAACAGACACTTGGGAGAAGTGTATGGTGTTTCCTGAAACATCTAAAAAACAAAGCAACAGAGCCTAGAGCACTTCCACTTATGGTCCTATAGCTTAGGGAAATTAAAATCAAAAAGACACAGCCACCCCAATGTTTGGAACGGCTCTGTTTATAAGAACCTCGTTTACAGTACAAGTTCAACATCGCAGAAAGTGAAAAATGGATAAAGAAGTTGTGGTATTCACTTACAAAGCAATATCACTCAGCAATGAAATCTATGTCATCAGGCCCTTTGCAGCACAATGAGTGGATTCAGGTATGATGATTCTAACTGAAATAAGTCACACAGAAAAAGAAACATCATAAGATATCAGTAATACACGGAATGGAAACTTGGCTACACAGGACTGAATTACAGAACAGAAGAGGGTCTCAAATTTAGAAAACCAACTTATGCTTGCTTAAGGGTAAAGGTGAGTTGGGGTGCTGCATAAAACCAGAGATTGAAATGAGCACAGATAAAGTTCCTTAGGCCAAATATGGAATAGACAAAAGCTACTCCTTGCTCAACGAAATGGACTCAACACCGCATATTAAACGCCTAAGAATGTACCTGACTAGTAAGTATCGTAAAACCTATGGATTGCTATGTCTCCAAAAGAGAATCAAGCATGTGTACAGGGGCATAAACGCAGCAGTGATAGGATTGGAGAGGTTCGGTGAGCAAATGAAGACCCTTTGAAGTCATATTGCATGGTACCCATCCCACGGGTCTCAACTCTCCAGGTTTAAGGTATTCTTCCTTCAGCTAAAACATGCATGTGGAACCCAAGTATGATCAACCACGTGAACGGGAGACGTGTTCAAATATGTCTCAGTTTTCCTCCCCTGGTACTCGGGTGCAACATTCCAGACGCTTTACTAACACTCTCCCCACTTGGAGAGTCAGCGCCTTTAACCTCCTGTTTGGCCCAGTTTGCAATTTCTGCGGAAGATGAACAGGAATAGCGAGAACCAATGAGAGGCTAGCTGGAGGTGTCTGGACGGGCAAATTTAACTCTCATTTCCCACCAGGAAGAGGAAATAACCAAAGGCTCAGCGTGCCGTACCGGAACTAGATTAGGGCCTGAAGCCATCCTGCGGTGTTGCGGCCAGCTCAAAAGAAAGCGAGTTGAAGAAAGGAGCTCAGGGGCACTGTAATTCACAAACCTGCAGAGTTATAAATGACAGCTATCGTCCAAAAATATACTGAAGTATGGCTGCCAAGAGGACTTGAAAGCGGGGCAGAATTGCAGGAAACTGATTTCAGGAGGTAGACTGGAATTGCATTGAAAGCATAGGAAAAGAGGCAGAACGTCCACAATGATGCACTTGGCCAAAAAGGGCGTATGCGTTTTTTCCTGAATATATTCAGGAAAAAACGCATACGCCCTTTTTGGCCAACCAAGCAAGCTTGCAAAGGAAATCTGCACTACAATGAAGTCTCACTTCCCCCCGGTCAAAAGGATCATCTGAAAAAAGTGTAAAATCCAGAAAGGCAACAGGCCATGGAGAACTGGGAGCCTTGTTATGCTGATGGGCGGGATGTAAATTGCCAACAACCACTTGGGAGAAGTGTATGGTGTTTCCTGAAACATCTAAAAAACAAAGCAACAGAACCTAGGGCACTTCCACTTATGGTCCTATAGCTTAGGGAAATTAAAATCAAAAAGACACAGCCACCCTAAAGTTTGGAACGGCTCTGTTTACAAGAACCTCGTTTACAGTACAAGTTCAACATCGCAGAAAGTGAAAAATGGATAAAGAAGTTGTGGTATTTACTTACAAAGCAATATCACTCAGCAATGAAATCTGTGTCATCAGGCACTTAGCAGCACAATGAGTGGATTCAGGTATGATGATTCAAACTGAAGTAAGTCACACAGAAAAAGAAACATCATAAGTTATCAGTAATACACGGAATGGAAACTTGGCTACACAGGAACTGAATTACAGAACAGAACAGGGTCTCAAATTTAGAAAACCAACTTATGCTTGCTTAAGGGTAAAGGTGAGTTGGGGTGCTGCATAAAACCAGAGATTGAAATGAGCACAGATAAAGTTCCTTAAGTCAAATATGGAATAGACAAGAGCTACTCCTTGCTCAACGAAATGGACTCAACACCGCATATTAAACGCCTAAGAATGTACCTGACTAGTAAGTATCTTAAAACCTATGGATTGCTATGTCTCCGAAAGAGAATCAAGCATGTGTACAGGGGCATAAACGCAGCAGTGATAGGATTGGAGAGGTTCGGTGAGCAAATGAAGACCCTTTGAAGTCATATTGCATGGTACCCATTACACGGGTCTTAACTCTCCAGGTTTAAGGTATTCTTCCTTCAGCTAAAACATGCATGTGGAACCCAAGTATGATCAACCATGTGAACGGGAGACGTGTTCAAATATGTCTCAGTTTTCCTCCCCTGGTACTCGGGTGCAACATTCCAGACGCTTTACTAACACTCTCCCAACTTGGAGAGTCAGCGCCTTTAACCTCCTGTTTGGCCCAGCTTACAATTTCTGCGGAAGATGAACAGGAATAGCGAGAACCAATGAGAGACTAGCTGGAGGTGTCTGGACGGGCAAATTTAACTCTCATTTCCCACCAGGAAGAGGAAATAACCAAAGGCTCAGCGTGCCGTGCCGGAACCAGATTAGGGCCTGAAGCCATCCTGCGGTGTTGCAGCCAGGTCACAAGAAAGCGAGTTGAAGAAAGGAGCTCAGGGGCACTGTAATTCACAAACCTGCAGAGTTATAAATGACAGCTATCGTCCAAAAATAGACTGAAGTAAGGCTGCCAAGAGGACTTGAAAGCGGGGCAGAATTGCAGGAAACCAATTTCAGGAGGTAGACTGGAATTGCATTGAAAGCATAGGAAAAGAGGCAGAACGTCCACAATGATGCACTTGGCCAAAAAGGGCGTATGCGTTTTTTCCTGAATATATTCAGGAAAAAACGCATACGCCCTTTTTGGCCAACCAAGCAAGCTTGCAAAGGAAATCTGCACTACAATGAAGTCTCACTTCCCCCCGGTCAAAAGGGCCATCTGAAAAAAGTGTAAAATCCAGAAAGGCAGGACAGGCCATGGAGAACTGGGAGCCTTGTTATACTGATGGGCGGGATGTAAATTGCCAACAACCACTCAGGAGAAGTGTATGGTGTTTCCTGAAACATCTAAAAAACAAAGCAACAGAGCCTAAGGCACTGCCACTTATGGTCCTATAGCTTAGGGAAATTAAAATCAAAAAGACACAGCCACCCAAAAGTTTGGGACGCCTCTGTTTACAAGAACCTCGTTCACAGTACAAGTTCAACATCGCAGAAAGTGAAAAATGGATAAAGAACTTGTGGTACTTACGTACAATTCAGTATCACTCAGCAATGAAATCTATGTCATCAGGCCCGTAGCAGCATAATGAGTGGATTCAGGTACGATGATTCTAACTGAAATAAGTCACACAGAAAAAGAAATATCATAAGATATCAGTAATACACGGAATGGAAACTTGGCTACACAGGAACTGAATTACAGAACAGAACAGGGTCTCAAATTTAGAAAACCAACTTATGCTTGCTTAAGGGTAAAGGTGAGTTGGGGTGCTGCATAAAACCAGAGATTGAAATGAGCACAGATAAAGTTCCTTAGGCCAAATATGGAATAGACAAGAGCTACTCCTTGCTCAACGAAATGAACTCAACACCGCATATTAAACGCCTAAGAATGTACCTGACTAGTAAGTATCGTAAAACCTATGGATTGCTATGTCTCCGAAAGAGAATCAAGCATGTGTACAGGGGCATGAACGCAGCAGTGATAGGATTGGAGAGGTTCGGTGAGCAAATGAAGACCCTTTGAAGTCATATTGCATGGTACCCATTCCACGGGTCTCAACTACCCAGGTTTTAGGTATTCTTCCTTCAGCTAAAACATGCATGTGGAACCCAGAGTATGATCAACCATGTGATCGGGAGCCGTGTTCAAATATGTCTCAGGTTTCCTCCCCTGGTACTCGGGTGCAACATTCCAGACGCTTTACTAACACTCTCCCCACTTGGAGAGTCAGCGCCTTTAACCTCCTGTTTGGCACAGTTTGCAATTTCTGCGGAAGATGAACAGGAATAGCGAGAACCAATGAGAGGCTAGCTGGAGGTGTCTGGACGGGCAAATTTAACTCTCATTTCCCACAAGGAAGAGGAAATAACCAAAGGCTCAGCGTGCCGTACCGGAACCAGATTAGGGCCTGAAGCCATCCTGCGGTGTTGCGGCCAGGTCACAAGAAAGCGAGTTGAAGAAAGGAGCTCAGGGGCACTGTAATTCACAAACCTGCAGAGTTATAAATGACAGCTATCGTCCAAAAATAAACTGAAATTAGGCTGCCAAGAGGACTTGAAAGCGGGGCAGAATTGCAGGAAACCGATTTCAGGAGGTAGACTGGAATTGCATTGAAAGCATAGGAAAAGAGGCAGAACGTCCACAATGATGCACTTGACCAAAAAGGGCATATGTGTTTTTTCCTGAATATATTCAGGAAAAAACGCATACGCCCTTTTTGGCCAACCAAGCAAGCTTGCAAAGGAAATCTGCACTACAATGAAGTCTCACTTCCCCCCGGTCAAAAGGGCCATCTGAAAAAAGTGTAAAATCCAGAAAGGCAGGACAGGCCATGGAGAACTGGGAGCCTTGTTATGCTGATGGGCGGGATGTAAATTGCCAACAACCACTCGGGAGAAGTGTATGGTGTTTCCTGAAACATCTAAAAAACAAAGCAACAGAGCCTAGGGCACTTCCACTTATGGTCCTATAGCTTAGGGAAATTAAAATCAAAAAGACACAGCCACCCCAAAGTTTGGAACGGCTCTGTTTACAAGAACCTCGTTTACAGTACAAGTTCAACATCGCAGAAAGTGAAAAATGGATAAAGAAGTTGTGGTATTTACTTACAAAGCAATATCACTCAGCAATGAAATCTGTATCATCAGGCCCTTAGCAGCACATTGAGTGGATTCAGGTATGATGATTCTAACTGAAGTAAGTCACACAGAAAAAGAAACATCATAAGATATCAGTAATACACGGAATGTAAACTTGGCTACACAGGAACTGAATTACAGAACAGAACAGGGTCTCAAATTTAGAAAACCAACTTATGCTTGCTTAAGGGTAAAGGTGAGTTTGGGTGCTGCATAAAACCAGAGATTGAAATGAGCACAGATAAATTTCCTTAAGTCAAATATGGAATAGACAAGAGCTACTCCTTGCTCAACGAAATGGACTCAACACCGCATATTAAACGCCTAAGAATGTACCTGACTAGTAAGTATCTTAAAACCTATGGATTGCTATGTCTCCGAAAGAGAATCAAGCATGTGTACAGGGGCATAAACGCAGCAGTGATAGGATTGGAGAGGTTCGGTGAGCAAATGAAGACCCTTTGAATTCATATTGCATGGTACCCATTACACGGGTCTCAACTCTCCAGGTTTAAGGTATTCTTCCTTCAGCTAAAACATGCATGTGGAACCCAGAGTATGATCAACCATGTGATCGGGAGCCGTGTTCAAATATGTCTCAGTTTTCCTCCCCTGGTACTCGGGTGCAACATTCCAGACGCTTTACTAACACTCTCCCCACTTGGAGAGTCAGCGCCCTTAACCTCCTGTTTGGCCCAGTTTGCAATTTCTGCGGAAGATGAACAGGAATAGCGAGAACCAATGAGAGGCTAGCTGGAGGTGTCTGGACGGGCAAATTTAACTCTCATTTCACACAAGGAAGAGGAAATAACCAAAGGCTCAGCGTGCCGTACCGGAACCAGATTAGGGCCTGAAGCCATCCTGCGGTGTTGCGGCCAGGTCACAAGAAAGCGAGTTGAAGAAAGGAGCTCAGGGGCACTGTAATTCACAAACCTGCAGAGTTATAAATGACAGCTATCGTCCAAAAATAAACTGAAATTAGGCTGCCAAGAGGACTTGAAAGCGGGGCAGAATTGCAGGAAACCGATTTCAGGAGGTAGACTGGAATTGCATTGAAAGCATAGGAAAAGAGGCAGAACGTCCACAATGATGCACTTGACCAAAAAGGGCGTATGCGTTTTTTCCTGAATATATTCAGGAAAAAACGCATACGCCCTTTTTGGCCAACCAAGCAAGCTTGCAAAGGAAATCTGCACTACAATGAAGTCTCACTTCCCCCCGGTCAAAAGGGCCATCTGAAAAAAGTGTAAAATCCAGAAAGGCAGGACAGGCCATGGAGAACTGGGAGCCTTGTTATGCTGATGGGCGGGATGTAAATTGCCAACAACCACTCGGGAGAAGTGTATGGTGTTTCCTGAAACATCTAAAAAACAAAGCAACCGAGCCTAGGGCACTGCCACTTATGGTCCTATAGCTTAGGGAAATTAAAATCAAAAAGACACAGCCACCCCAAAGTTTGGAACGGCTCTGTTTACAAGAACCTCGTTTACAGTACAAGTTCAACATCGCAGAAAGTGAAAAATGGATAAAGAAGTTGTGGTATTTACTTACAAAGCAATATCACTCAGCAATGAAATCTGTATCATCAGGCCCTTAGCAGCACATTGAGTGGATTCAGGTATGATGATTCTAACTGAAGTAAGTCACACAGAAAAAGAAACATCATAAGATATCAGTAATACACTGAATGTAAACTTGGCTACACAGGAACTGAATTACAGAACAGAACAGGGTCTCAAATTTAGAAAACCAACTTATGCTTGCTTAAGGGTAAAGGTGAGTTTGGGTGCTGCATAAAACCAGAGATTGAAATGAGCACAGATAAAGTTCCTTAAGTCAAATATGGAATAGACAAGAGCTACTCCTTGCTCAACGAAATGGACTCAACACCGCATATTAAACGCCTAAGAATGTACCTGACTAGTAAGTATCTTAAAACCTATGGATTGCTATGTCTCCGAAAGAGAATCAAGCATGTGTACAGGGGCATAAACGCAGCAGTGATAGGATTGGAGAGGTTCGGTGAGCAAATGAAGACCCTTTGAAGTCATATTGCATGGTACCCATTACACGGGTCTTAACTCTCCAGGTTTAAGGTATTCTTCCTTCAGCTAAAACATGCATGTGGAACCCAAGTATGATCAACCATGTGAACGGGAGACGTGTTCAAATATGTCTCAGTTTTCCTCCCCTGGTACTCGGGTGCAACATTCCAGACGCTTTACTAACACTCTCCCCACTTGGAGAGTCAGCGCCTTTAACCTCCTGTTTGGCCCAGTTTGCAATTTCTGCGGAAGATGAACAGGAATAGCGAGAACCAATGAGAGACTAGCTGGAGGTGTCTGGACGGGCAAATTTAACTCTCATTTCCCACCAGGAAGAGGAAATAACCAAAGGCTCAGCGTGCCGTGCCGGAACCAGATTAGGGCCTGAAGCCATCCTGCGGTGTTGCGGCCAGGTCACAAGAAAGCGAGTTGAAGAAAGGAGCTCAGGGGCACTGTAATTCACAAACCTGCAGAGTTATAAATGACAGCTATCGTCCAAAAATAGACTGAAGTAAGGCTGCCAAGAGGACTTGAAAGCGGGGCAGAATTGCAGGAAACCGATTTCAGGAGGTAGACTGGAATTGCATTGAAAGCATAGGAAAAGAGGCAGAACGTCCACAATGAGGCACTTGGCCAAAAAGGGCGTATGCGTATTTTCCTGAATATATTCAGGAAATGAATATATTCAGGAAAAAACGCATACGCCCTTTTTGGCCAACCAAGCAAGCTTGCAAAGGAAATCTGCACTACAATGAAGTCTCACTTCCCCCCAGTCAAAAGGGCCATCTGAAAAAAGTGTAAAATCCAGAAAGGCAGGACAGGCCATGGAGAACTGGGAGCCTTGTTATGCTGATGGGCGGGATGTAAATTGCCAACAACCACTCGGGAGAAGTGTATGGTGTTTCCTGAAACATCTAAAAAACAAAGCAACAGAGCCTAGGGCACTGCCACTTATGGTCCTATAGCTTAGGGAAATTAAAATCAAAAAGACACAGCCACCCCAAAGTTTGGGACGCCTCTGTTTACAAGAACCTCGTTTACAGTACAAGTTCAACATCGCAAAAAGTGAAAAATGGATAAAGAACTTGTGGTACTTACGTACAATGCAGTATCACTCAGCAATGAAATCTATGTCATCAGGCCCGTAGCAGCATAATGAGTGGATTCAGGTACGATGATTCTAACTGAAATAAGTCACACAGAAAAAGAAACATCATAAGATATCAGTAATACACGGAATGTAAACTTGGCTACACAGGAACTGAATTACAGAACAGAACAGGGTCTCAAATTTAGAAAACCAACTTATGCTTGCTTAAGGGGAAAGGTGAGTTGGGGTGCTGCATAAAACCAGAGATTGAAATGAGCACAGATAAAGTTACTTAAGCCAAATATGGAATAGACAAGAGCTACTCCTTGCTCAACGAAATGGACTCAACACCGCATATTAAATGCCTAAGAATGTACCTGACTAGTAAGTATCTTAAAACCTATGGATTGCTATGTCTCCGAAAGAGAATCAAGCATGTGTACAGGGGCATAAACGCAGCAGTGATAGGATTGGAGAGGTTCGGTGAGCAAATGAAGACCCTTTGAAATTCATATTGCATGGTACCCATTACACGGGTCTCAACTCTCCAGGTTTAAGGTATTCTTCCTTCAGCTAAAACATGCATGTGGAACCCAAGTATGATCAACCATGTGAACGGGAGACGTGTTCAAATATGTCTCAGTTTTCCTCCCCTGGTACTCGGGTGCAACATTCCAGACGCTTTACTAACACTCTCCCCACTTGGAGAGTCAGCGCCTTTAACCTCCTGTTCGGCCCAGTTTGCAATTTCTGCGGAAGATGAACAGGAATAGCGAGAACCAATGAGAGGCTAGCTGGAGGTGTCTGGACGGGCAAATTTAACTCTCATTTCCCACCAGGAAGAGGAAATAACCAAAGGCTCAGCGTGCCGTACCAAAACCAGATTAGGGCCTGAAGCCATACTGCAGTGTTGCGGCCAGCTCAAAAGAAAGCGAGTTGAACAAAGGAGCTCAGGGGCACTGTAATTCACAAACCTGCAGAGTTATAAATGACAGCTATCGTCCAAAAATAGACTGAAGTAAGGCTGCCAAGAGGACTTGAAAGCGGGGCAGAATTGCAGGAAACCGATTTCAGGAGGTAGACTGGAATTGCATTGAAAGCATAGGAAAAGAGGCAGAACGTCCACAATGATGCACTTGGCCAAAAAGGGCGTATGCGTTTTTTCCTGAATATATTCAGGAAAAAACGCATACGCCCTTTTTGGCCAACCAAGCAAGCTTGCAAAGGAAATCTGCACTACAATGAAGTCTCACTTCCCCCCGGTCAAAAGGGCCATCTGAAAAAAGTGTAAAATCCAGAAAGGCAGGACAGGCCATGGAGAACTGGGAGCCTTGTTATGCTGATGGGCGGGATGTAAATTGCCAACAGACACTCGGGAGAAGTGTATGGTGTTTCCTGAAACATCTAAAAAACAAAGCAACAGAGCCTAGGGCACTGCCACTTATGGTCCTATAGCTTAGGGAAATTAAAATCAAAAAGACACAGCCACCCCAAAGTTTGGGACGCCTCCGTTTACAAGAACCTCGTTTACCGTACAAGTTCAATATCACAGAAAGTGAAAAATGGATAAAGAACTTGTGGTACTTACGTACAATGCAGTATCACTCAGCAATGAAATCTATGTCATCAGGCCCGTAGCAGCATAATGAGTGGATTCAGGTACGATGATT
This sequence comes from Delphinus delphis, assembly GCF_949987515.2. Classification (NCBI taxonomy): domain Eukaryota; kingdom Metazoa; phylum Chordata; class Mammalia; order Artiodactyla; family Delphinidae; genus Delphinus; species Delphinus delphis. Next base: position 1,144,494 of record NW_027192698.1, on the reverse strand, counting down.
CTAACTGAAATAAGTTACACAGAAAAAGAAACATCATAAGATATCAGTAATACACGGAATGTAAACTTGGCTACACAGGAACTGCATTCCAAAACAGAACAGGGTCTCAAATTTAGAAAACCAACTTATGCTTGCTTAAGGGGAAAGATGAGTTGGGGTGCTGCATAAAACCAGAGATTGAAATGAGCACAGATAAAGTTCCTTAAGCCAAATATGGAATAGACAAGAGCTACTCCTTGCTCAACGAAATGGACTCAACACCGCATATTAAATGCCTAAGAATGTACCTGACTAGTAAGTATCTTAAAACCTATAGATTGCTATGTCTCCGAAAGAGAATCAAGCATGTGTACAGGGGCATAAACGCAGCAGTGATAGGATTGGAGAGGTTCGGTGAGCAAATGAAGACCCTTTGAAGTCATATTGCATGGTACCCATTCCACGGGTTTCAACTACCCAGGTTTTAGGTATTCTTCCTTCAGCTAAAACATGCATGTGGAACCCAGAGTATGATCAACCATGTGATCGGGAGACGTGTTCAAATATGTCTCAGTTTTCCTCCCCTGGTACTCAGGTGCAACATTCCAGACGCTTTACTAACACTCTCCCCACTTGGAGAGTCAGCGCCTTTAACCTCCTGTTTGGCCCAGTTTGCAATTTCTGCGGAAGATGAACAGGAATAGCGAGAACCAATGAGAGGCTAGCTGGAGGTGTCTGGACGGGCAAATTTAACTCTCATTTCCCACCAGGAGGAGGAAATAACCAAAGGCTCAGCGTGCCGTGCCAGAACCAGATTAGGGCCTGAAGCCATCCTGCGGTGTTGCGGCCAGGTCACAAGAAAGCGAGTTGAAGAAAGGAGCTCAGGGGCACTGTAATTCACAAACCTGCAGAGTTATAAATGACAGCTATCGTCCAAAAATAAACTGAAATTAGGCTGCCAAGAGGACTTGAAAGCGGGGCAGAATTGCAGGAAACCGATTTCAGGAGGTAGACTGGAATTGCATTGAAAGCATAGGAAAAGAGGCAGAACGTCCACAATGATGCACTTGACCAAAAAGGGCGTATGCGTTTTTTCCTGAATATATTCAGGAAAAAACGCATACGCCCTTTTTGGCCAACCAAGCAAGCTTGCAAAGGAAATCTGCACTACAATGAAGTCTCACTTCCCCCCGGTCAAAAGGGCCATCTGAAAAAAGTGTAAAATCCAGAAAGGCAGGACAGGCCATGGAGAACTGGGAGCCTTGTTATGCTGATGGGCGGGATGTAAATTGCCAACAACCACTCGGGAGAAGTGTATGGTGTTTCCTGAAACATCTAAAAAACAAAGCAACAGAGCCTAGGGCACTTCCACTTATGGTCCTATAGCTTAGGGAAATTAAAATCAAAAAGACACAGCCACCCCAAAGTTTGGAACGGCTCTGTTTACAAGAACCTCGTTTACAGTACAAGTTCAACATCGCAGAAAGTGAAAAATGGATAAAGAAGTTGTGGTATTTACTTACAAAGCAATATCACTCAGCAATGAAATCTGTATCATCAGGCCCTTAGCAGCACATTGAGTGGATTCAGGTATGATGATTCTAACTGAAGTAAGTCACACAGAAAAAGAAACATCATAAGATATCAGTAATACACGGAATGTAAACTTGGCTACACAGGAACTGAATTACAGAACAGAACAGGGTCTCAAATTTAGAAAACCAACTTATGCTTGCTTAAGGGTAAAGGTGAGTTTGGGTGCTGCATAAAACCAGAGATTGAAATGAGCACAGATAAAGTTCCTTAAGTCAAATATGGAATAGACAAGAGCTACTCCTTGCTCAACGAAATGGACTCAACACCGCATATTAAACGCCTAAGAATGTACCTGACTAGTAAGTATCTTAAAACCTATGGATTGCTATGTCTCCGAAAGAGAATCAAGCATGTGTACAGGGGCATAAACGCAGCAGTGATAGGATTGGAGAGGTTCGGTGAGCAAATGAAGACCCTTTGAAGTCATATTGCATGGTACCCATTACACGGGTCTTAACTCTCCAGGTTTAAGGTATTCTTCCTTCAGCTAAAACATGCATGTGGAACCCAAGTATGATCAACCATGTGAACGGGAGACGTGTTCAAATATGTCTCAGTTTTCCTCCCCTGGTACTCGGGTGCAACATTCCAGACGCTTTACTAACACTCTCCCCACTTGGAGAGTCAGCGCCTTTAACCTCCTGTTTGGCCCAGTTTGCAATTTCTGCGGAAGATGAACAGGAATAGCGAGAACCAATGAGAGACTAGCTGGAGGTGTCTGGACGGGCAAATTTAACTCTCATTTCCCACCAGGAAGAGGAAATAACCAAAGGCTCAGCGTGCCGTGCCGGAACCAGATTAGGGCCTGAAGCCATCCTGCGGTGTTGCGGCCAGCTCACAAGAAAGCGAGTTGAAGAAAGGAGCTCAGGGGCACTGTAATTCACAAACCTGCAGAGTTATAAATGACAGCTATCGTCCAAAAATAGACTGAAGTAAGGCTGCCAAGAGGACTTGAAAGCGGGGCAGAATTGCAGGAAACCGATTTCAGGAGGTAGACTGGAATTGCATTGAAAGCATAGGAAAAGAGGCAGAACGTCCACAATGATGCACTTGGCCAAAAAGGGCGTATGCGTTTTTTCCTGAATATATTCAGGAAAAAACGCATACGCCCTTTTTGGCCAACCAAGCAAGCTTGCAAAGGACATCTGCACTACAATGAAGTCTCACTTCCCCCCGGTCAAAAGGGCCATCTGAAAAAAGTGTAAAATCCAGAAAGGCAGGACAGGCCATGGAGAACTGGGAGCCTTGTTATGCTGATGGGCGGGATGTAAATTGCCAACAGACACTCGGGAGAAGTGTATGGTGTTTCCTGAAACATCTAAAAAACAAAGCAACAGAGCCTAGGGCACTGCCACTTATGGTCCTATAGCTTAGGGAAATTAAAATCAAAAAGACACAGCCACCCCAAAGTTTGGGACGCCTCCGTTTACAAGAACCTCGTTTACCGTACAAGTTCAATATCACAGAAAGTGAAAAATGGATAAAGAACTTGTGGTACTTACGTACAATGCAGTATCACTCAGCAATGAAATCTATGTCATCAGGCCCATAGCAGCATAATGAGTGGATTCAGGTACGATGATTCTAACTGAAATAAGTTACACAGAAAAAGAAACATGATAAGATATCACTAATACACGGAATGTAAACTTGGCTACACAGGAACTGCATTCCAAAACAGAACAGGGTCTCAAATTTAGAAAACCAACTTATGCTTGCTTAAGGGTAAAGGTGAGTTTGGGTGCTGCATAAAACCAGAGATTGAAATGAGCACAGATAAAGTTCCTTAAGTCAAATATGGAATAGACAAGAGCTACTCCTTGCTCAACGAAATGGACTCAACACCGCATATTAAACGCCTAAGAATGTACCTGACTAGTAAGTATCTTAAAACCTATGGATTGCTATGTCTCCGAAAGAGAATCAAGCATGTGTACAGGGGCATAAACGCAGCAGTGATAGGATTGGAGAGGTTCGGTGAGCAAATGAAGACCCTTTGAAGTCATATTGCATGGTACCCATTACACGGGTCTTAACTCTCCAGGTTTAAGGTATTCTTCCTTCAGCTAAAACATGCATGTGGAACCCAAGTATGATCAACCATGTGAACGGGAGACGTGTTCAAATATGTCTCAGTTTTCCTCCCCTGGTACTCGGGTGCAACATTCCAGACGCTTTACTAACACTCTCCCCACTTGGAGAGTCAGCGCCTTTAACCTCCTGTTTGGCCCAGTTTGCAATTTCTGCGGAAAATGAACAGGAATAGCGAGAACCAATGAGAGACTAGCTGGAGGTGTCTGGACGGGCAAATTTAACTCTCATTTCCCACCAGGAAGAGGAAATAACCAAAGGCTCAGCGTGCCGTGCCGGAACCAGATTAGGGCCTGAAGCCATCCTGCGGTGTTGCGGCCAGGTCACAAGAAAGCGAGTTGAAGAAAGGAGCTCAGGGGCACTGTAATTCACAAACCTGCAGAGTTATAAATGACAGCTATCGTCCAAAAATAGACTGAAGTAAGGCTGCCAAGAGGACTTGAAAGCGGGGCAGAATTGCAGGAAACTGATTTCAGGAGGTAGACTGGAATTGCATTGAAAGCATAGGAAAAGAGGCAGAACGTCCACAATGAGGCACTTGGCCAAAAAGGGCGTATGCGTTTTTTCCTGAATATATTCAGGAAATGAATATATTCAGGAAAAAACGCATACGCCCTTTTTGGCCAACCAAGCAAGCTTGCAAAGGAAATCTGCACTACAATGAAGTCTCACTTCCCCCCAGTCAAAAGGGCCATCTGAAAAAAGTGTAAAATCCAGAAAGGCAGGACAGGCCATGGAGAACTGGGAGCCTTGTTATGCTGATGGGCGGGATGTAAATTGCCAACAGACACTCGGGAGAAGTGTATGGTGTTTCCTGAAACATCTAAAAAACAAAGCAACAGAGCCTAGGGCACTGCCACTTATGGTCCTATAGCTTAGGGAAATTAAAATCAAAAAGACACAGCCACCCCAAAGTTTGGGACGCCTCTGTTTACAAGAACCTCGTTTACAGTACAAGTTCAACATCGCAAAAAGTGAAAAATGGATAAAGAACTTGTGGTACTTACGTACAATGCAGTATCACTCAGCAATGAAATCTAGTTCATCAGGCCCGTAGCAGCATAATGAGTGGATTCAGGTACGATGATTCTAACTGAAATAAGTCACACAGAAAAAGAAACATCATAAGATATCACTAATACACGGAATGTAAACTTGGCTACACAGGAACTGCATTCCAAAACAGAACAGGGTCTCAAATTTAGAAAACCAACTTATGCTTGCTTAAGGGGAAAGGTGAGTTGGGGTGCTGCATAAAACCAGAGATTGAAATGAGCACAGATAAAGTTCCTTAAGCCAAATATGGAATAGACAAGAGCTACTCCTTGCTCAACGAAATGGACTCAACACCGCATATTAAACGCCTCAGAATGTACCTGACTAGTAAGTATCTTAAAACCTATGGATTGCTATGTCTCCGAAAGAGAATCAAGCATGTGTACAGGGGCATAAACGCAGCAGTGATAGGATTGGAGAGGTTCGGTGAGCAAATGAAGACCCTTTGAAGTCATATTGCATGGTACCCATTCCACGGGTTTCAAATACCCAGGTTTAAGGTATTCTTCCTTCAGCTAAAACATGCATGTGGAACCTAGAGTATGATCAAACATGTGATTGGGAGACGTGTTCAAATATGTCTCAGTTTTCCTCCCCTGGTACTCGGGTGCAACATTCCAGACGCTTTACTAACACTCTCCCCACTTGGAGAGTCAGCGCCTTTAACCTCCTGTTTGGCACAGTTTGCAATTTCTGCGGAAGATGAACAGGAATAGCGAGAACCAATGAGAGGCTAGCTGGAGGTGTCTGGACGGGCAAATTTAACTCTCATTTCCCACCAGGAAGAGGAAATAACCAAAGGCTCAGCGTGCCGTACCGGAACCAGATTAGTGCCTGAAGCCATCCTGCGGTGTTGCGGCCAGCTCAAAAGAAAGCGAGTTGAAGAAAGGAGCTCAGGGGCACTGTAATTCACAAACCTGCAGAGTTATAAATGACAGCTATCGTCCAAAAATAGACTGAAGTAAGGCTGCCAAGAGGACTTGAAAGCGGGGCAGAATTGCAGGAAACCGATTTCAGGAGGTAGACTGGAATTGCATTGAAAGCATAGGAAAAGAGGCAGAACGTCCACAATGATGCACTTGGCCAAAAAGGGCGTATGCGTTTTTTCCTGAATATATTCAGGAAAAAACGCATACGCCCTTTTTGGCCAACCAAGCAAGCTTGCAAAGAAATCTGCACTACAATGAAGTCTCACTTCGCCCCGGTCAAAAGGGCCATCTGAAAAAAGTGTAAAATCCAGAAAGGCAGGACAGGCCATGGAGAACTGGGAGCCTTGTTATGCTGATGGGCGGGATGTAAATTGCCAACAACCACTCAGGAGAAGTGTACGGTGTTTCCTGAAACATCTAAAAAACAAAGCAACAGAACCTAGGGCACTTCCACTTATGGTCCTATAGCTTAGGGAAATTAAAATCAAAAAGACACAGCCACCCCAAAGTTTGGAACGGCTCTGTTTACAAGAACCTCGTTTACAGTACAAGTTCAACATCGCAGAAAGTGAAAAATGGATAAAGAAGTTGTGGTATTTACTTACAAAGCAATATCACTCAGCAATGAAATCTGTGTCATCAGGCCCTTAGCAGCACAATGAGTGGATTCAGGTATGATGATTCTAACTGAAATAAGTCACACAGAAAAAGAAACATCATAAGATATCAGTAATACACGGAATGGAAACTTGGCTACACAGGAACTGAATTACAGAACAGAACAGGGTCTCAAATTTAGAAAACCAACTTATGCTTGCTTAAGGGTAAAGGTGAGTTGGGGTGCTGCATAAAACCAGAGATTGAAATGAGCACAGATAAAGTTCCTTAAGTCAAATATGGAATAGACAAGAGCTACTCCTTGCTCAACGAAATGGACTCAACACCGCATATTAAACGCCTAACAATGTACCTGACTAGTAAGTATCTTAAAACCTATGGATTGCTATGTCTCTGAAAGAGAATCAAGCATGTGTACAGGGGCATAAAAGCAGCAGTGATAGGATTGGAGAGGTTCGGTGAGCAAATGAAGACCCTTTGAAGTCATATTGCATGGTACCCATTACACGGGTCTTAACACTTCAGGTTTAAGGTATTCTTCCTTCAGCTAAAACATGCATGTGGAACCCAAGTATGATCAACCATGTGAACGGGAGACGTGTTCAAATATGTCTCAGTTTTCCTCCCCTGGTATTCGGGTGCAACATTCCAGACGCTTTACTAACACTCTCCCCACTTGGAGAGTCAGCGCCTTTAACCTCCTGTTTGGCCCAGTTTGCAATTTCTGCGGAAGATGAACAGGAATAGCGAGAACCAATGAGACGCTAGCTGGAGGTGTCTGGACGGGCAAATTTAACTCTCATTTCCCACCAGGAAGAGGAATTAACCAAAGGCTCAGGGTGCCGTGCCGGAACCAGATTAGGGCCTAAAGCCATCCTGCGGTGTTGCGACCAGGTCACAAGAAAGCGAGTTGAAGAAAGGAGCTCAGGGGCACTGTAATTCACAAACCTGCAGAGTTATAAATGACAGCTATCGTCCAAAAATAGACTGAAGTAAGGCTGCCAAGAGGACTTGAAAGCGGGGCAGAATTGCAGGAAACCTATTTCAGGAGGTAGACTGGAATTGCATTGAAAGCATAGGAAAAGAGGCAGAACGTCCACAATGATGCACTTGGCCAAAAAGGGCGTATGCGTTTTTTCCTGAATATATTCAGGAAAAAACGCATACGCCCTTTTTGGCCAACCAAGCAAGCTTGCAAAGGAAATCTGCACTACAATGAAGTCTCACTTCCCCCCGGTCAAAAGGATCATCTGAAAAAAGTGTAAAATCCAGAAAGGCAGGACAGGCCATGGAGAACTGGGAGCCTTGTTATGCTGATGGGCGGGATGTAAATTGCCAACAACCACTCGGGAGAAGTGTATGGTGTTTCCTGAAACATCTAAAAAACAAAGCAACAGAGCGTAGGGCACTTCCACTTATGGTCCTGTAGCTTAGGGAAATTAAAATCAAAAAGACACAGCCACCCCAAAGTTTGGGACACCTCTGTTTACAAGAACCTCATTTACACTACAAGTTCAACATCGCAGAAAGTGAAAAATGGATAAAGAAGTTGTGGTATTTACTTACAAAGCAATATCACTCAGCAATGAAATCTGTGTCATCAGGCCCTTAGCAGCACAATGAGTGGATTCAGGTATGATGATTCTAACTGAAATAAGTCACACAGAAAAAAGAAACATCATAAGATATCAGTAATACACGGAATGTAAACTTGGCTACACAGGAACTGAATTACAGAACAGAACACGTTCTCAAATTTAGAAAACCAACTTATTCTTGCTTAAGGGTTAAGGTGAGTTGGGGTGCTGCATAAAACCAGAGATTGAAATGAGCACAGATAAAGTTCCTTAGGCCAAATATGGAATAGACAAGAGCTACTCCTTGCTCAACGAAATGGACTCAACACCCCATATTAAACGCCTAAGAATGTACCTGACTACTAAGTATCTTAAAACCTAGGGATTGCTATGTCTCCGAAAGAGAATCAAGCATGTGTACAGGGGCATAAATGCAGCAGTGATAGGATTGGAGAGGTTCGGTGAGCAAATGAAGACGCTTTGAAGCCATATTGCATGGTACCCTTTACACGGGTCTTAACTCTCCAGGTTTAAGGTATTCTTCCTTCAGCTAAAACATGCATGTGGAACCTAGAGTATGATCAAGCATGTGATCGGGAGACGTGTTCAAATATGTCTCAGTTTTCCTCCCCTGGTACTCGGGTGCAACATTCCAGACGCTTTACTAACACTCTCCCGACTTGGAGAGTCAGTCCCTTTAACCTCCTGTTTGGCCCAGTTTGCAATTTCTGCGGAAGATGAACAGTAATAGCGAGAACCAATGAGAGGCTAGCTGGAGGTGTCTGGACGGGCAAATTTAACTCTCATTTCCCACCAGGAAGAGGAATTAACCACAGGCTCAGCTTGTCGGGCCAGAACCAGATTAGGGCCTGAAGCCATCCTGCGGTGTTGCGTCCAGGTCACAAGAAAGCGAGTTGAAGAAAGGAGCTCAGGGGCACTGTAATTTACAAACCTGCAGAGTTATAAATGACAGCTATCGTCCAAAAATATACTGAAGTAAGGCTGCCAAGAGGACTTGAAAGCGGGGCAGAATTGCAGGAAACCGATTTCAGGAGGTAGACTGGAATTGCATTGAAAGCATAGGAAAAGAGGCAGAACGTCCACAATGATGCACTTGGCCAAAAAGGGCGTATGCGTTTTTTCCTGAATATATTCAGGAAAAAACGCATACGCCCTTTTTGGCCAACCAAGCAAGCTTGCAAAGGAAATCTGCACTACAATGAAGTTTCACTTCCCCCCGGTCAAAAGGGCCATCTGAAAAAAGTGTAAAATCCAGAAAGGCAACAGGCCATGGAGAACTGGGAGCCTTGTTATGCTGATGGGCGGGATGTAAATTGCCAACAGACACTCGGGAGAAGTGTATGGTGTTTCCTGAAACATCTAAAAAACAAAGCAACAGAGCCTAGGGCACTTCCACTTATGGTCCTATAGCTTAGGGAAATTAAAATCAAAAAGACACAGCCACCTCAAAGTTTGGGACGCCTCTGTTTACAAGAACCTCGTTTACCGTACAAGTTCAATATCACAGAAAGTGAAAAATGGATAAAGAACTTGTGGTACTTACGTACAATGCAGTATCACTCAGCAATGAAATCTATGTCATCAGGCCCGTAGCAGCATAATAAGTGGATTCAGGTACGATGATTCTAACTGAAATAAGTCACACAGAAAAAGAAACATCATAAGATATCACTAATACACGGAATGTAAACTTGGCTACACAGGAACTGAATTCCAAAACAGAACAGGGTCTCAAATTTAGAAAACCAACCTATGCTTGCTTAAGGGGAAAGGTGAGTTGGGGTGCTGCATAAAACCAGAGATTGAAATGAGCACAGATAAAGTTCCTTAAGCCAAATATGGAATAGACAAGAGCTACTCCTTGCTCAACGAAATGGACTCAACACCGCATATTAAACGCCTAAGAATGTACCTGACTAGTAAGTATCTTAAAACCTATGGATTGCTATGTCTCTGAAAGAGAATCAAGCATGTGTACAGGGGCATAAACGCAGCAGTGATAGGATTGGAGAGGTTCGGTGAGCAAATGAAGACCCATTGAAGTCATATTGCATGGTACCCATTCCACGGGTTTCAACTACCCAGGTTTAAGGTATTCTTCCTTCAGCTAAAACATGCATGTGGAACCTAGAGTATGATCAACCATGTGATCGGTAGACGTGTTCAAATATGTCTCAGGTTTCCTCCCCTGGTACTCGGGTGCAACATTCCAGACGCTTTACTAACACTCTCCCCACTTGGAGAGTCAGCGCCTTTAACCTCCTGTTTGACACAGTTTGCAATTTCTGCGGAAGATGAACAGGAATAGGGAGAACCAATGAGAGACTAGCTGGAGGTGTCTGAACGGACAAATTTAACTCTCATTTCCCACTAGGAAGAGGAATTAACCAAAGGCTCAGCGTGCCATGCCGGAAACAGATTAGGGCCTGAAGCCATCCTGCGGTGTTGCGGCCAGCTCACAAGAAAGTGAGTTGAAGAAAGGAGCTCAGGGGCACTGTAATTCACAAACCTGCAGAGTTATAAATGACAGCTATCGTCCAAAAATAGACTGAAGTAAGGCTGCCAAGAGGACTTGAAAGCGGGGCAGAATTGCAGGATACCGATTTCAGGAGGTAGACTGGAATTGCATTGAAAGCATAGGAAAAGAGGCAGAACGTCCACAATGATGCACTTGGCCAAAAAGGGCGTATGCGTTTTTTCCTGAATATATTCAGGAAAAAACGCATACGCCCTTTTTGGCCAACCAAGCAAGCTTGCAAAGGAAATCTGCACTACAATGAAGTCTCACTTCCCCCCGGTCAAAAGGGCCATCAGAATAAAGTGTAAAATCCAGAAAGGCAGGACAGGCCATGGAGAACTGGGAGCCTTGTTATGCTGATGGGCGGGATGTAAATTGCCAACAGACACTCGGGAGAAGTGTATGGTGTTTCCTGAAACATCTAAAAAACAAAGCAACAGAGCCTAGGGCACTTCCACTTATGGTCCTATAGCTTAGGGAAATTAATATCAAAAAGACACAGCAACCCCAAAATTTGGGACGGCTCTTATTACAGGAATCTCTTCTACGGCACAAGTTAAATATCCCAGAGAGCAAATAATGGATAAAGAAGTTGCGGTACTTCTGTACAACAGAATACCACTCAGCAATGAAATCTATGTCACCAGGCCCGTACCAGCATAATGAGTGGATTGAGGCACGATGATTCTAAGTGAAATAAGTCACACAGAAAAAGAAACATCATAAGGTATCACTAATACACGGAATGTGAACTTGGCTACACATGAACTGAATTACAAAACAGAACAGGGTCTCAAGTTTAGAAAACCAACTTATGCCTGCTTAAGGGGGAAGGTGAGTTGGGGTGCTGCATAAAAGCAGAGTTTGAAATTAGCACAGATACCGTTCCAAAAGCCAAATATGTAATAGACAAGAGCTACCCCTTGCTCAACGAAATGGATTCAACAATGAGGTATCACCTCACACCTGGTAGAATAGGCATCATTGAAAATCTACAAACAAAAAATGCTGGAAAGGGTGTGGAGAAAAGGAACCCTCTTCCACTATTGTTGGGAATATAAATTGATACAGTCATTATGGAGAACAATATGGAATTTCTTAAGAAACTAACAATAGAATTACCATATGATACAGCAATCCCAGTACTGGACATATACCCAGACAAAACCATAAATCAAAAAGAGTCATTCACCGCAATGTTCATTGCATCACTATTTACAATATCGAGGTAATGGAAGCAACTTAAATGCCCACAGACAGACGAATGCATAAAGCTGTGGTACATATATAAAATGGAATATTACTAAGCCATGAAAAGGAATGAAATTGGGTCATTTGTAGAGACGTCGATGGATCTAGAGACTGTCATACAGAGTGAAGTAAGTCAGAAAGAGAAAAACAAATCTTGTATATTCATGCATATATGTGGAACCTAGAAAAACTGTACAGATTAACCATTTTGCAAGGCATAAATAGAGCAACAGATGTAGACAACAAACGTATGGACAACAAGGGGGGAAAGCTGTTGGGGGGGTGGTGGTGGGAGGAGTTGAGAGACTGGGATTGGCATGTATACATTTATATGTATAAAATAGATAACCAATAAGAACCTGCTGTATAAAAATATAAAATAAAATTCAAAATTAAAAAGAAGTAAAATTTAAAAAATAAAACAGAAAAAACAATTATTCCCTGCACATACATGTATTTATATGAATAAATTATTTCCATGCTTATATCTGTAAATACAAAAAAGAGGAATAAAATCTACCTTGAACCAAAAACGAAAAAGAGAAAAAAAACACAGAACCCACCAGTTACACAGAGGAAAACCGTATCAGGGCACTTGCTCCAGTTGTAAACAATTCTGAAGTTGGTCAGTGGTGGGGAATCGTCTCCCATTCAGCCAGCAGCCCCCACGCAACAAGCGTCCTCATTGCAAAGCTGGGGCACCGTGCCGAGACATCTGTGAGTAAACGTGAGCTGAGCCCCAGGCCAGTTGCTGCTGAACTATTCCCACCCGTCCCAGGTAAAACACCTGAATATATACAAGGACTTGAAAGCCTAGAGGAAGGGCCATAGAGCCACACGAGTGACAGCATGCCGGCCGACTTGGTGCCTGCAGGCCAGCCAGGATGGTCCTGGCCCTGGGTGCTCTTCTGGAAGATTTCCATTTCCCTGCCTGAGATACCCGTCCTGTCCCTGCCCCCACTGCTTTTTTCCTTCCTCACCTCTGCCCAGGGAGAAATTCCAGCAGCAGGTATGGGTGACACATCCTCTTCTTTAGCAGGTGGCAGCCTGGCAACTGCTGCAGAAAGTCCAGCAGAGCCCCACTCACACTGGGCCACCCACAAAGCCGTGGCCTCTCACTCCCTCCCACCAGCCCAGCCCCGAGACTGCTGACAGGGCAGAGAAAATGGCGTCAGGCACGGCTGCAGGGGCTCTTGCTGCCTGGAGTGGTATTTATATTGATCTCAACCCAGGCACACCTGGGGAGGGCTGGCCGGCACGGTAAGGCTGCCCAGGTCAGCCAATCATCACCCCTCAGGGGCTCACAGTTGCAGAAAATGGAACTTGCTGAACCGGCCAGGTCCAAGGAACAGGTGTGGGCTCCTGAGAGTCAGGATAGACAAGGGGCTGCAGCTTTGGCTTGTTTTCTAATCATTTTATCTGGCCCATGAGTGGGAGACAACTTCAAGAAAACCCTCTCCTAATGAGAGGAACCCAGGAGTCAGGGAGAGGAGGGGTGGGTGGTGGTTGGAGACAGAGGCCTGGTGCCCCGGGTGCAGTGGAAGTCTCTGGAAGACCAGGTGGAGGGAGGCCTCACGAAGTGATGCCCAGGGTCACAGACCTGTCGCAGCTGCTGTTTGTTAGTTCAAGTCCTGCTCTGAGGTGCTCTGTGTCAGCTCTGAGCGACAGGTGAGCTGGGGGTGCTCTGCAATGAGGGCTATGTGCACGGTTCCTGTGTGCCCAGCCCTGCCACGGTACCCGCAAGGGTAGCTCTGTATCCTGGGAGGGGCCTGACCACGAGAGCCCCGTGGGCTGGGGTGGGGGTGGGGTACCTGCCCAGGTGAGCTCCATATTCTGGGATTGGTCTGACCACGAGAGCCCCATGGGCCACTGGGGACCTGGTAAAGGATGTCAGGACAGTCAGTGAAGCCACCGAGGATATACCTCCAGTTGCTCCTAATTCCTACACCCTGCTGGTCATTCTACCAACCACCAGGACATGGTATTCTGTATTAGTCTTCAATGATGCCTTCTTTTGTATTCCATTAGTCCCAGAGTCACAAGAAATTTTGGCTTGTGAGTGGCAGGACTCAACATACAACTAAAACAATACTTCCGGGCCGTCTGGCCCCAAGGGTGCAAAAATTCCCACACCATCTTTGGGGAAAGCTTAGCTAAAGACCTAAAAGTTCTACCTCTGGAAAAGGAAACCCTCCTTCAATATGCAGACGACATTCTGATCACCAGCCCTACTAAGGAGGCCTCTGAACTACCAAGCCAATAAAGGATAGAAGTTGTCCAAGAAAAAGCTCAAATATCACAGACTGCGGTGACCTGCCTGGGCTTCATTCTCACAGAAGGTCAGAGAAGCCCATCCCAGGAAAGGGAAGAAACCATTTTCAGCCTTACCCCTTTCTAAAACTAGAAGACAGCTTAGGGGTTCCTGGGGAGGCCAGGGTTTGCTGCTTCTGGATCCCTAACTACAGTCTACTAGCTGGGCCTCTATATGAAACACTGAAAGGAAAAGATGATGATCCTTTTGAATAGAATCCAGAAGTGGCCTTTCAAGAATGGAAAGAGCAGTCAATTCAGACCCTTGCCCTGGAACTCCCTAATTTAGCTAAACCCTTTGACCTTTACATTCCCGGTGAAAGGTGAATCGCCATTGGAGAATTAGTGCAAAAACTGGGACCACTTGAAATGGAACAATGCAAGAATGCCATCCAGGTAGGATAAACTACGGTCACTAAGGGGCTTGGCCCACTGCCACATCTGGCCAAGATACTGGCGGTATCTAAAAACCTGGAAATCAGCAGCCCAAAAGGCCACCTCCCTCCTAAGGGAAAAGGACCCCACGTGGTGATCCTAACCACCAACCATGCCCTGAAGTTGCAGGGTTCGCTCCGTGGGCACACCGACCTCGAGTGAGGAGGCCCTCCAACTCCAACATCCAGAGAGATAACCGGGGGCAACAGGGCACCATGACGACTCGTGTGAACATCACTTGACCTGGAGTTTCTCTCATAAAACAACAAGAGTGTGTCCCAAAAGAGTAGACTACTGCTTGCAGGACTTACTGCACCCAGAGGGGAGCTAATAATCTTGGCGGGGGAACAGTATACCACACTGTCACCATAGAAAAGCCTACAGACACCGTGATGATGGTGGTCAATAAGACCGGCTGGACTCCTGTTTACTTCAAAAGGCTGTTGACTCAGTAGCCATCATGGTCCTTGGTCACCACTGACCCTGGACTGTCTGGGAGTTGAGCGGGCAGGGCTCTGACACCTGGTGCTGTTTGTACGTTAATTCAGGGGCCTAACTGAAGAAAGCGCAGACTACTGGTCAGAGCATCTAGGCTGGCAGAGACGGTCAGCCTAAGGTGGCCGAACAAATGTGGGGCGGGGTGAAACCGGCCCCCACAGCGTCTCTGCACATCTCTTTCCTGGACCCTTAAAGGTCATTAGAATCTATAACACTTCCAATGCTGGTGCTCAGGTGGACGAGCAGGGAGGCAGGGGTCCTGGGGACAATCAACGTCACCGGGAGGCTGCTGGGGAGAAGCTCTGACCCTCGCCCCAGGGTATGAGGGCTCCCAACTCAGCACTCAGCAGTTACAGAAGAAGGGTCTGCACCCTCAGCACTCCAAGAATGAGGAACGGGACAAAAGGCAGAGGAGGGGTTTGTCCCCAGCAAAGCCCATTAAAAATCCCTGGGAGATAAAAATAGAATCTGGGCAATAAAGTCAAGTCTAACCTTTTTTATCCTTTGTGCTTTGTCTAATTTCACGTGCTCCTAGGGTCCCGCATGCAGAGGTTCCACACCCGGCACTTCAGACCAGATTTCCTAGTGCAGAATGGCTGGGTCGACACCTCAGCTCCTGGGGCCCAGTGCAGACTCCACGATATAGAGCCTGAGCTACAGCCAACCCGGCCCTCGAGAGCTCCGCCGCCTCCCTCCCTCCCACTGACTCTGACAGGATCTCTACACAGCAGCCCAGCCCACAGCCCACGGGGTAGTGCATGCTCTCACCTCTCCATTCTCTGATCAAAATATAAAGTTTCCTTTGCTTGTGAACAAACCTCAGTCTCGATCTGTTGGCCCCAATGACACTGGGCAGGGGGACACTTGTTGGGGTCCACTCTGGAGGATCAGTAACAGAAATTGAGACTATTGTAACCTCAATGAACAGATGTGTGAGCCAAACTGTAGTTAACATAGAACAGTGTATAAGGCTCGGGTAAAATAAGATGTTTTTAACACTTCCATTTGATATTTCCATCACTTTTTATAAGCAAGTTCAGTGAAAAGGTTTGTCTTATTTGTCAGGTCAATATTAGAGAAACGAAGTGATTTCTTTCCAAGGATGTACAGCTAATAATCTTGGTTAAACCTTCAATCTTGCTTTAAATGCTTTTCCATTGAAAATGATACCTCTCTTTCAGCTCCCCCATTTCTGAGAAGTATAAAATCTTATAATTTATTATTACCAAAGGGGAAAGGTGGGAGGAGGGATAAATTAACAGTTTGGAATTAACACATACACACTGCTATGTATAAAATAGATCATCAACAAGGAACTACTGTATAGCACAGGGAACTACACTCAACATTTTGCAATAAGCTATAAGGGGAAATAATCTGAAAAAGAATAGATATTTTTATTGACATCATCTATCAATGACAGTTAAAGTGTAGCCTAAGGGAAGCTGGTGGTGAGTGCTTCTGACCCTGAAGACTTCAATCATCTAAAGTTTGGACTCTGCCTACTTCCCAAGGCCCTTAATGAACATATGTGTAGCCGTAGCTTAAAAAATTCCCCAGTTTGGGTTTCGGGGAGACACTGATTTTGAAAAAGCCCTGGTGTTCTCCTTACATGAATGGGACTCTTCCTACTGCTAAAACATGTCTGTCACACCCAGAGGATGGTATACCGTCTGATCGGGAAGAGTTTGGAAAAGGCATCTCATCTCCTCATCTCCTGGTGCTCGGGTTCACCCCTCCAGCGTCTTTACTAACAGTCTCCCCACTTGGAGATGTCAGCACTATCAACATCCTGTTGCGTACAGTTTGGAATTTGTCCAGAGGATGAAGCGGAAGGATGAGGAACAATGAGAGACAAGTCCTAGGTGTTCAGACAGGCACATGTCACTCTAATTTCCAATCAGGAAGACGAATTGACCAAAGGCTAGGGTTGCCCATGGAAACAGTATAGGGCTTGAGGAAATCCCGCTGCTTTGTGGCCAGTTCCCATAAACACAAGTTGAACAATGGAACTCAGGGGCAGTAAAATTCACAAAACTGCAGAGTTGAAAATATCCATCACTGAAAAATGTCTTGAGGAAAGTCAGAGAAAAGGACTTGTAAGCAAGGGAGAATGGCAGGAAAGGGATTTGAGGAGGTAGAAAGGACTCGCCATTAAGCACAAGAAAAGGAGCTGAACATTGCCAACATTGCCAACATTGCAGTTGGCCAAAAAGGGTGTATGCGTTCTTTTCTGTATATATTCAAGAAAAGGGCATACACTTTTTTAGCCAACCAAACAGGTGGGCACTGGAAGTCAATACTACAAAAGATATCACTTCGCATCAGTCAGAAGAGCCATCCTCATAAAGCGTAAACAACAGAAATGCAGGACAGGGCAACGAGAAGAGGGAGCCCTGTGAGACTTATAGTGGAAATGTATATTGCCAACGGCCATTCTGGAGAAGTGTATTGTGTTTACTAAAGCATCTAAAAAATGAGCTACAGAGCATAGGGCACTTGCACTCATGGGCGTATATCTTGGGAAAAACAAAAATCGAGAGGACACAGGCACCCCAATGTTTACCCCCTCTCTGTTTAAAAGATCCTCGACTAGGATATAACTTAAATGTCTCTGGAGGGAAAAAATGGATAGAGATGTGGTACTTAGGTAGAGTGGAATATTATTCAGCCTGGAAATCAATGAAATATGGCCAGTTGTAACAACTCCGGAGGAGTTACGTATGATCATTCTAAGTGACAGAATTCAAAAAGAAAAAGACACATATCATAAGATATCACTTAAAGGTGGAATCCAAAATGGCTACACATGAAATAAATTACAAAACAAAAACATAGTCAAATATGTAGAAAACACGCATAAGGCTGCTAAACAGGAAAGGTGGGGAGGGGTGAGGCATCATCCAGGAGGTTGAAATTAGCAAAGATACCATTCCAAATACCAAACTGATAATCCACAAGGCCTACACGGTAGCTAAAAGAACTGCACTCAGCACACTCAAGTCACCGGAAAAGAATATATACGACTGGTAAGAATCTGAAAAAGAATTTATTGATGTCTCTCTGTACGTGAATCAAGTGGATGTACAGCAGCAAGAAACAGAGCTTTGAAAATCAGCTGTAACCAATATAGTAATAAATTGAAAAAAATAAACGACAGAGAGACAGAGAAAACCTCTTACAACTTTTCCTCAGGGACGGTGATGCAACATGGATTGAACACATCTAGACCCACAGCAGGATGAGACATAAGGCTGGAAACTGTTTGCGCTAAGAGAAATGTGAGGTTGGGTGAGGAAATGCACACCCTTTAAAGTAATACTACCTGGTACCCATTCAATGGGTCCCAAATCTGCAGGTTCAAGGGATCTTCCTACAGCTAAAACATGCATGGAAAACCCAGAGGACTGTACACCATGTGATCGGGAGATGTGTCTATAATGCACCTCATTTATCCTCTCCTGGTGCTCCTGTTCACCATTCCAGCCACGCTACTTAGAATCTCCCCACTTGGAGAATCAGCACATTTAAACTTCTGTTTCACACATTTTGCAAATTGTGAGGAGGATGAACGGGAAGAGGGGGAACCAATGAGAGAAGAGTTGTAGGGGTTTGGACGGGCACATATCACTCTAATTTCCCATTAAGAATAAGAATTAAAGAAAGGCTCAGCCTGCCTCGCCGGAGCCAAAATAGGGCCTGAAGCAATCCTGCGGGTTTGAGGCCAGCTCACAAAAGAGCAACTTAAAAAATGGAGCTCAGGGTCACTGCAATTCACAAACCTGCAGAGTTATAAATGAAAACTAACGTCCAAAAATATGTTGAGGTAAGGCAAAGAAGAGGATCTGAATGCAAGACAGAATTGCAAGAAACAGATTTCAAGAGATAGATTGGACTCGTCTTTAACGCACATGAAAAGCGGCAGAATTTCGACAATGATGCAGTTGGCCCAAAAGGGCGTATGCGTTTTTTCCTGATTATATCCAGGAAAAAACGCATACGCACTTTATGGGCAACGAAGCAAGCAAGCAATGCAAATGTGCACAACAAAGAAGTCTCACTTCCCACCGGTCAAAAGGGCCATCCTAAAAAATTGTAAAAACCAGAAATGCAGGACAGGCCATGGAGAACAGGGAGCCTTTATACGCTGATGGGCAGTGTGTGAACTGCCGAGAGCCACTCTGGAGAAGTGTATGGTGGTTCCTAAATCATCTAAAAAACAGAGCTACAGAGCATAGGACACTTCCAATCATGGGAGTATATCTAGGGAAGTCTAAAAATCAACAAGACACAAGCACACCACAGTTTAGGGCTACTCTGTTTACAAGAACCTCAACTTCAGTACACCTTAAATATCCCAGGAAAGAGAACAATGGATAAAGAAGATGTGGTACTTATGTACAATGGAATATCTCTTCACCATGAAATCAATGTAATAAGGCTAGTAGAAGGATAAAGAGTGGATTTAGGTCCGATAATACTACTTGAAATAAGTCAAACAGAAAAAGAAACATATCATAAGATATCACTTATAGAGGGAGGGTAAATATGGCTGCACAAGAAATGAATTACAGAACAGAACAGTGTCTCACATTTAGAAAACACACTTATGTCAGCTTAAGGGGAAAGGAGAGGTGGGGTGATGCATAAAACCAGAGTTTGAAATTAGCACAGATACCGTTCAATAAACCAAATAGGTATTAGACAAGATCTACACCTTGCTCAATGAACTGGCCTCAACACACCCTATACACCGCAGAGAAATATATCTGAGGAATAAGAATCTTAAAACCCATGTATTGATATATCTCCATAAGGGAATCAAGTGTGTGCAGAGCGGCACAAACACAGCAGTGAAAATGAGCTAAACCCCATTATAGAAATAAATTTTAAAAACAAAACGCTGAAACAATGAAAGAGAGAAAAATTCTTACAAAATTCGCTCAGGGGCTGTGATGCAACCTGGATTGACCACATATAAACCCACAGCTGGATAAGACATAAGGCTGGACACTTGGGGCTGACAGGATTGGTGAGCTTTGGTGAGCAACTGCCGAAAGTTTAATGCAATACTTCATGCTACTCAGTCCAAGGGTCCCAACACTCCAGGTTGAAGGGAATCTTCCTACAGCTAAACCATGCTTGGGAAACCCAGCGACTGGTATACCATATGATCGGGAAAGGTTTCTAAAACGCACCTCATTTTTCCTCTCCTGGGGCTCCGGATCGACATTCCAGCCGCTTTACTAACAACATCCCCACATGGAGTCAATGCCTTTAAGTTCTGGTATCGCACAGTCTGCAGTTAGTGCAGAGGATGAATGGGAATAGGGGGAACCAGTGAGAAACTAGCTGTAGCGGTTTCAATGGGCACATGTCACTCTAATATCACATCAGTAAGAAGAATTAACCAAAGGCACAGCAAGGTGCCCCAGAAGAAAAATAGGGTTTCAAGGAATCCTGTGGTTACGGGGCAAGACCACAAAAATAAGAGCTAAAAAATGGAGCTAAGGGCCACTGCAATTCAAAAACCTGCAGAGTTATAAAGGCCAACTATTTTTAAAAAATATACTTAGGTAAGGCTATGAAGAGGCATTGAAAGCAAGGCAGAACTGCAGGAAACCGATTTCAGGAGGTAGACTGGAATTGCATTGAAAGCATAGGAAAAGAGGCAGAACGTCCACAATGATGCACTTGGCCAAAAAGGGCGTATGCGTTTTTTCCTGAATATATTCAGGAAAAAACGCATACGCCCTTTTTGGCCAACCAAGCAAGCTTGCAAAGGAAATCTGCACTACAATGAAGTCTCACTTCCCCCCGGTCAAAAGGGCCATCTGAAAAAAGTGTAAAATCCAGAAAGGCAGGACAGGCCATGGAGAACTGGGAGCCTTGTTATACTGATGGGCGGGATGTAAATTGCCAACAGACACTCGGGAGAAGTGTATGGTGTTTCCTGAAACATCTAAAAAACAAAGCAACAGAGCCTAGGGCACTTCCACTTATGGTCCTATAGCTTAGGGAATTTAAAATCAAAAAGACACAGCCACCCCAAAGTTTGGGACGCCTCCGTTTACAAGAACCTCGTTTACCGTACAAGTTCAATATCACAGAAAGTGAAAAATGGATAAAGAACTTGTGGTACTTACGTACAATGCAGTATCACTCAGCAATGAAATCTATGTCATCAGGCCCGTAGCAGCATAATGAGTGGATTCAGGTACGATGATTCTAACTGAAATAAGTCACACAGAAAAAGAAACATCATAAGATATCACTAATACACGGAATGTAAACTTGGCTACACAGGAACTGCATTCCAAAGCAGAACAGGGTCTCAAATTTAGAAAACCAACTTATGCTTGCTTAAGGGGAAAGGAGAGTTGGGGTGCTGCATAAAACCAGAGATTGAAATGAGCACAGATAAAGTTCCTTAAGCCAAATATGGAATAGACAAGAGCTACTCCTTGCTCAACGAAATGCACTCAAAACCCCATATTAAACGCCTAAGAATGTACCTGACTAGTAAGTATCTTAAAACCTATGGATTGCTATGTCTCCAAAAGACAATCAAGCGTGTGTACAGGGGCATAAACACAGCAGTGATAGGATTGGAGAGGTTCGGTGAGCAAATGAAGACCCTTTGAAGTCATATTGCATGGTACCCATTACACGGGTCTCAACTCTCCAGGTTTAAGGTATTCTTCCTTCAGCTAAAACATGCATGTGGAACCCAGAGTATGATCAACCATGTGAACGGGAGACGTGTTCAAATATGTCTCAGTTTTCCTCCCCTGGTACTCGGGTGCAACATTCCAGACGCTTTACTAACACTCTCCCGACTTGGAGAGTCAGTCCCTTTAACCTCCTGTTTGGCCCAGTTTGCAATTTCTGCGGAAGATGAACAGGAATAGCGAGAACCAATGAGAGGCTACCTGGAGGTGTCTGGACGGGCAAATTTAACTCTCATTTCCCACCAGGAAGAGGAAATAACCAAAGACTCAGCGTGCCGTACCGGAACCAGATTAGGGCCTGAAGCCATCCTGCGGTGTTGCGGCCAGGTCACAAGAAAGCGAGTTGAAGAAAGGAGCTCAGGGGCACTGTAATTCACAAACCTGCAGAGTTATAAATGACAGCTATCGTCCAAAAATAGACTGAAGTAAGGCTGCCAAGAGGACTTTAAAGCGGGGCAGAATTGCAGGAAACCTATTTCAGGAGGTAGACTGGAATTGCATTGAAAGCATAGGAAAAGAGGCAGAACGTCCACAATGATGCACTTGGCCAAAAAGGGCGTATGCGTTTTTTCCTGAATATATTCAGGAAAAAACGCATACGCCCTTTTTGGCCAACCAAGCAAGCTTGCAAAGGAAATCTGCACTACAATGAAGTCTCACTTCCCCCCGGTCAAAAGGGCCATCTGAAAAAAGTGTAAAATCCAGAAAGGCAGGACAGGCAATGGAGAACTGGGAGCCTTGTTATGCTGATGGGCGGGATGTAAATTGCCAACAGACACTTGGGAGAAGTGTATGGTGTTTCCTGAAACATCTAAAACACAAAGCAACAGAGCCTAGGGCACTGCCACTTATGGTCCTATAGCTTAGGGAAATTAAAATCAAAAAGACACAGCCACCCCAAAGTTTGGGACGCCTCTGTTGACAAGAACCTCGTTTACAGTACAAGTTCAATATCACAGAAAGTGAAAAATGGATAAAGAACTTGTGGTACTTACGTACAATGCAGTATCACTAAGCAATGAAATCTATGTCATCAGGCCCGTAGCAGCATAATGAGTAGATTCAGGTACGATGATTCTAACTGAAATAAGTCACACAGAAAAAGAAACATCATAAGATATCACTAATACACGGAAGGTAAACTTGGCTACACAGGAACTGAATTCCAAAACAGAACAGGTTCTCAAATTTAGAAAACCAACTTATGCTTGCTTAAGGGGAAAGGTGAGTTGGGGTGCTGCATAAAACCAGAGATTGAAATGAGCACAGATAAAGTTCCTTAAGCCAAATATGGAATAGACAAGAGCTACTCCTTGCTCAACGAAATGGACTCAACACCGCATATTAAACGCCTAAGAATGCAACTGACTAGTAACTATCCAAAAACCTATGGATTGCTATGTCTCCAAAAGAGAATCAAGCATGTGTACAGGGGCATAAACGCAGCAGTGATAGGATTGGAGAGGTTCGGTGAGCAAATGAAGACCCTTTGAAGTCATATTGCATGGTACCCATTCCACGGGTTTCAACTACCCAGGTTTTAGGTATTCTTCCTTCAGCTAAAACATGCATGTGGAACCCAGAGTATGATCAACCATGTGATCGGGAGACGTGTTCAAATATGTCTCAGTTTTCCTCCCCTGGTACTCGGGTGCAACATTCCAGACGCTTTACTAACACTCTCCCCACTTGGAGAGTCAGCGTCTTTAACCTCCTGTTTGGCACAGTTTGCAATTTCTGCGGAAGATGAACAGGAATAGCGAGAACCAATGAGAGGCTAGCTGGAGGTGTCTGGACGGGCAAATTTAACTCTCATTTCCCACCAGGAGGAGGAAATAACCAAAGGCTCAGCGTGCCATGCCAGAACCAGATTAGGGCCTGAAGCCATCCTGCGGTGTTGCGGCCAGCTCACAAGAAAGCGAGTTGAAGAAAGGAGCTCAGGGGCACTGTAATTCACAAACCTGCAGAGTTATAAATGACAGCTATCGTCCAAAAATAGACTGAAGTAAGGCTGCCAAGAGGACTTGAAAGCGGGGCAGAATTGCAGGAAACCGATTTCAGGAGGTAGACTGAAATTGCATTGAAAGCATAGGAAAAGAGGCAGAACGTCCACAATGATGCACTTGGCCAAAAAGGGCGTATGCGTTTTTTCCTGAATATATTCAGGAAAAAACGCATACGCCCTTTTTGGCCAACCAAGCAAGCTTGCAAAGGAAATCTGCACTACAATGAAGTCTCACTTCCCCCCGGTCAAAAGGGCCATCTGAAAAAAGTGTAAAATCCAGAAAGGCAGGACAGGCCATGGAGAACTGGGAGCCTTGTTATACTGATGGGCGGGATGTAAATTGCCAACAGACACTCGGGAGAAGTGTATGGTGTTTCCTGAAACATCTAAAAAACAAAGCAACAGAGCCTAGGGCACTTCCACTTATGGTCCTATAGCTTAGGGAATTTAAAATCAAAAAGACACAGCCACCCCAAAGTTTGGGACGCCTCCGTTTACAAGAACCTCGTTTACCGTACAAGTTCAATATCACAGAAAGTGAAAAATGGATAAAGAACTTGTGGTACTTACGTACAATGCAGTATCACTCAGCAATGAAATCTATGTCATCAGGCCCGTAGCAGCATAATGAGTGGATTCAGGTACGATGATTCTAACTGAAATAAGTCACACAGAAAAAGAAACATCATAAGATATCACTAATACACGGAATGTAAACTTGGCTACACAGGAACTGCATTCCAAAGCAGAACAGGGTCTCAAATTTAGAAAACCAACTTATGCTTGCTTAAGGGGAAAGGAGAGTTGGGGTGCTGCATAAAACCAGAGATTGAAATGAGCACAGATAAAGTTCCTTAAGCCAAATATGGAATAGACAAGAGCTACTCCTTGCTCAACGAAATGCACTCAAAACCCCATATTAAACGCCTAAGAATGTACCTGACTAGTAAGTATCTTAAAACCTATGGATTGCTATGTCTCCAAAAGACAATCAAGCGTGTGTACAGGGGCATAAACACAGCAGTGATAGGATTGGAGAGGTTCGGTGAGCAAATGAAGACCCTTTGAAGTCATATTGCATGGTACCCATTACACGGGTCTCAACTCTCCAGGTTTAAGGTATTCTTCCTTCAGCTAAAACATGCATGTGGAACCCAGAGTATGATCAACCATGTGAACGGGAGACGTGTTCAAATATGTCTCAGTTTTCCTCCCCTGGTACTCGGGTGCAACATTCCAGACGCTTTACTAACACTCTCCCCACTTGGAGAGTCAGTCCCTTTAACCTCCTGTTTGGCCCAGTTTGCAATTTCTGCGGAAGATGAACAGGAATAGCGAGAACCAATGAGAGGCTACCTGGAGGTGTCTGGACGGGCAAATTTAACTCTCATTTCCCACCAGGAAGAGGAAATAACCAAAGACTCAGCGTGCCGTACCGGAACCAGATTAGGGCCTGAAGCCATCCTGCGGTGTTGCGGCCAGGTCACAAGAAAGCGAGTTGAAGAAAGGAGCTCAGGGGCACTGTAATTCACAAACCTGCAGAGTTATAAATGACAGCTATCGTCCAAAAATAGACTGAAGTAAGGCTGCCAAGAGGACTTTAAAGCGGGGCAGAATTGCAGGAAACCTATTTCAGGAGGTAGACTGGAATTGCATTGAAAGCATAGGAAAAGAGGCAGAACGTCCACAATGATGCACTTGGCCAAAAAGGGCGTATGCGTTTTTTCCTGAATATATTCAGGAAAAAACGCATACGCCCTTTTTGGCCAACCAAGCAAGCTTGCAAAGGAAATCTGCACTACAATGAAGTCTCACTTCCCCCCGGTCAAAAGGGCCATCTGAAAAAAGTGTAAAATCCAGAAAGGCAGGACAGGCAATGGAGAACTGGGAGCCTTGTTATGCTGATGGGCGGGATGTAAATTGCCAACAGACACTCGGGAGAAGTGTATGGTGTTTCCTGAAACATCTAAAACACAAAGCAACAGAGCCTAGGGCACTGCCACTTATGGTCCTATAGCTTAGGGAAATTAAAATCAAAAAGACACAGCCACCCCAAAGTTTGGGACGCCTCTGTTGACAAGAACCTCGTTTACAGTACAAGTTCAATATCACAGAAAGTGAAAAATGGATAAAGAACTTGTGGTACTTACGTACAATGCAGTATCACTAAGCAATGAAATCTATGTCATCAGGCCCGTAGCAGCATAATGAGTAGATTCAGGTACGATGATTCTAACTGAAATAAGTCACACAGAAAAAGAAACATCATAAGATATCACTAATACACGGAAGGTAAACTTGGCTACACAGGAACTGAATTCCAAAACAGAACAGGTTCTCAAATTTAGAAAACCAACTTATGCTTGCTTAAGGGGAAAGGTGAGTTGGGGTGCTGCATAAAACCAGAGATTGAAATGAGCACAGATAAAGTTCCTTAAGCCAAATATGGAATAGACAAGAGCTACTCCTTGCTCAACGAAATGGACTCAACACCGCATATTAAACGCCTAAGAATGCAACTGACTAGTAACTATCCAAAAACCTATGGATTGCTATGTCTCCAAAAGAGAATCAAGCATGTGTACAGGGGCATAAACGCAGCAGTGATAGGATTGGAGAGGTTCGGTGAGCAAATGAAGACCCTTTGAAGTCATATTGCATGGTACCCATTCCACGGGTTTCAACTACCCAGGTTTTAGGTATTCTTCCTTCAGCTAAAACATGCATGTGGAACCCAGAGTATGATCAACCATGTGATCGGGAGACGTGTTCAAATATGTCTCAGTTTTCCTCCCCTGGTACTCGGGTGCAACATTCCAGACGCTTTACTAACACTCTCCCCACTTGGAGAGTCAGCGTCTTTAACCTCCTGTTTGGCACAGTTTGCAATTTCTGCGGAAGATGAACAGGAATAGCGAGAACCAATGAGAGGCTAGCTGGAGGTGTCTGGACGGGCAAATTTAACTCTCATTTCCCACCAGGAGGAGGAAATAACCAAAGGCTCAGCGTGCCATGCCAGAACCAGATTAGGGCCTGAAGCCATCCTGCGGTGTTGCGGCCAGCTCACAAGAAAGCGAGTTGAAGAAAGGAGCTCAGGGGCACTGTAATTCACAAACCTGCAGAGTTATAAATGACAGCTATCGTCCAAAAATAGACTGAAGTAAGGCTGCCAAGAGGACTTGAAAGCGGGGCAGAATTGCAGGAAACCGATTTCAGGAGGTAGACTGAAATTGCATTGAAAGCATAGGAAAAGAGGCAGAACGTCCACAATGATGCACTTGGCCAAAAAGGGCGTATGCGTTTTTTCCTGAATATATTCAGGAAAAAACGCATACGCCCTTTTTGGCCAACCAAGCAAGCTTGCAAAGGAAATCTGCACTACAAAGAAGTCTCACTTCCCCCCGGTCAAAAGGGCCATCTGAAAAAGGTGTAAAATCCAGAAAGGCAGGACAGGCCATGGAGAACTGGGAGCTTTGTTATGCTGATGGGCGGGATGTAAATTGTCCACAGACACTCCTGAGAAGTGCATGGTGTTTCCTGAAACATCTAAAAAACAAAGCAACAGAGCCTAGGGCACTTCCACTTATGGTCCTATAGCTTAGGGAAATTAAAATCAAAGAGACACAGCCACCCCAAAGTTTGGGACTCCTCTGTTTACAAAAACCTCGTTTACTGTAAAAGTTCAATATCGCAGAAAGTTAAAAATGGATAAAGAAGTTGTGGTACTTACGTACAATGCAGTATCACTCAGCAATGAAATCTTTGTCATCAGGCCCGTAGCAGCTTAATGAGTGGATTCAGGTACGATGTTTCTAACTGAAATAAGTCACACAGAAAAAGAAACATCATAAGATATCACTAATACACGGAATGTAAACTTGGCTACACAGGAACTGAATTACAGAACAGAACAGGGTCTCAAATTTAGAAAACCAACTTATGCTTGCTTAAGGGGAAAGGTGAGTTGGGGTGCTGCATAAAACCAGAGATTGAAATGAGCACAGATAAAGTTCCTTAAGCCAAATATGGAATAGACAAGAGCTACATCTTGCTCAACGAAATGGACTCAACACCGCATATTAAACGCCTAAGAATGTACCTGACTAGTAAGTATCTTAAAACCTAGGGATTGCTATGTCTCCGAAAGAGAATCAAGCATGTGTACAGGGGCATAAACGCAGCAGTGATAGGATTGGAGAGGTTCGGTGAGCAAATGAAGACCCTTTGAAGTCATATTGCATGGTACCCATTCCACGGGTTTCAACTACCCAGGTTTTAGGTTTTCTTCCTTCAGCTAAAACATGCATGTGGAACCCAGATATGATCAACCATGTGATCGGGAGACGTGTTCAAATATGTCTCAGTTTTCGTACCCTGGTACTCGGGTGCAACATTCCAGAAGCTTTACTAACACTCTCCCGACTTGGAGAGTCAATCCCTTTAACCTCCTGTTTGGCCCAGTTTGCAATTTCTGCGGAAGATGAACAGGAATAGCGAGAACCAATGAGAGACTAGCTGGAGGTGTCTGTACGGGCAAATTTAACTCTCATTTCCCACCAGGAAGAGGAATTAACCAAAGGCTCAGCGTGCCGTGCCGGAACCAGATTAGGGCCTGAAGCCATCCTGCGGTGTTGCGGCCAGCTCAAAAGAAAGCGAGTTGAAGAAAGGAGCTCAGGGGCACTGTAATTCACAAACCTGCAGAGTTATAAATGACAGCTATCGTCCAAAAATAGACTGAAGTAAGGCTGCCAAGAGGACTTGAAAGCGGGGCAGAATTGCAGGAAACCGATTTCAGGAGGTAGACTTGAATTGCTTTGAAAGCATAGGAAAAGAGGCAGAACGTCCACAATGATGCACTTGGCCAAAAACGGCGTATGCGTTTTTTCCTGAATATATTCAGGAAAAAAGGCATACGCCCTTTTTGGCCAACCAAGCAAGCTTGCAAAGGAAATCTGCACTACAATGAAGTCTCACTTCGCCCCGGTCAAAAGGGCCATCTGAAAAAAGTGTAAAATCCATAAAGGCACGACAGGCCATGGAGAACTGGGAGCCTTCTTATGCTGATGGGCGGGATGTAAATTGCCAACAGCCACTCTGGAGAAGTGTATGGTGTTTCCTGAAACATCTAAAAAACAAAGCAACAGAGCCTAGGGCACTTCCACTTATGGTCCTATAGCTTAGGGAAATTAAAATAAAAAAGACACAGCCACCCCAAAATTTGGGACGCCTCTGTTTACAAGAACCTCGTTTACAATACAAGTTCAACATCGCAGAAAGTGAAAAATGGATAAAGAAGTTGTGGTATTTACTTACAAAGCAATATCACTCAGCAATGAAATCTGTGTCATCAGGCCCTTAGCAGCACAATGAGTGGATTCAGGTATGATGATTCTAACTGAAATAAGTCACACAGAAAAAGAAACATCATAAGATATCAGTAATACACGGAATGTAAACTTGGCTACACAGGAACTGAATTACAGAAGAGAACAGGGTCTCAAATTTAGAAAACCAACTTATGCTTGCTTAAGGGAAAAGGTGAGTTGGGGTGCTGCATAAAACTAGAGATTGAAATGAGCACAGATAAAGTTCCTTTAGCCAAATATGGAATAGACAAGAGCTACTCCTTGCTCAACGAAATGGACTCAACACCCCATATTAAACGCCTAAGAATGTACCTGACTAGTAAGTATCTTAAAACCTATGGATTGCTATGTCTCCGAAAGAGAATCAAGCATGTGTACAGGGGCATAAACGCAGCAGTGATAGGATTGGAGAGGTTCGGTGAGCAAATGAAGACCCTTTGAAGTCATATTGCATGGTACCCATTCCACGGGTTTCAACTACCCAGGTTTAAGGTATTCTTCCTTCAGCTAAAACATGCATGTGGTACCTAGAGTATGATCAACCATGTGATCGGGAGCTGTGTTCAAATATGTCTCAGTTTTCGTACCCTGGTACTCGGGTGCAACATTCCAGACGCTTTACTAACACTCTCCCGACTTGGAGAGTCAGTCCCTTTAACCTCCTGCTTGGCCCAGTTTGCAATTTCTGCGGAAGATGAACAGGAATAGCGAGAACCAATGAGAGGCTAGCTGGAGGTGTCTGGACGGGCAAATTTAACTCTCATTTCCCACCAGGAAGAGGAATTAACCAAAGGCTCAGCATGCCGGGCCGGAACCAGATTAGGGCCTGAAGCCATCCTGCGGTGTTGCGGCCAGCTCACAAGAAAGCGAGTTGAAGAAAGGAGCTCAGGGGCACTGTAATTCACAAACCTGCAGAGTTATAAATGACAGCTATCGTCCAAAAATAGACTGAAGTAAGGCTGCCAAGAGGACTTGAAAGCGGGGCAGAATTGCAGGAAACCGATTTCAGGAGGTAGACTGGAATTGCATTGAAAGCATAGGAAAAGAGGCAGAACGTCCACAATGATGCACTTGGCCAAAAAGGGCGTATGCGTTTTTTCCTGAATATATTCAGGAAAAAACGCATACGCCCTTTTTGGCCAACCAAGCAAGCTTGCAAAGGAAATCTGCACTACAATGAAGTCTCACTTCCCCCCAGTCAAAAGGGCCATCTGAAAAAAGTGTAAAATCCAGAAAGGCAGGACAGGCCATGGAGAACTGGGAGCCTTGTTATGCTGATGGGCGGGATGTAAATTGCCAACAGACACTCGGGAGTAGTGTATGGTGTTTCCTGAAACATCTAAAAAACAAAGCAACAGAGCCTAGGGCACTGCCACTTATGGTCCTATAGCTTAGGGAAATTAAAATCAAAAAGACACAGCCACCCCAAAGTTTGGGACGCCTCTGTTTACAAGAACCTCGTTTACAGTACAAGTTCAACATCACAGAAAGTGAAAAATGGATAAAGAACTTGTGGTACTTACGTACAATGCAGTATCACTCAGCAATGAAATCTATGTCATCAGGCCCGTAGCAGCATAATGAGTGGATTCAGGTACGATGATTCTAACTGAAATAATTCACACAGAAAAAGAAACATCATAAGATATCACTAATACACGGAATGTAAACTTGGCTACACAGGAACTGCATTCCAAAACAGAACAGGGTCTCAAATTTAGAAAACCAACTTATGCTTGCTTAAGGGTAAAGGTGAGTTGGGGTGCTGCATAAAACGAGATTGAAATGAGCACAGATAAAGTTCCTTAAGCCAAATATGGAATAGACAAGAGCTACTCCTTGCTCAACGAAATGGACTCAAAACCCCATATTAAACCCCTAAGAATGTACCTGACTAGTAAGTATCTTAAAACCTATGGATTGCTATGTCTCCAAAAGAGAATCAAGCGTGTGTACAGGGGAATAAACGCAGCAGTGATAGGATTGGAGAGGTTCGGTGAGCAAATGAAGACCCTTTGAAGTCATATTGCATGGTACCCATTCCACGGGTTTCAACTACCCAGGTTTAAGGTATTCTTCCTTCAACTAAAACATGCATGTGGAACCTAGAGTATGATCAACCATGTGATCGGGAGACGTGTTCAAATATGTCTCAGTTTTCCTCCCCTGGTACTCGGGTGCAACATTCCAGACGCTTTACTAACACTCTCCCGACTTGGAGAGTCAGTCCCTTTAACCTCCTGTTTGGCCCAGTTTGCAATTTCTGCGGAAGATGAACAGGAATAGCGAGAACCAATGAGAGGCTAGCTGGAGGTGTCTGGACGGGCAAATTTAAATCTCATTTCCCAACAGGAAGAGGAAATAACCAAAGGCTCAGCGTGCCGTGCCGGAACCAGATTAGGGCCTGAAGCCATCCTGCGGTGTTGCGGCCAGCTCAAAAGAAAGCGAGTTGAAGAAAGGAGCTCAGGGGCACTGTAATTCACAAACCTGCAGAGTTATAAATGACAGCTATCGTCCAAAAATAGACTGAAGTAAGGCTGCCAAGAGGACTTGAAAGCGGGGCAGAATTGCAGGAAACCGATTTCAGGAGGTAGACTGGAATTGCATTGAAAGCATAGGAAAAGAGGCAGAACGTCCACAATGATGCACTTGGCCAAAAAGGGCGTATGCGTTTTTTCCTGAATATATTCAGGAAAAAACGCATACGCCCTTTTTGCCAACCAAGCAAGCTTGCAAAGGAAATCTGCACTACAATGAAGTCTCACTTCCCCCCGGTCAAAAGGGCCATCTGAAAAAAGTGTAAAATCCAGAAAGGCAGGACAGGCCATGGAGAACTGGGAGCCTTGTTATGCTGATGGGCGGGATGTAAATTGCCAACAGACACTCGGGAGAAGTGTATGGTGTTTCCTGAAACATCTAAAAAACAAAGCAACAGAACCTAGGGCACTTCCACTTATGGTCCTATAGCTTAGGGAAATTAAAATCAAAAAGACACAGCCACCCCAAAGTTTGGAACGGCTCTGTTTAAAAGAACCTCGTTTACAGTACAAGTTCAACATTGCAGAAAGTGAAAAATGGATAAAGAAGTTGTGGTATTTACTTACAAAGCAATATCACTCAGCAATGAAATCTGTGTCATCAGGCCCTTAGCAGCACAATGAGTGGATTCAGGTATGATGATTCTAACTGAAGTAAGTCACACAGAAAAAGAAACATCATAAGATATCAGTAATACACGGAATGTAAACTTGGCTACACAGGAACTGAATTACAGAACAGAACAGGGTCTCAAATTTAGAAAACCAACTTATGCTTGCTTAAGGGTAAAGGTGAGTTGGGGTGCTGCATAAAACCAGAGATTGAAATGAGCACAGATAAAGTTCCTTAAGTCAAATATGGAATAGACAAGAGCTACTCCTTGCTCAACGAAATGGACTCAACACCGCATATTAAACGCCTAAGAATGTACCTGACTAGTAAGTATCTTAAAACCTATGGATTGCTATGTCTCCGAAAGAGAATCAAGCATGTGTACAGGGGCATAAACGCAGCAGTGATAGGATTGGAGAGGTTCGGTGAGCAAATGAAGACCCTTTGAAGTCATATTGCATGGTACCCATTCCACGGGTTTCAACTACCCAGGTTTAAGGTATTCTTCCTTCAGCTAAAACATGCATGTGGAACCTAGAGTATGATCAACCATGCGATCGGGAGATGTGTTCAAATATGTCTCAGTTTTTGTACCCTGGTACTCGGGTGCAACATTCCAGACGCTTTACTAACACTCTCCCCACTTGGAGAGTCAGTCCCTTTAACCTCCTGTTTGGCCCAGTTTGCAATTTCTGCGGAAGATGAACAGGAATAGCGAGAACCAATGAGAGGCTAGCTGGAGGTGTCTGGACGGGCAAATTTAACTCTCATTTCCCACCAGGAAGAGGAATTAACCAAAGGCTCAGCGTGCCGTGCCGGAACCACATTAGGGCCTGAAGCCATCCTGCGGTGTTGTGGCCAGCTCAAAAGAAAGCGAGTTGAGGAAAGGAGCTCAGGGGCACTGTAATTCACAAACCTGCAGAGTTATAAATGACAGCTATCGTCCAAAAATAGACTGAAGTAAGGCTGCCAAGAGGACTAGAATGTGGGGCAGAATTGCAGGAAACCGATTTCAGGAGGTAGACTGGAATTGCATTGAAAGCATAGGAAAAGAGGCAGAACGTCCACAATGATGCACTTGGCCAAAAAGGGCGTATGCGTTTTTTCCTGAATATATTCAGGAAAAAACGCATACGCCCTTTTTGGCCAACCAAGCAAGCTTGCAAAGGAAATCTGCACTACAATGAAGTCTCACTTCCCCCCGGTCAAAAGGGCCATCTGAAAAAAGTGTAAAATCCAGAAAGGCAGGACAGGCCATGGAGAACTGGGAGCCTTGTTATGCTGATGGGCGGGATGTAAATTGCCAACAACCACTCGGGAGAAGTGTATGGTGTTTCCTGAAACATCTAAAAAACAAAGCAACAGAACCTAGGGCACTTCCACTTATGGTCCTATAGCTTAGGGAAATTAAAATCAAAAAGACACAGCCACCCCAAAGTTTGGAACGGCTCTGTTTACAAGAACCTCGTTTACAGTACAAGTTCAACATCACAGAAAGTGAAAAATGGATAAAGAAGTTGTGGTATTTACTTACAAAGCAATATCACTCAGCAATGAAATCTGTGTCATCAGGCCCTTAGCAGCACAATGAGTGGATTCAGGTATGATGATTCTAACTGAAGTAAGTCACACAGAAAAAGAAACATCATAAGATATCAGTAATACACGGAATGTAAACTTGGCTACACAGGAACTGAATTACAGAACAGAACAGGGTCTCAAATTTAGAAAACCAACTTATGCTTGCTTAAGGGTAAAGATGAGTTGGGGTGCTGCATAAAACCAGAGATTGAAATGAGCACAGATAAAGTTCCTTAAGTCAAATATGGAATAGACAAGAGCTACTCCTTGCTCAACGAAATGGACTCAACACCGCATATTAAACGCCTAAGAATGTACCTGACTAGTAAGTATCTTAAAACCTATGGATTGCTATGTCTCCGAAAGAGAATCAAGCATGTGTACAGGGGCATAAACGCAGCAGTGATAGGATTGGAGAGGTTCGGTGAGCAAATGAAGACCCTTTGAAGTCATATTGCATGGTACCCATTCCACGGGTTTCAACTACCCAGGTTTAAGGTATTCTTCCTTCAGCTAAAACATGCATGTGGAACCTAGAGTATGATCAACCATGTGATCGGGAGATGTGTTCAAATATGTCTCAGTTTTCGTACCCTGGTAGTCGGGTGCAACATTCCAGACGCTTTACTAACACTCTCCCGACTTGGAGAGTCAGTCCCTTTAACCTCCTGCTTGGCCCAGTTTGCAATTTCTGCGGAAGATGAACAGGAATACCGAGAACCAATGAGAGGCTAGCTGGAGGTGTCTGGACGGGCAAATTTAACTCTCATTTCCCACCAGGAAGAGGAATTAACCAAAGGCTCAGCATGCCGGGCCGGAACCAGATTAGGGCCTGAAGCCATCCTGCGGTGTTGCGGCCAGGTCACAAGAAAGCGAGTTGAAGAAAGGAGCTCAGGGGCACTGTAATTCACAAACCTGCAGAGTTATAAATGACAGCTATCGTCCAAAAATAGACTGAAGTAAGGCTGCCAAGAGGACTTGAAAGCGGGGCAGAATTGCAGGAAACCGATTTCAGGAGGTAGACTGGAATTGCATTGAAAGCATAGGAAAAGAGGCAGAACGTCCACAATGATGCACTTGGCCAAAAAGGGCGTATGCGTTTTTTCCTGAATATATTCAGGAAAAAACGCATACGCCCTTTTTGGCCAACCAAGCAAGCTTGCAAAGGAAATCTGCACTACAATGAAGTCTCACTTCCCCCCAGTCAAAAGGGCCATCTGAAAAAAGTGTAAAATCCAGAAAGGCAGGACAGGCCATGGAGAACTGGGAGCCTTGTTATGCTGATGGGAGGGATGTAAATTGCCAACAGACACTCGGGAGTAGTGTATGGTGTTTCCTGAAACATCTAAAAAACAAAGCAACAGAGCCTAGGGCACTGCCACTTATGGTCCTATAGCTTAGGGAAATTAAAATCAAAAAGACACAGCCACCCCAAAGTTTGGGACGCCTCTGTTTACAAGAACCTCGTTTACAGTACAAGTTCAACATCACAGAAAGTGAAAAATGGATAAAGAACTTGTGGTACTTACGTACAATGCAGTATCACTCAGCAATGAAATCTATGTCATCAGGCCCGTAGCAGCATAATGAGTGGATTCAGGTACGATGATTCTAACTGAAATAATTCACACAGAAAAAGAAACATCATAAGATATCACTAATACACGGAATGTAAACTTGGCTACACAGGAACTGCATTCCAAAACAGAACAGGGTCTCAAATTTAGAAAACCAACTTATGCTTGCTTAAGGGTAAAGGTGAGTTGGGGTGCTGCATAAAACGAGATTGAAATGAGCACAGATAAAGTTCCTTAAGCCAAATATGGAATAGACAAGAGCTACTCCTTGCTCAACGAAATGGACTCAAAACCCCATATTAAACCCCTAAGAATGTACCTGACTAGTAAGTATCTTAAAACCTATGGATTGCTATGTCTCCAAAAGAGAATCAAGCGTGTGTACAGGGGAATAAACGCAGCAGTGATAGGATTGGAGAGGTTCGGTGAGCAAATGAAGACCCTTTGAAGTCATATTGCATGGTACCCATTCCACGGGTTTCAACTACCCAGGTTTAAGGTATTCTTCCTTCAACTAAAACATGCATGTGGAACCTAGAGTATGATCAACCATGTGATCGGGAGACGTGTTCAAATATGTCTCAGTTTTCCTCCCCTGGTACTCGGGTGCAACATTCCAGACGCTTTACTAACACTCTCCCGACTTGGAGAGTCAGTCCCTTTAACCTCCTGTTTGGCCCAGTTTGCAATTTCTGCGGAAGATGAACAGGAATAGCGAGAACCAATGAGAGGCTAGCTGGAGGTGTCTGGACGGGCAAATTTAACTCTCATTTCCCACCAGGAAGAGGAAATAACCAAAGGCTCAGCGTGCCGTGCCGGAACCAGATTAGGGCCTGAAGCCATCCTGCGGTGTTGCGGCCAGGTCACAAGAAAGCGAGTTGAAGAAAGGAGCTCAGGGGCACTGTAATTCACAAACCTGCAGAGTTATAAATGACAGCTATCGTCCAAAAATAGACTGAAGTAAGGCTGCCAAGAGGACTTGAAAGCGGGGCAGAATTGCAGGAAACCGATTTCAGGAGGTAGACTGGAATTGCATTGAAAGCATAGGAAAAGAGGCAGAACGTCCACAATGATGCACTTGGCCAAAAAGGGCGTATGCGTTTTTTCCTGAATATATTCAGGAAAAAACGCATATGCCCTTTTTGCCAACCAAGCAAGCTTGCAAAGGAAATCTGCACTACAATGAAGTCTCACTTCCCCCTGGTCAAAAGGGCCATCTGAAAAAAGTGTAAAATCCAGAAAGGCAGGACAGGCCATGGAGAACTGGGAGCCTTGTTATGCTGATGGGTGGGATGTAAATTGCCAACAACCACTCGGGAGAAGTGTATGGTGTTTCCTGAAACATCTAAAAAACAAAGCAACAGAACCTAGGGCACTTCCACTTATGGTCCTATAGCTTAGGGAAATTAAAATCAAAAAGACACAGCCACCCCAAAGTTTGGGACGCCTCTGTTTACAAGAACCTCGTTTACAGTACAAGTTCAACATCGCAGAAAGTGAAAAATGGATAAAGAAGTTGTGGTATTCACTTACAAAGCAATATCACTCAGCAATGAAATCTCTGTCATCAGGCCCTTAGTAGCACAATGAGTGGATTCAGGTATGATGATTCTAACTGAAATAAGTCACACAGAAAAAGAAACATCATAAGATATCAGTAATACATGGAATGGAAACTTCGCTACACAGGAACTGAATTACAGAACAGAACAGTGTCTCAAATTTAGAAAAACAACTTATGCTTGCTTAAGGGTAAAGGTGAGTTGGGGTGCTGCATAACACCAGAGATTGAAATGAGCACAGATAAAGTTCCTTAAGCCAAATATGGAATAGACAAGAGCTACTCCTTGCTCAACGAAATGGACTCAACACCGCGTATTAAACGCCTAAGAATGTACCTGACTTGTAAGTATCTTAAAACCTATGGATTGTTATGTCTCCGAAAGAGAATCAAGCATGTGTACAGGGGCATAAACGCAGCAGTGATAGGATTGGAGAGGTTCAGTGAGCAAATGAAGACCCTTTGAAGTCATATTACATAGTACCCATTCCACGGGTTTCAACTACCCAGGTTTAAGGTATTCTTCCTTCAGCTAAAACATGCATGTGGAACCTAGAGTATGATCAACCATGTGATCGGGAGACATTTTCAAATATGTCTCAGTTTTCCTCCCCTGGTACTCGGGTGCAACATTCCAGACGCTTTACTAACACTCTCCCGACTTGGAGAGTCAGTCCCTTTAACCTCCTGTTTGGCCCAGTTTGCAATTTCTGCGGAAGATGAACAGGAATAGCGAGAACCAATGAGAGGCTAGCTGGAGGTGTCTGGACGGGCAAATTTAACTCTCATTTCCCACCAGGAAGAGGAATTAACCAAAGGCTCAGCCTGCCGGGCCGGAACCAGATTAGGGCCTGAAGCCATCCTGCGATGTTGCGGCCAGGGCACAAGAAAGCGAGTTGAAGAAAGGAGCTCAGGGGCACTGTAATTCACAAACCTGCAGAGTTATAAATGACAGCTATCGTCCAAAAATAGACTGAAGTAAGGCTGCCAAGAGGACTTGAAAGCGGGGCAGAATTGCAGGAAACCGATTTCAGGAGGTAGACTGGAGTTGCATTGAAAGCATAGGAAAAGAGGCAGAACGTCCACAATGATGCACTTGGCCAAAAAGGGCGTATGCGTTTTTTCCTGAATATATTCAGGAAAAAACGCATACGCCCTTTTTGGCCAACCAAGCAAGCTTGCAAAGGAAATCTGCACTACAATGAAGTCTCACTTCCCCCCGGTCAAAAGGGCCATCTGAAAAAAGTGTAAAATCCAGAAAGGCAACAGGCCATTAAGAACTGGGAGCCTTGTTATGCTGATGGGCGGGATGTAAATTGCCAACAGACACTTGGGAGAAGTGTATGGTGTTTCCTGAAACATCTAAAAAACAAAGCAACAGAGCCTAGGGCACTTCCACTTATGGTCCTATAGCTTAGGGAAATTAAAATCAAAAAGACACAGCCACCCCAAAGTTTGGAACGGCTCTGTTTACAAGAACCTCGTTTACAGTACAAGTTCAACATCGCAGAAAGTGAAAAATGGATAAAGAACTTGTGGTATTTACTTACAAAGCAATATCACTCAGCAATGAAATCTGTGTCATCAGGCCCTTAGCAGCACAATGAGTGGATTCAGGTATGATGATTCTAACTGAAATAAGTCACACAGAAAAAGAAACATCATAAGATATCAGTAATACACGGAATGTAAACTTGGCTACACAGGAACTGAATTACAGAACAGAACAGGGTCTCAAATTTAGAAAACCAACTTATGCTTGCTTAAGGGTAAAGGTGAGTTGGGGTGCTGCATAAAACCAGAGATTGAAATGAGCACAGATAAAGTTCCTTAAGCCAAATATGGAATAGACAAGAGCTACTCCTTGCTCAACGAAATGGACTCAAAACCCCATATTAAACCCCTAAGAATGTACCTGACTAGTAAGTATCTTAAAACCTATGGATTGCTATGTCTCCAAAAGAGAATCAAGCGTGTGTACAGGGGAATAAACGCAGCAGTGATAGGATTGGAGAGGTTCGGTGAGCAAATGAAGACCCTTTGAAGTCATATTGCATGGTACCCATTCCACGGGTTTCAACTACCCAGGTTTAAGGTATTCTTCCTTCAACTAAAACATGCATGTGGAACCTAGAGTATGATCAACCATGTGATCGGGAGACGTGTTCAAATATGTCTCAGTTTTCCTCCCCTGGTACTCGGGTGCAACATTCCAGACGCTTTACTAACACTCTCCCGACTTGGAGAGTCAGTCCCTTTAACCTCCTGTTTGGCCCAGTTTGCAATTTCTGCGGAAGATGAACAGGAATAGCGAGAACCAATGAGAGACTAGCTGGAGGTGTCTGGACGGGCAAATTTAACTCTCATTTCCCAACAGGAAGAGGAAATAACCAAAGGCTCAGCGTGCCGTGCCGGAACCAGATTAGGGCCTGAAGACATCCTGCGGTGTTGCGGCCAGCTCAAAAGAAAGCGAGTTGAAGAAAGGAGCTCAGGGGCACTGTAATTCACAAACCTGCAGAGTTATAAATGACAGCTATCGTCCAAAAATAGACTGAAGTAAGGCTGCCAAGAGGACTTGAAAGCGGGGCAGAATTGCAGGAAACCGATTTCAGGAGGTAGACTGGAATTGCATTGAAAGCATAGGAAAAGAGGCAGAACGTCCACAATGATGCACTTGGCCAAAAAGGGCGTATGCGTTTTTTCCTGAATATATTCAGGAAAAAACGCATACGCCCTTTTTGCCAACCAAGCAAGCTTGCAAAGGAAATCTGCACTACAATGAAGTCTCACTTCCCCCTGGTCAAAAGGGCCATCTGAAAAAAGTGTAAAATCCAGAAAGGCAGGACAGGCCATGGAGAACTGGGAGCCTTGTTATGCTGATGGGTGGGATGTAAATTGCCAACAACCACTCGGGAGAAGTGTATGGTGTTTCCTGAAACATCTAAAAAACAAAG
Source organism: Delphinus delphis (assembly GCF_949987515.2). Taxonomy (NCBI): domain Eukaryota; kingdom Metazoa; phylum Chordata; class Mammalia; order Artiodactyla; family Delphinidae; genus Delphinus; species Delphinus delphis. Next base: position 1,104,690 of record NW_027192698.1, on the reverse strand, counting down.
CAACAGAACCTAGGGCACTTCCACTTATGGTCCTATAGCTTAGGGAAATTAAAATCAAAAAGACACAGCCACCCCAAAGTTTGGGACGCCTCTGTTTACAAGAACCTCGTTTACAGTACAAGTTCAACATCGCAGAAAGTGAAAAATGGATAAAGAAGTTGTGGTATTCACTTACAAAGCAATATCACTCAGCAATGAAATCTCTGTCATCAGGCCCTTAGTAGCACAATGAGTGGATTCAGGTATGATGATTCTAACTGAAATAAGTCACACAGAAAAAGAAACATCATAAGATATCAGTAATACATGGAATGGAAACTTGGCTACACAGGAACTGAATTACAGAACAGAACAGTGTCTCAAATTTAGAAAAACAACTTATGCTTGCTTAAGGGTAAAGGTGAGTTGGGGTGCTGCATAACACCAGAGATTGAAATGAGCACAGATAAAGGTCCTTAAGCCAAATATGGAATAGACAAGAGCTACTCCTTGCTCAACGAAATGGACTCAACACCGCATATTAAACGCCTAAGAATGTACCTGACTTGTAAGTATCTTAAAACCTATGGATTGTTATGTCTCCGAAAGAGAATCAAGCATGTGTACAGGGGCATAAACGCAGCAGTGATAGGATTGGAGAGGTTCAGTGAGCAAATGAAGACCCTTTGAAGTCATATTACATAGTACCCATTCCACGGGTTTCAACTACCCAGGTTTAAGGTATTCTTCCTTCAGCTAAAACATGCATGTGGAACCTAGAGTATGATCAACCATGTGATCGGGAGACATTTTCAAATATGTCTCAGTTTTCCTCCCCTGGTACTCGGGTGCAACATTCCAGACGCTTTACTAACACTCTCCCCACTTGGAGAGTCAGTCCCTTTAACCTCCTGTTTGGCCCAGTTTGCAATTTCTGCGGAAGATGAACAGGAATAGCGAGAACCAATGAGAGGCTAGCTGGAGGTGTCTGGACGGGCAAATTTAACTCTCATTTCCCACCAGGAAGAGGAATTAACCAAAGGCTCAGCCTGCCGGGCCAGAACCAGATTAGGGCCTGAAGCCATCCTGCGATGTTGCGGCCAGGGCACAAGAAAGCGAGTTGAAGAAAGGAGCTCAGGGGCACTGTAATTCACAAACCTGCAGAGTTATAAATGACAGCTATCGTCCAAAAATAGACTGAAGTAAGGCTGCCAAGAGGACTTGAAAGCGGGGCAGAATTGCAGGAAACCGATTTCAGGAGGTAGACTGGAGTTGCATTGAAAGCATAGGAAAAGAGGCAGAACGTCCACAATGATGCACTTGGCCAAAAAGGGCGTATGCGTTTTTTCCTGAATATATTCAGGAAAAAACGCATACGCCCTTTTTGGCCAACCAAGCAAGCTTGCAAAGGAAATCTGCACTACAATGAAGTCTCACTTCCCCCCGGTCAAAAGGGCCATCTGAAAAAAGTGTAAAATCCAGAAAGGCAACAGGCCATTAAGAACTGGGAGCCTTGTTATGCTGATGGGCGGGATGTAAATTGCCAACAGACACTTGGGAGAAGTGTATGGTGTTTCCTGAAACATCTAAAAAACAAAGCAACAGAGCCTAGGGCACTTCCACTTATGGTCCTATAGCTTAGGGAAATTAAAATCAAAAAGACACAGCCACCCCAAAGTTTGGAACGGCTCTGTTTACAAGAACCTCGTTTACAGTACAAGTTCAACATCGCAGAAAGTGAAAAATGGATAAAGAAGTTGTGGTATTTACTTACAAAGCAATATCACTCAGAATTAAATCTATGTCATCAGGCCCTTAGCAGCACAATGAGTGGATTCAGGTATGATGATTCTAACTGAAATAAGTCACACAGAAAAAGAAACATCATAAGATATCAGTAATACACGGAATGGAAACTTGGCTACACAGGAACTGAATTACAGAACAGAACAGGGTCTCAATTTAGAAAACCAACTTATGCTTGCTTAAGGGTAAAGGTGAGTTGGGGTGCTGCATAAAACCAGAGATTGAAATGAGCACAGATAAAGTTCCTTAAGCCAAATATGGAATAGACAAGAGCTACTCCTTGCTCAACGAAATGGACTCAACACCGCATATTAAACGCCTAAGAATGTACCTGACTTGTAAGTATCTTAAAACCTATGGATTGCTATGTCTCTGAAAGAGAATCAAGCATGTGTACAGGGTCATAAACGCAGCAGTGATAGGATTGGAGAGGTTCGGTGAGCAAATGAAGACCCTTTGAAGTCATATTGCATGGTACCCATTCCACGGGTTTCAACTACCCAGGTTTAAGGTATTCTTCCTTCAGCTAAAACATGCATGTGGAACCCAAGTATGATCAACCATGTGAATGGGAGACGTGTTCAAATATGTCTCAGTTTTCCTCCCCTGGTACTTGGGTGCAACATTCCAGATGCTTTACTAACACTCTCCCCACTTGGAGAGTCAGTCCCTTTAACCTCCTGTTTGGCCCAGTTTGCAATTTCTGCGGAAGATGAACAGGAATAGCGAGAACCAATGAGAGGCTAGCTGGAGGTGTCTGGACGGGCAAATTTAACTCTCATTTCCCACCAGGAAGAGGAATTAACCAAAGGCTCAGCATGCCGGGCCGGAACCAGATTAGGGCCTGAAGCCATCCTGCGGTGTTGCGGCCAGCTCAAAAGAAAGCGAGTTGAAGAAAGGAGCTCAGGGGCACTGTAATTCACAAACCTGCAGAGTTATAAATGACAGCTATCGTCCAAAAATAGACTGAAGTAAGGCTGCCAAGAGGACTTGAAAGCGGGGCAGAATTGCAGGAAACCGATTTCAGGAGGTAGACTGGAATTGCATTGAAAGCATAGGAAAAGAGGCAGAACGTCCACAATGATGCACTTGGCCAAAAAGGGCGTATGCGTTTTTTCCTGAATATATTCAGGAAAAAACGCATACGCCCTTTTTGGCCAACCAAGCAAGCTTGCAAAGGAAATCTGCACTACAATGAAGTCTCACTTCCCCCCGGTCAAAAGGGCCATCTGAAAAAAGTGTAAAATCCAGAAAGGCAACAGGCCATTGAGAACTGGGAGCCTTGTTATGCTGATGGGCGGGATGTAAATTGCCAACAGACACTTGGGAGAAGTGTATGGTGTTTCCTGAAACATCTAAAAAACAAAGCAACAGAGCCTAGGGCACTTCCACTTATGGTCCTATAGCTTAGGGAAATTAAAATCAAAAAGACACAGCCACCCCAAAGTTTGGAATGGCTCTGTTTACAAGAACCTTGTTTACAGTACAAGTTCAACATCGCAGAAAGTGAAAAATGGATAAAGAAGTTGTGGTATTCACTTACAAAGCAATATCACTCAGCAATGAAATCTATGTCATCAGGCCCTTAGCAGCACAATGAGTGGATTCAGGTATGATGATTCTAACTGAAATAAGTCACACAGAAAAAGAAACATCATAAGATATCAGTAATACACGGAATGGAACCTTGGCTACACAGGAACTGAATTACAGATCAGAACAGGGTCTCAAAATTAGAAAAACAACTTATGCTTGCTTAAGGGTAAAGGTGAGTTGGGGTGCTGCATAAAACCAGAGATTGAAATGAGCACAGATAAAGTTCCTTAAGCCAAATATGGAATAGACAAGAGCTACTCCTTGCTCAACGAAATGGACTCAACACCGCATATTAAACGCCTCAGAATGTAACTGACTTGTAAGTATCTTAAAACCTATGGATTGCTATGTCTCCGAAAGAGAATCAAGCATGTGTACAGGGGCATAAACGCAGCAGTGATAGGATTGGAGAGGTTCGGTGAGCAAATGAAGACCCTTTGAAGTCATATTGCATGGTACCCATTCCACGGGTTTCAACTACCCAGGTTTAAGGTATTCTTCCTTCAGCTAAAACATGCATGTGGAACCTAGAGTATGATCAACCATGTGATCGGGAGACGTGTTCAAATATGTCTCAGTTTTCCTCCCCTGGTACTCGGGTGCAACATTCCAGACGCTTTACTAACACTCTCCCCACTTGGAGAGTCAGTCCCTTTAACCTCCTGTTTGGCCCAGTTTGCAATTTCTGCGGAAGATGAACAGGAATAGCGAGAACTAATGAGAGACTAGCTGGAGGTGTCTGGACGGGCAAATTTAACTCTCATTTCCCACCAGGAAGAGGAATTAACCAAAGTCTCAGCGTGCCGTGCCGGAACAAGATTAGGGCCTGAAGCCATCCTGCGGTGTTGAGGCCAGGTCACAAGAAAGCGAGTTGAAGAAAGGAGCTCAGGGGCACTGTAATTCACAAACCTGCAGAGTTATAAATGACAGCTATCGTCCAAAAATAGACTGAAATAAGGCTGCCAAGAGGACTTGAAAGCGGGGCAGAATTGCAGGAAACCGATTTCAGGAGGTAGACTGGAATTGCATTGAAAGCATAGGAAAAGAGGCAGAACGTCCACAATGATGCACTTGGCCAAAAAGGGCGTATGCGTTTTTTCCTGAATATATTCAGGAAAAAACGCATACGCCCTTTTTGGCCAACCAAGCAAGCTTGCAAAGGAAATCTGCACTACAATGAAGTCTCACTTCCCCCCGGTCAAAAGGGCCATCTGAAAAAAGTGTAAAATCCAGAAAGGCAGGACAGGCCATGGAGAACTGGGAGCCTTGTTATGCTGATGGGTGGGATGTAAATTACCAACAGACACTCAGGAGAAGTGTATGGTGTTTCCTGAAACATCTAAAAAACAAAGCAACAGAGCCTAGGGCACTGCCACTTATGGTCCTATAGCTTAGGGAAATTAAAATCAAAAAGACACAGCCACCCCAAAGTTTGGGACGCCTCTGTTTACAAGAACCTCGTTTACAGTACAAGTTCAACATCGCAGAAAGTGAAAAATGGATAAAGAAGTTGTGGTATTTACTTACAAAGCAATATCACTCAGCAATGAAATCTATGTCATCAGGCCCTTAGCAGCACAATGAGTGGATTCAGGTATGATGATTCTAACTGAAATAAGTCACACAGAAAAAGAAACATCATAAGATATCAGTAGGGCGGAGGTCGGGGCTGCGTAGTGGGAGGCGGACTGGCGAGGGGTGCCGGAAGAGCTGCAGGTGCGGCCCAGCGGCCGATTCTGCGGGCCCGCCGAGCCAGGAGGTACTGAGCCGCCGCCGCCGCCGCCGCCGCCCTCGGCCCGGCCTGCAGCGGGGTATGGGGGCAGTGCGGCCCATCGGCCCCCTCCCCCTCTCTCCCTCCTCTCCATCCCTCCCCTTCCCGTGGTCCCGGGCTCCCGGACCCTCCCCCAGGGCCGCATTCTCCTCTCCCCGTCTTCCTGTCCTCTTCCGCTGTCCTCTCGTTCCCCACCCCCAACCATAAACACCCCTCCGCGTCCCAGTCGTCTCCCGTCGCCCCTCCCCCCTCCCCGGGGGTCCGCCCTCCAGCGTTCCGGGGGTTCCCGAGGTCTCTCTAGCGGCAGCTTTCTGTAAGCACGGTCCCGAAGATGGGAGGCGCGGTGAGTGCTGGTGAAGACAACGACGAGCTGATAGACCATCTGAAGGCGGCGCAGTACATCCGCTCCGAGCTGGTGGAGCAGGCCTTCCGAGCTGTTGACCTCGCCGACTATTACCTCGAGGAGTTTAAGGAGAACGCGTACAAGGACCTGGCGTGGAAGCACGGGAACATCCACCTCTCTGCTCCGTGCATCTATTCGGAGGTGATGGAGGCCCTGGACCTGCAGCCTGGCCTTTCCTTCCTGAACCTGGGCAGCGGCACCGGCTACCTCAGCTCCATGGTGGGGCTCATCCTCGGTCCTTTTGGTGTGAACCACGGGGTGGAACTCCATTCAGATGTGACAGAGTATGCGAAGCAGAAGCTGGACTTTTTCATCAGGACGAGTGACAGCTTCGACAAGTTTGACTTCTGCGAGCCCTCCTTCGTCACCGGCAATTGCCTGGAGATCTCTCCAGGCTGCTCTCAGTATGACCGGGTGTACTGCGGGGCAGGCGTGCAGAAGCAGCACGAGGGGTACATGAAGAGACTCCTCAAAGTCGGGGGCGTCCTGGTCATGCCGCTGGAAGAGAAGTTGACTAAGATAACTCGGACGGGTCCTTCCGCCTGGGAAACCAAAAAGATTCTGGCTGTGTCTTTTGCTCCACTCGTCCAGCCCTGCCAGTCGGAGTCAGGAGAATCACGACTTGTCCACACCCCTGGCGGTTCGCAGCCTCCAGGACCTGGCGCGCATTGCCATCCGGGGCACCATTAAGAAGGTCATCCACCAGGAAGCTGTGAACAAAAACGGGAACGGACTGAAGAACACTCCCAGGTTTAAACGGAGGAGAGTTCGCCGCCGCCGAATGGAAACGATTGTCTTTTTGGACAAAGAGGTGTTTGCCAGTCGGCTCTCCAACCCCTCTGATGACACCAGCTGCGGAGACCTGGAAGACGAGCGGCAAGAAGAAGAGGTGACAACCCCGCCGGACACCAAGCCCGAGCCCCCGGTGAACTTCCTGCGTGAGAAGGTCCTGAGCCTCCCTCTGCCAGATCCCCTGAAGTACTACCTGCTTTATTACAGAGAAAAGTAAGTCTGTGGTCCAGGGGAGGAGGCCAAGCCTTCCTGGAGGGCTGCCCGCAGCAGGTGCACTGGAGGAGGAAGGGGCTCCCGCTCTGCATCTCGTCTTCTCGTCTGTCCTTGACTGTCCTGTAGAGTTTTCATCCAGTCATCTGATTTCTGTAAACATAGTCTGACAAACATAAGGTGCAAGGGGGAATGTCTCAAAAGGGCGAGAGTCTCCTGGAGGAGGGGTTGACTTCACACTCTCAGGAAATGCTGAGGTCTACACGTGGAGGTGGCCTGGAGACCGTTTCTTACACAAGGTACACGTGTCTGCATCAGAAAGGAAAACTGAAGTTGAAATTAATCTGTGTTTCTTATAAAAGGTGAGACAAAAAGCACAAGTTGCTAAGTGTATGAAATCTTTTCTGAGTGGGACACGCCTATGTGCAAGTTTGAATTTTACGGAATCAACCTCTTAATTACTGGCACCGAGTAATTAAAGATTTATTAAAAGATTAATTTAAAAGATTTAACTAAATGTTTTAGTTATTTGGAACGTGGATACTTGATTGAAAAGCCCTCTCTTATTTTAAGTAAATTAATTACATCTTACGTGAGTTGTCAATTGTAATTTTAAAAAACAAAAATTGTGATGGGGAGAGGAATGAACGTATCAGATTGCCAGGTGTCTTTGTGGAATTGCAAAAGAATTCCAAGGCATTTTTTTCTGACACCTTTTGTTACCTTTAAAGTAACCAACATTGAGTAATCCCGTCAAAGAAAGTCCTGAAGAATGAAACAAGTGTTGTGTGTAAGTAATGAGCTGCATTACTTTTGCCCCAGAGACAGAGAGTACTGTTGACTCAACTTTAAATACAGTCAACGGTGTCTAAGGCTCAGTCCTCAGAGCAGGTGGGAAGTACTGGCTGCAGGAAATGGATTGGGGACGGTGTAGACGGCCTGTGGGTTGGTGTTTTGTTTTTTTTTTCAGTTGGCTATTGTTCTGTAATCACATAACAGTACTGATTCATAGATTTTATCTTTTATAATTCTGGAGAAAAATATTTGTTAGTTTTGTAATTTTTCCTAAGAACAAACACGTGTTTGGTACATTGCATTAGAACAGTTTCACTCAAGTTTGACTTGTGGACTCCATCTTCTCCAGCGCTGTGTGTTGAGAGCTTCCTGTCTTATTAAGTCGTGGGTCTAGAAGAAGAGGCCGTCCTTTTAGTTAGGTGGCAGGATGTTTACAAGTGACACTGCTTCTTCCAAAACATTGGTTCTTTTCAGACTTTTCAGTTTTAACCAAAGTTAAACCCCAAATCAGAGTCATCCAGATTTTATGATTCATTTGATCTCTCAGCCTCTCAGGAGTTGCTGGATTTCAGTGTCTTTGTGGTTTTACCAGCTTCGCGGAGTTCTGGTTATTTTGTTTTGCCATTTATGCTTTTTTAAAGTAACTGAGTCATTTTATCACAGAACACTGCGTGCACACATACCTGGGAAAGCGGGTATATTGCCCTAAATGGGTACCGTTAAGCTGTTGTAAAGAAGGGTTTCTTCATAGTCGTGTTTACCTGCCTTTAACTGAACGTCAAGCCTCATTGTCTCAGAGAGAAAAGCATGAGTCACGTTTACTTGCTAAGACTTCGGTTTGCAGATCTTGTTGACGTCATTCTAATTGATTTGTAGAGACCTCTGCAACACGTGGACGTTTTTGGACATGATATCTGAAATATTTTATATTAGGTGGCTTGACTAAATGTTTTTCTGTAATTGTATATGGATTTCCTTTTTTTTCAACCACATTTGCCTTTATGCTAGATTGTAGAAAGTCTTTGCGAGGCATAAGACATGTTTTCCCCTATGTATGTTAAACCTTTCCTAACATTTTGTATTTACATGTTGGTTTGTGACTTTTAAACCAGAATTTGGTTACAAGATATATATATATAGATATTGAATATAATATATGTGAAATAATTTGGTATTGATCTATCTAATAAACATAAAGGAGAATCATCAGTGAGTTTCCCTGTGTGTCAGCACCTTTCTCCGGAGTCAGTCTGAGACACTACTTTCTGTTTTCAGACAGATGACTTATATATATAGTCTGTGTTGTCTGCAAGTTCTGTATTGTAAACCACATTCTAGACAATGGCTGACTTTTGTGTTTCGATTAGTCTGTATTTTTATATGTGACTTTCGTCTTGCAAGTAGTGCAGCCATAGACATGTGCAAAACAAGCAACAAATGTATAATATTAAGCACATAAGACAGAAGCCAGCTGCGTATTTAAAAGTATTTTTGCCCATCTGGAACTTTCAGGGGATTAAGGCGAGAAATATGAAACAAAGGTTTTGATGAACTGATACACAAGCGATACCAATAAAGGTAGTTACGGCAAAAAAAAAAAAAAAGATATCAGTAATACACGGAATGTAAACTTGGCTACACAGGAACTGAATTACAGAACAGAACAGGTTCTCAAATTTAGAAAACCAACTTATGCTTGCTTAAGGGGAAAGGTGAGTTGGGGTGCTGCATAAAACCAGAGATTGAAATGAGCACAGATAAAGTTCCTTAAGCCAAATATGGAATAGACAAGAGCTACTCCTTGCTCAACGAAATGGACTCAACACCGCATATTAAACGCCTAAGAATGTACCTGACTAGTAAGTATCTTAAAACCTATGGATTGCTATGTCTCCGAAAGAGAATCAAGCATGTGTACAGGGGCATAAACGCAGCAGTGATAGGATTGGAGAGGTTCGTGAGCAAATGAAGACCCTTTGAAGTCATATTGCATGGTACCCATTCCACGGGTTTCAACTACCCAGGTTTAAGGTATTCTTCCTGCAGCTAAAACATGCATGTGGAACCCAAGTATGATCAACCATGTGATCGGGAGACGTGTTCAAATATGTCTCAGTTTTCGTACCCTGGTACTCCGGTGCAACATTCCAGACGCTTTACTAACACTCTCCGCACTTGGAGAGTCAGCATCTTTAACCTCCTGTTTGGCCCAGTTTGCAGTTTCTGTGGAAGATGAACAGGAATAGCGAGAACCAATGAGAGACTAGCTGGAGGTGTCTGGATGGGCAAATTTAACTCTCATTTCCCACCAGGAAGAGGAATTAACCAAAGGCTCAGTGTGCCGTGCCAGAACCAGATTAGGGCCTGAAGCCATCCTGCGGTGTTGCGGCCAGGTCACAAGAAAGCGAGTTGAAGAAAGGAGCTCAGGGGCACTGTAATTCACAAACCTGCAGAGTTATAAATGACAGCTATCGTCCAAAAATATACTGAAGTAAGGCTGCCAAGAGGACTTGAAAGCGGGGCAGAATTGCAGGAAACCGATTTCAGGAGGTAGACTGGAATTGCATTGAAAGCATAGGAAAAGAGGCAGAACGTCCACAATGATGCACTTGGCCAAAAAGGGCGTATGCGTTTTTTCCTGAATATATTCAGGAAAAAACGCATACGCCCTTTTTGGCCAACCAAGCAAGCTTGCAAAGGAAATCTGCACTACAATGAAGTCTCACTTCCCCCCGGTCAAAAGGGCCATCTGAAAAAAGTGTAAAATCCAGAAAGGCAGGACAGGCCATGGAGAACTGGGAGCCTTGTTATGCTGATGGGCGGGATGTAAATTGCCAACAGACACTCGGGAGAAGTGTATGGTGTTTCCTGAAACATCTAAAAAACAAAGCAACAGAGCCTAGGGCACTGCCACTTATGGTCCTATAGCTTAGGGAAATTAAAATCAAAAAGACACAGCCACCCCAAAGTTTGGAACGGCTCTGTTTACAAGAACCTCGTTTACAGTACAAGTTCAACATCGCAGAAAGTGAAAAATGGGTAAAGAAGTTGTGGTATTTACTTACAAAGCAATATCACTCAGCAATGAAATCTGTGTCATCAGGCCCTTAGCAGCACAATGAGTGGATTCAGGTATGATGATTCTAACTGAAATAAGTCACACAGAAAAAGAAACATCATAAGATATCAGTAATACACGGAATGGAAACTTGGCTACACAGGAACTGAATTACAGAACAGAACAGGGTCTCAAATTTAGAAAACCAACTTATGCTTGCTTAAGGGTAAAGGTGAGTTGGGGTGCTGCATAAAACCAGAGATTGAAATGAGCACAGATAAAGTTCCTTAAGCCAAATATGGAATAGACAAGAGCTACTCCTTGCTCAATGAAATGAACTCAACACCCCATATTAAACGCCTAAGAATGTACCTGACTAGTAAGTATCTTAAAACCTATGGATTGCTATGTCTCCGAAAGAGAATCAAGCATGTGTACAGGGGCATAAACGCAGCAGTGATAGGATTGGAGAGGTTCGTGAGCAAATGAAGACCCTTTGAAGTCATATTGCATGGTACCCATTCCACGGGTTTCAACTACCCAGGTTTTAGGTATTCTTCCTTCAGCTAAAACATGCATGTGGAACCTACAGTATGATCAACCATGTGATCGGGAGACGTGTTCAAATATGTCCCAGTTTTCATACCCTGGTACTCGGGTGCAACATTCCAGACGCTTTACTAACACTCTCCCGACTTGGAGAGTCAGTCCCTTTAACCTCCTGTTTGGACCAGTTTGCAATTTCTGCGGAGGATGAACAGGAATAGCGAGAACCAATGAGAGGCTAGCTGGAGGTGTCTGGACGGGCAAATTTAACTCTCATTTCCCACCAGGAAGAGGAATTAACCAAAGGCTCAGCGTGCCGTGCCGGAACCAGATTAGGGCCTGAAGACATCCTGCGGTGTTGCGGCCAGCTCAAAAGAAAGCGAGTTGAAGAAAGGAGCTCAGGGGCACTGTAATTCACAAACCTGCAGAGTTATAAATGACAGCTATCATCCAAACATAGACTGAAGTAAGGCTGCCAAGAGGACTTGAAAGCGGGGCAGAATTGCAGGAAACCGATTTCAGGAGGTAGACTGGAATTGCATTGAAAGCATAGGAAAAGAGGCAGAACGTCCACAATGATGCACTTGGCCAAAAAGGGCGTATGCGTTTTTTCCTGAATATATTCAGGAAAAAACGCATACGCCCTTTTTGGCCAACCAAGCAAGCTTGCAAAGGAAATCTGCACTACAATGAAGTCTCACTTCCCCCCCCCCCCCCCGGTCAAAAGGGCCATCTGAAAAAAGTGTAAAATCCAGAAAGGCAGGACAGGCCATGGAAAACTGGGAGCCTTGTTATGCTGATGGGCGGGATATAAATTACCAACAGACACTCGGGAGAAGTGTATGGTGTTTCCTGAAACATCTAAAAAACAAAGCAACAGAGCCTAGGGCACTGCCACTTATGGTCCTATAGCTTAGGGAAATTAAAATCAAAAAGACACAGCCACCCCAAAGTTTGGGACGCCTCTGTTTACAAGAACCTCGTTTACAGTACAAGTTCAACATCGCAGAAAGTGAAAAATGGATAAAGAAGTTGTGGTATTTACTTACAAAGCAATATCACTCAGCAATGAAATCTATGTCATCAGGCCCTTAGCAGCACAATGAGTGGATTCAGGTATGATGATTCTAACTGAAATAAGTCACACAGAAAAAGAAACATCATAAGATATCAGTAATACACGGAATGGAAACTTGGCTACACAGGAACTGAATTACAGAACAGAACAGGGTCTCAAATTTAGAAAACCAACTTATGCTTGCTTAAGGGGAAAGGTGAGTTGGGGTGCTGCATAAAACCAGAGATTGAAATGAGCACAGATAAAGTTCCTTAAGCCAAATATGGAATAGACAAGAGCTACTCCTTGCTCAACGAAATGGACTCAACACCGCATATTAAACGCCTAAGAATGTACCTGACTAGTAAGTATCTTAAAACCTATGGATTGCTATGTCTCCGAAAGAGAATCAAGCATGTGTACAGGGGCATAAACGCAGCAGTGATAGGATTGGAGAGGTTCGTGAGCAAATGAAGACCCTTTGAAGTCATATTGCATGGTACCCATTCCACGGGTTTCAACTACCCAGGTTTAAGGTATTCTTCCTTCAGCTAAAACATGCATGTGGAACCTACAGTATGATCAACCATGTGATCGGGAGACGTGTTCAAATATGTCTCAGTTTTCGTACCCTGGTACTCGGGTGCAACATTCCAGATGCTTTACTAACACTCTCCCCACTTGGAGAGTCAGTCCCTTTAACCTCCTGTTTGGCCCAGTTTGCAATTTCTGTGGAAGATGAACAGGAATAGCGAGAACCAATGAGAGACTAGGTGGAGGTGTCTGGATGGGCAAATTTAACTCTCATTTCCCACCAGGAAGAGGAATTAACCAAAGGCTCAGCGTGCCGTGCCAGAACCAGATTAGGGCCTGAAGACATCCTGCGGTGTTGCGGCCAGGTCACAAGAAAGCGAGTTGAAGAAAGGAGCTCAGGGGCACTGTAATTCACAAACCTGCAGAGTTATAAATGACAGCTATCGTCCAAAAATAGACTGAAGTAAGGCTGCCAAGAGGACTTGAAAGCGGGGCAGAATTGCAGGAAACCGATTTCAGGAGGTAGACTGGAATTGCATTGAAAGCATAGGAAAAGAGGCAGAACGTCCACAATGATGCACTTGGCCAAAAAGGGCGTATGCGTTTTTTCCTGAATATATTCAGGAAAAAACGCATACGCCCTTTTTGGCCAACCAAGCAAGCTTGCAAAGAAAATCTGCACTACAATGAAGTCTCACTTCCCCCCGGTCAAAAGGGCCATCTGAAAAAAGTGTAAAATCCAGAAAGGCAGGACAGGCCATGGAGAACTGGGAGCCTTGTTATGCTGATGGGCGGGATGTAAATTGCCAACAACCACTCGGGAGAAGTGTATGGTGTTTCCTGAAACATCTAAAAAACAAAGCAACAGAACCTAGGGCACTTCCACTTATGGTCCTATAGCTTAGGGAAATTAAAATCAAAAAGACACAGCCACCCCAATGTTTGGAACGGCTCTGTTTACAAGAACCTCGTTTACAGTACAAGTTCAACATCGCAGAAAGTGAAAAATGGGTAAAGAAGTTGTGGTATTTACTTACAAAGCAATATCACTCAGCAATGAAATCTGTGTCATCAGGCCCTTAGCAGCACAATGAGTGGATTCAGGTATGATGATTCTAACTGAAATAAGTCACACAGAAAAAGAAACATCATAAGATATCAGTAATACACGGAATGTAAACTTGGCTACACAGGAACTGAATTACAGAACAGAACAGGGTCTCAAATTTAGAAAACCAACTTATGCTTGCTTAAGGGGAAAGGTGAGTTGGGGTGCTGCATAAAACCAGAGATTGAAATGAGCACAGATAAAGTTCCTTAAGCCAAATATGGAATAGACAAGAGCTACTCCTTGCTCAATGAAATGAACTCAACACCCCATATTAAACGCCTAAGAATGTACCTGACTAGTAAGTATCTTAAAACCTATGGATTGCTATGTCTCCAAAAGAGAATCAAGCATGTGTACAGGGGCATAAACGCAGCAGTGATAGGATTGGAGAGGTTTGTGAGCAAATGAAGACCCTTTGAAGTCATATTGCATGGTACCAATTCCACGGGTTTCAACTACCCAGGTTTTAGGTATTCTTCCTTCAGCTAAAACATGCATGTGGAACCTAGAGTATGATCAACCATGTGATCGGGAGACGTGTTCAAATATGTCCCAGTTTTCGTACCCTGGTACTCGGGTGCAACATTCCAGACGCTTTACTAACACTCACCCGACTTGGAGAGTCAGTCCCTTTAACCTCCTGTTTGGACCAGTTTGCAATTTCTGCGGAAGATGAACAGGAATAGCGAGAACCAATGAGAGGCTAGCTGGAGGTGTCTGGACGGGCAAATTTAACTCTCATTTCCCACCAGGAAGAGGAATTAACCAAAGGCTCAGCGTGCCGTGCCGGAACCAGATTAGGGCCTGAAGACATCCTGCGGTGTTGCGGCCAGCTCAAAAGAAAGCGAGTTGAAGAAAGGAGCTCAGGGGCACTGTAATTCACAAACCTGCAGAGTTATAAATGACAGCTATCATCCAAAAATAGACTGAAGTAAGGCTGCCAAGAGGACTTGAAAGCGGGGCAGAATTGCAGGAAACCGATTTCAGGAGGTAGACTGGAATTGCATTGAAAGCATAGGAAAAGAGGCAGAACGTCCACAATGATGCACTTGGCCAAAAAGGGCGTATGCGTTTTTTCCTGAATATATTCAGGAAAAAACGCATACGCCCTTTTTGGCCAACCAAGCAAGCTTGCAAAGGAAATCTGCACTACAATGAAGTCTCACTTCCTCCTGGTCAAAAGGGCCATCTGAAAAAAGTGTAAAATCCAGAAAGGCAGGAGAGGCCATGGAGAACTGGGAGCCTTGTTATGCTGATGGGCGGGATGTAAATTACCAACAGACACTCAGGAGAAGTGTATGGTGTTTCCTGAAACATCTAAAAAACAAAGCAACAGAGCCTAGGGCACTGCCACTTATGGTCCTATAGCTTAGGGAAATTAAAATCAAAAAGACACAGCCACCCCAAAGTTTGGGACGCCTCTGTTTACAAGAACCTCGTTTACAGTACAAGTTCAACATCGCAGAAAGTGAAAAATGGATAAAGAAGTTGTGGTATTTACTTACAAAGCAATATCACTCAGCAATGAAATCTATGTCATCAGGCCCTTAGCAGCACAATGAGTGGATTCAGGTATGATGATTCTAACTGAAATAAGTCACACAGAAAAAGAAACATCATAAGATATCAGTAATACACGGAATGGAAACTTGGCTACACAGGAACTGAATTACAGAACAGAACAGGGTCTCAAATTTAGAAAACCAACTTATGCTTGCTTAAGGGGAAAGGTGAGTTGGGGTGCTGCATAAAACCAGAGATTGAAATGAGCACAGATAAAGTTCCTTAAGCCAAATATGGAATAGACAAGAGCTACTCCTTGCTCAATGAAATGAACTCAACACCCCATATTAAACGCCTAAGAATGTACCTGACTAGTAAGTATCTTAAAACCTATGGATTGCTATGTCTCCGAAAGAGAATCAAGCATGTGTACAGGGGCATAAACGCAGCAGTGATAGGATTGGAGAGGTTCGTGAGCAAATGAAGACCCTTTGAAGTCATATTGCATGGTACCCATTCCACGGGTTTCAACTACCCAGGTTTTAGGTATTCTTCCTTCAGCTAAAACATGCATGTGGAACCTACAGTATGATCAACCATGTGATCGGGAGACGTGTTCAAATATGTCCCAGTTTTCGTACCCTGGTACTCGGGTGCAACATTCCAGACGCTTTACTAACACTCTCCCGACTTGGAGAGTCAGTCCCTTTAACCTCCTGTTTGGACCAGTTTGCAATTTCTGCGGAAGATGAACAGGAATAGCGAGAACCAATGAGAGGCTAGCTGGAGGTGTCTGGACGGGCAAATTTAACTCTCATTTCCCACCAGGAAGAGGAATTAACCAAAGGCTCAGCGTGCCGTGCCGGAACCAGATTAGGGCCTGAAGACATCCTGCGGTGTTGCGGCCAGCTCAAAAGAAAGCGAGTTGAAGAAAGGAGCTCAGGGGCACTGTAATTCACAAACCTGCAGAGTTATAAATGACAGTTATCATCCAAACATAGACTGAAGTAAGGCTGCCAAGAGGACTTGAAAGCGGGGCAGAATTGCAGGAAACCGATTTCAGGAGGTAGACTGGAATTGCATTGAAAGCATAGGAAAAGAGGCAGAACGTCCACAATGATGCACTTGGCCAAAAAGGGCGTATGCGTTTTTTCCTGAATATATTCAGGAAAAAACGCATACGCCCTTTTTGGCCAACCAAGCAAGCTTGCAAAGGAAATCTGCACTACAATGAAGTCTCACTTCCCCCCCCCCCCCGGTCAAAAGGGCCATCTGAAAAAAGTGTAAAATCCAGAAAGGCAGGACAGGCCATGGAGAACTGGGAGCCTTGTTATGCTGATGGGCGGGATGTAAATTACCAACAGACACTCGGGAGAAGTGTATGGTGTTTCCTGAAACATCTAAAAAACAAAGCAACAGAGCCTAGGGCACTGCCACTTATGGTCCTATAGCTTAGGGAAATTAAAATCAAAAAGACACAGCCACCCCAAAGTTTGGGACGCCTCTGTTTACAAGAACCTCGTTTACAGTACAAGTTCAACATCGCAGAAAGTGAAAAATGGATAAAGAAGTTGTGGTATTTACTTACAAAGCAATATCACTCAGCAATGAAATCTATGTCATCAGGCCCTTAGCAGCACAATGAGTGGATTCAGGTATGATGATTCTAACTGAAATAAGTCACACAGAAAAAGAAACATCATAAGATATCAGTAATACACGGAATGGAAACTTGGCTACACAGGAACTGAATTACAGAACAGAACAGGGTCTCAAATTTAGAAAACCAACTTATGCTTGCTTAAGGGGAAAGGTGAGTTGGGGTGCTGCATAAAACCAGAGATTGAAATGAGCACAGATAAAGTTCCTTAAGCCAAATATGGAATAGACAAGAGCTACTCCTTGCTCAACGAAATGGACTCAACACCGCATATTAAACGCCTAAGAATGTACCTGACTAGTAAGTATCTTAAAACCTATGGATTGCTATGTCTCCGAAAGAGAATCAAGCATGTGTACAGGGGCATAAACGCAGCAGTGATAGGATTGGAGAGGTTCGTGAGCAAATGAAGACCCTTTGAAGTCATATTGCATGGTACCCATTCCACGGGTTTCAACTACCCAGGTTTAAGGTATTCTTCCTTCAGCTAAAACATGCATGTGGAACCTACAGTATGATCAACCATGTGATCGGGAGACGTGTTCAAATATGTCTCAGTTTTCGTACCCTGGTACTCGGGTGCAACATTCCAGATGCTTTACTAACACTCTCCCCACTTGGAGAGTCAGTCCCTTTAACCTCCTGTTTGGCCCAGTTTGCAATTTCTGTGGAAGATGAACAGGAATAGCGAGAACCAATGAGAGACTAGCTGGAGGTGTCTGGATGGGCAAATTTAACTCTCATTTCCCGCCAGGAAGAGGAAATAACCAAAGGCTCAGCGTGCCGTGCCGGAACCAGATTAGGGCCTGAAGCCATCCTGCGGTGTTGCGGCCAGGTCACAAGAAAGCGAGTTGAAGAAAGGAGCTCAGGGGCACTGTAATTCACAAACCTGCAGAGTTATAAATGACAGCTATCGTCCAAAAATAGACTGAAGTAAGGCTGCCAAGAGGACTTGAAAGCGGGGCAGAATTGCAGGAAACCGATTTCAGGAGGTAGACTGGAATTGCATTGAAAGCATAGGAAAAGAGGCAGAACGTCCACAATGATGCACTTGGCCAAAAAGGGCGTATGCGTTTTTTCCTGAATATATTCAGGAAAAAACGCATACGCCCTTTTTGGCCAACCAAGCAAGCTTGCAAAGGAAATCTGCACTACAATGAAGTCTCACTTTCCCCCGGTCAAAAGGGCCATCTGAAAAAAGTGTAAAATCCAGAAAGGCAGGACAGGCCATGGAGAACTGGGAGCCTTGTTATGCTGATGGGCGGGATGTAAATTACCAACAGACACTCAGGAGAAGTGTATGGTGTTTCCTGAAACATCTAAAAAACAAAGCAACAGAGCCTAGGGCACTGCCACTTATGGTCCTATAGCTTAGGGAAATTAAAATCAAAAAGACACAGCCACCCCAAAGTTTGGGACGCCTCTGTTTACAAGAACCTCGTTTACAGTACAAGTTCAACATCGCAGAAAGTGAAAAATGGATAAAGAAGTTGTGGTATTTACTTACAAAGCAATATCACTCAGCAATGAAATCTATGTCATCAGGCCCTTAGCAGCACAATGAGTGGATTCAGGTATGATGATTCTAACTGAAATAAGTCACACACAAAAAGAAACATCATAAGATATCAGTAATACACGGAATGTAAACATGGCTACACAGGAACTGAATTACAGAACAGAACAGGGTCTCAAATTTAGAAAACCAACTTATGCTTGCTTAAGGGGAAAGGTGAGTTGGGGTGCTGCATAAAACCAGAGATTGAAATGAGCACAGATAAAGTTCCTTAAGCCAAATATGGAATAGACAAGAGCTACTCCTTGCTCAACGAAATGGACTCAACACCGCATATTAAACGCCTAAGAATGTACCTGACTAGTAAGTATCTTAAAACCTATGGATTGCTATGTCTCCAAAAGAGAATCAAGCATGTGTACAGGGGCATAAACGCAGCAGTGATAGGATTGGAGAGGTTTGTGAGCAAATGAAGACCCTTTGAAGTCATATTGCATGGTAGCCATTCCACGGGTTTCAACTACCCAGGTTTAAGGTATTCTTCCTTCAGCTAAAACATGCATGTGGAACCTAGAGTATGATCAACCATGTGATCGGGAGACGTGTTCAAATATGTCTCAGTTTTCGTACCCTGGTACTCGGGTGCAACATTCCAGACGCTTTACTAACACTCTCCCCACTTGGAGAGTCAGCGCCTTTAACCTCCTGTTTGGCCCAGTTTGCAGTTTCTGTGGAAGATGAACAGGAATAGCGAGAACCAATGAGAGACTAGGTGGAGGTGTCTGGATGGGCAAATTTAACTCTCATTTCCCACCAGGAAGAGGAATTAACCAAAGGCTCAGCGTGTCGTGCCAGAACCAGATTAGGGCCTGAAGACATCCTGCGGTGTTGCGGCCAGGTCACAAGAAAGCGAGTTGAAGAAAGGAGCTCAGGGGCACTGTAATTCACAAACCTGCAGAGTTATAAATGACAGCTATCGTCCAAAAATAGACTGAAGTAAGGCTGCCAAGAGGACTTGAAAGCGGGGCAGAATTGCAGGAAACCGATTTCAGGAGGTAGACTGGAATTGCATTGAAAGCATAGGAAAAGAGGCAGAACGTCCACAATGATGCACTTGGCCAAAAAGGGCGTATGCGTTTTTTCCTGAATATATTCAGGAAAAAACGCATACGCCCTTTTTGGCCAACCAAGCAAGCTTGCAAAGGAAATCTGCACTACAATGAAGTCTCACTTCCCCCCGGTCAAAAGGGCCATCTGAAAAAAGTGTAAAATCCAGAAAGGCAGGACAGGCCATGGAGAACTGGGAGCCTTGTTATGCTGATGGGCGGGATGTAAATTGCCAACAACCACTCGGGAGAAGTGTATGGTGTTTCCTGAAACATCTAAAAAACAAAGCAACAGAACCTAGGGCACTTCCACTTATGGTCCTATAGCTTAGGGAAATTAAAATCAAAAAGACACAGCCACCCCAATGTTTGGAACGGCTCTGTTTACAACAACCTCGTTTACAGTACAAGTTCAACATCGCAGAAAGTGAAAAATGGGTAAAGAGGTTGTGGTATTTACTTACAAAGCAATATCACTCAGCAATGAAATCTGTGTCATCAGGCCCTTAGCAGCACAATGACTGGATTCAGGTATGATGATTCTAACTGAAATAAGTCACACAGAAAAAGAAACATCATAAGATATCAGTAATACACGGAATGTAAACTTGGATACACAGGAACTAAATTACAGAATACAACAGGGTCTCAAATTTAGAAAACCAACTTATGCTTGCTTAAGGGTAAAGGTGAGTTGGGGTGCTGCATAAAACCAGAGATTGAAATGAGCACAGATAAAGTTCCTTAAGCCAAATATGGAATAGACAAGAGCTACTCCTTGCTCAACGAAATGAACTCAACACCCCATATTAAACGCCTAAGAATGTACCTGACTAGTAAGTATCTTAAAACCTATGGATTGCTATGTCTCCGAAAGAGAATCAAGCATGTGTACAGGGGCATAAACGCAGCAGTGATAGGATTGGAGAGGTTCGTGAGCAAATGAAGACCCTTTGAAGTCATATTGCATGGTACCCATTCCACGGGTTTCAACTACCCAGGTTTAAGGTATTCTTCCTTCAGCTAAAACATGCATGTGGAACCTAGAGTATGATCAACCATGTGATCGGGAGACGTGTTCAAATATGTCTCAGTTTTCATCCCCTGGTACTCGGGTGCAACATTCCAGACGCTTTACTAACACTCTCCCCACTTGGAAACTCAGCGCCTTTAACCTCCTGTTTGTCCCAGTTTGCAATTTCTGCGGAAGATGAACAGGAATAGCGAGAACCAATGAGAGGCTAGCTGGAGGTGTCTGGACGGGCAAATTTAACTCTCATTTCCCACCAGGAAGAGGAAATAACCAAAGGCTCAGCGTGCCATGCCGGAACCAGATTAGGGCCTGAAGCCATCCTGCGGTGTTGCGGCCAGCTCAAAAGAAAGCGAGTTGAAGAAAGGAGCTCAGGGGCACTGTAATTCACAAACCTGCAGAGTTATAAATGACAGCTATCGTCCAAAAATAGACTGAAGTAAGGCTGCCAAGAGGACTTGAAAGCGGGGCAGAATTGCAGGAAACCGATTTCAGGAGGTAGACTGGAATTGCATTGAAAGCATAGGAAAAGAGGCAGAACGTCCACAATGATGCACTTGGCCAAAAAGGGCGTATGCGTTTTTTCCTGAATATATTCAGGAAAAAACGCATACGCCCTTTTTGGCCAACCAAGCAAGCTTGCAAAGGAAATCTGCACTACAATGAAGTCTCACTTCCCCCCGGTCAAAAGGGCCATCTGAAAAAAGTGTAAAATCCAGAAAGGCAGGACAGGCCATGGAGAACTGGGAGCCTTGTTATGCTGAAGGGCGGGATGTAAATTGCCAACAAACACTCGGGAGAAGTGTATGGTGTTTCCTGAAACATCTAAAAAACAAAGCAACAGAGCCTAGGGCACTTCCACTTATGGTCCTATAGCTTAGGGAATTTAAAATCAAAAAGACACAGCCACCCCAAAGTTTCGAACGGCTCTGTTTACAAGAACCTCGTTTACAGTAGAAGTTCAACATCGCAGAAAGTGAAAAATGGATAAAGAACTTGTGGTACTTACGTACAATGCAGTATCACTCAGCAATGAAATCTATGTCATCAGGCCCGTAGCAGCATAATGAGTGGATTCAGGTACGATGATTCTAACTGAAATAAGTCACACAGAAAAAGAAACATCATAAGATATCACTAATACACGGAATGGAAACTTGGCTACACAGGAACTGAATTACAGAACAGAACAGGGTCTCAAATTTAGAAAACCAACTTATGCTTGCTTAAGGGTAAAGGTGAGTTGGGGTGCTGCATAAAACCAGAGATTGAAATGAGCACAGATAAAGTTCCTTAAGCCAAATATGGAATAGACAAGAGCTACTCCTTGCTCAACGAAATGGACTCAACACCGCATATTAAATGCCTAAGAATGTACCTGACTAGTAAGTATCTTAAAACCTATGGATTGCTATGTCTCCGAAAGAGAATCAAGCATGTGTACAGGGGCATAAACGCAGCAGTGATAGGATTGGAGAGGTTCGGTGAGCAAATGAAGACCCTTTGAAGTCATATTGCATGGTACCCATTCCACGGGTTTCAACTACCCAGTTTTAAGGTATTCTTCCTTCAGCTAAAACATGCATGTGGGACCTAGAGTATGATCAACCATGTGATCGGGAGACGTGTTCAAATATGTCTCAGATTTCGTACCCTGGTACTCGGGTGCAACATTCCAGACGCTTTACTAACACTCTCCCCACTTGGAGAGTCAGTCCCTTTAACCTCCTGTTTGGCCCAGTTTGCAATTTCTGTGGAAGATGAACAGGAATAGCGAGAACCAATGAGAGACTAGCTGGAGGTGTCTGGATGGGCAAATTTAACTCTCATTTCCCACCAGGAAGAGGAATTAACCAAAGGCTCAGCGTGCCGTGCCAGAACGAGATTAGGGCCTGAAGACATCCTGCGGTGTTGCGGCCAGGTCACAAGAAAGCGAGTTGAAGAAAGGAGCTCAGGGGCACTGTAATTCACAAACCTGCAGAGTTATAAATGACAGCTATCGTCCAAAAATAGACTGAAGTAAGGCTGCCAAGAGGACTTGAAAGCGGGGCAGAATTGCAGGAAACCGATTTCAGGAGGTAGACTGGAATTGCATTGAAAGCATAGGAAAAGAGGCAGAACGTCCACAATGATGCACTTGGCCAAAAAGGGCGTATGCGTTTTTTCCTGAATATATTCAGGAAAAAACGCATACGCCCTTTTTGGCCAACCAAGCAAGCTTGCAAAGGAAATCTGCACTACAATGAAGTCTCACTTCCCCCCGGTCAAAAGGGCCATCTGAAAAAAGTGTAAAATCCAGAAAGGCAGGACAGGCCATGGAGAACTAGGAGCCTTGTTATGCTGAAGGGCGGGATGTAAATTGCCAACAAACACTCGGGAGAAGTGTATGGTGTTTCCTGAAACATCTAAAAAACAAAGCAACAGAGCCTAGGGCACTTCCACTTATGGTCCTATAGCTTAGGGAATTTAAAATCAAAAAGACACAGCCACCCCAAAGTTTCGAACGGCTCTGTTTACAAGAACCTCGTTTACAGTAGAAGTTCAACATCGCAGAAAGTGAAAAATGGATAAAGAACTTGTGGTACTTACGTACAATGCAGTATCACTCAGCATGAAATCTATGTCATCAGGCCCTTAGCAGCATAATGAGTGGATTCAGGTACGATGATTCTAACTGAAATAAGTCACACAGAAAAAGAAACATCATAAGATATCACTAATACACGGAATGTAAACTTGGCTACACAGGAACTGAATTACAGAACAGAACAGGGTCTCAAATTTAGAAAACCAACTTATGCTTGCTTAAGGGGAAAGGTGAGTTGGGGTGCTGCATAAAACCAGAGATTGAAATGAGCACAGATAAAGTTCCTTAAGCCAAATATGGAATAGACAAGAGCTACTCCTTGCTCAACGAAATGGACTCAACACCGCATATTAAACGCCTAAGAATGTACCTGACTAGTAAGTATCTTAAAACCTATGGATTGCTATGTCTCCGAAACAGAATCAAGCATGTGTACAGGGGCATAAACGCAGCAGTGATAGGATTGGAGAGGTTCGGTGAGCAAATGAAGACCCTTTGAAGTCATATTGCATGGTACCCATTCCACGGGTTTCAACTACCCAGGTTTTAGGTATTCTTCCTTCAGCTAAAACATGCATGTGGAACCCAAGTATGATCAACCATGTGAACGGGAGACGTGTTCAAATATGTCTCAGTTTTCCTCCCCTGGTACTCGGGTGCAACATTCCAGACGCTTTACTAACACTCTCCCCACTTGGAAAGTCAGCGCCTTTAACCTCCTGTTTGTCCCAGTTTGCAATTTCTGCGGAAGATGAACAGGAATAGCGAGAACCAATGAGAGGCTAGCTGGAGGTGTCTGGACGGGCAAATTTAACTCTCATTTCCCACCAGGAAGAGGAAATAACCAAAGGCTCAGCGTGCCGTGCCAGAACCAGATTAGGGCCTGAAGCCATCCTGCGGTGTTGCGGCCAGCTCAAAAGAAAGCGAGTTGAAGAAAGGAGCTCAGGGGCACTGTAATTCACAAACCTGCAGAGTTATAAATGACAGCTATCGTCCAAAAATAGACTGAAGTAAGGCTGCCAAGAGGACTTGAAAGCGGGGCAGAATTGCAGGAAACCGATTTCAGGAGGTAGACTGGAATTGCATTGAAAGCATAGGAAAACAGGCAGAACGTCCACAATGATGCACTTGGCCAAAAAGGGCGTATGCGTTTTTTCCTGAATATATTCAGGAAAAAACGCATACGCCCTTTTTGGCCAACCAAGCAAGCTTGCAAAGGAAATCTGCACTACAATGAAGTCTCACTTCCCCCCGGTCAAAAGGGCCATCTGAAAAAAGTGTAAAATCCAGAAAGGCAGGACAGGCCATGGAGAACTGGGAGCCTTGTTATGCTGATGGGCGGGATGTAAATTGCCAACAAACACTCGGGAGAAGTGTATGGTGTTTCCTGAAACATCTAAAAAACAAAGCAACAGAGCCTAGGGCACTTCCACTTATGGTCCTATAGCTTAGGGAATTTAAAATCAAAAAGACACAGCCACCCCAAAGTTTCGAACGGCTCTGTTTACAAGAACCTCGTTTACAGTACAAGTTCAACATCGCAGAAATTGAAAAATGCATAAAGAACTTGTGGTACTTACGTACAATGCAGTATCACTCAGCAATGAAATCTATGTCATCAGGCCCGTAGCAGCATAATGAGTGGATTCAGGTACGATGATTCTAACTGAAATAAGTCACACAGAAAAAGAAACATCATAAGATATCACTAATACACGGAATGTAAACTTGGCTACACAGGAACTGAATTACAGAACAGAACAGGGTCTCAAATTTAGAAAACCAACTTATGCTTGCTTAAGGGTAAAGGTGAGATGGGGTGCTGCATAAAACGAGAGATTGAAATGAGCACAGATAAAGTTCCTTAAGCCAAATATGGAATAGACAAGAGCTACTCCTTGCTCAACGAAATGGACTCAACACCGCATATTAAATGCCTAAGAATGTACCTGACTAGTAAGTATCTTAAAACCTATGGATTGCTATGTCTCCGAAAGAGAATCAAGCATGTGTACAGGGGCATAAACGCAGCAGTGATAGGATTGGAGAGGTTCGGTGAGCAAATGAAGACCCTTTGAAGTCATATTGCATGGTACCCATTCCACGGGTTTCAACTACCCAGGTTTAAGGTATTCTTCCTTCAGCTAAAACATGCATGTGGAACCTAGAGTATGATCAACCATGTGATCGGGAGACGTGTTCAAATATGTCTCAGTTTTCGTACCCTGGTACTCGGGTGCAACATTCCAGACGCTTTACTAACACTCTCCCCACTTGGAGAGTCAGTCCCTTTAACCTCCTGTTTGGCCCAGTTTGCAATTTCTGTGGAAGATGAACAGGAATAGCGAGAACCAATGAGAGACTAGCTGGAGGTGTCTGGATGGGCAAATTTAACTCTCATTTCCCACCAGGAAGAGGAATTAACCAAAGGCTCAGCGTGCCGTGCCAGAACCAGATTAGGGCCTGAAGACATCCTGCGGTGTTGCGGCCAGGTCACAAGAAAGCGAGTTGAAGAAAGGAGCTCAGGGGCACTGTAATTCACAAACCTGCAGAGTTATAAATGACAGCTATCGTCCAAAAATAGACTGAAGTAAGGCTGCCAAGAGGACTTGAAAGCGGGGCAGAATTGCAGGAAACCGATTTCAGGAGGTAGACTGGAATTGCATTGCAAGCATAGGAAAAGAGGCAGAACGTCCACAATGATGCACTTGGCCAAAAAGGGCGTATGCGTTTTTTCCTGAATATATTCAGGAAAAAACGCATACGCCCTTTTTGGCCAACCAAGCAAGCTTGCAAAGGAAATCTGCACTACAATGAAGTCTCACTTCCCCCCGGTCAAAAGGGCCATCTGAAAAAAGTGTAAAATCCAGAAAGGCAGGACAGGCCATGGAGAACTGGGAGCCTTGTTATGCTGAAGGGCGGGATGTAAATTGCCAACAAACACTCGGGAGAAGTGTATGGTGTTTCCTGAAACATCTAAAAAACAAAGCAACAGAGCCTAGGGCACTTCCACTTATGGTCCTATAGCTTAGGGAATTTAAAATCAAAAAGACACAGCCACCCCAAAGTTTCGAACGGCTCTGTTTACAAGAACCTCGTTTACAGTAGAAGTTCAACATCGCAGAAAGTGAAAAATGGATAAAGAACTTGTGGTACTTACGTACAATGCAGTATCACTCAGCATGAAATCTATGTCATCAGGCCCTTAGCAGCATAATGAGTGGATTCAGGTACGATGATTCTAACTGAAATAAGTCACACAGAAAAAGAAACATCATAAGATATCACTAATACACGGAATGTAAACTTGGCTACACAGGAACTGAATTACAGAACAGAACAGGGTCTCAAATTTAGAAAACCAACTTATGCTTGCTTAAGGGGAAAGGTGAGTTGGGGTGCTGCATAAAACCAGAGATTGAAATGAGCACAGATAAAGTTCCTTAAGCCAAATATGGAATAGACAAGAGCTACTCCTTGCTCAACGAAATGGACTCAACACCGCATATTAAACGCCTAAGAATGTACCTGACTAGTAAGTATCTTAAAACCTATGGATTGCTATGTCTCCGAAACAGAATCAAGCATGTGTACAGGGGCATAAACGCAGCAGTGATAGGATTGGAGAGGTTCGGTGAGCAAATGAAGACCCTTTGAAGTCATATTGCATGGTACCCATTCCACGGGTTTCAACTACCCAGGTTTTAGGTATTCTTCCTTCAGCTAAAACATGCATGTGGAACCCAAGTATGATCAACCATGTGAACGGGAGACGTGTTCAAATATGTCTCAGTTTTCCTCCCCTGGTACTCGGGTGCAACATTCCAGACGCTTTACTAACACTCTCCCCACTTGGAAAGTCAGCGCCTTTAACCTCCTGTTTGTCCCAGTTTGCAATTTCTGCGGAAGATGAACAGGAATAGCGAGAACCAATGAGAGGCTAGCTGGAGGTGTCTGGACGGGCAAATTTAACTCTCATTTCCCACCAGGAAGAGGAAATAACCAAAGGCTCAGCGTGCCGTGCCAGAACCAGATTAGGGCCTGAAGCCATCCTGCGGTGTTGCGGCCAGCTCAAAAGAAAGCGAGTTGAAGAAAGGAGCTCAGGGGCACTGTAATTCACAAACCTGCAGAGTTATAAATGACAGCTATCGTCCAAAAATAGACTGAAGTAAGGCTGCCAAGAGGACTTGAAAGCGGGGCAGAATTGCAGGAAACCGATTTCAGGAGGTAGACTGGAATTGCATTGAAAGCATAGGAAAACAGGCAGAACGTCCACAATGATGCACTTGGCCAAAAAGGGCGTATGCGTTTTTTCCTGAATATATTCAGGAAAAAACGCATACGCCCTTTTTGGCCAACCAAGCAAGCTTGCAAAGGAAATCTGCACTACAATGAAGTCTCACTTCCCCCCGGTCAAAAGGGCCATCTGAAAAAAGTGTAAAATCCAGAAAGGCAGGACAGGCCATGGAGAACTGGGAGCCTTGTTATGCTGATGGGCGGGATGTAAATTGCCAACAAACACTCGGGAGAAGTGTATGGTGTTTCCTGAAACATCTAAAAAACAAAGCAACAGAGCCTAGGGCACTTCCACTTATGGTCCTATAGCTTAGGGAATTTAAAATCAAAAAGACACAGCCACCCCAAAGTTTCGAACGGCTCTGTTTACAAGAACCTCGTTTACAGTACAAGTTCAACATCGCAGAAATTGAAAAATGCATAAAGAACTTGTGGTACTTACGTACAATGCAGTATCACTCAGCAATGAAATCTATGTCATCAGGCCCGTAGCAGCATAATGAGTGGATTCAGGTACGATGATTCTAACTGAAATAAGTCACACAGAAAAAGAAACATCATAAGATATCACTAATACACGGAATGTAAACTTGGCTACACAGGAACTGAATTACAGAACAGAACAGGGTCTCAAATTTAGAAAACCAACTTATGCTTGCTTAAGGGTAAAGGTGAGATGGGGTGCTGCATAAAACGAGAGATTGAAATGAGCACAGATAAAGTTCCTTAAGCCAAATATGGAATAGACAAGAGCTACTCCTTGCTCAACGAAATGGACTCAACACCGCATATTAAATGCCTAAGAATGTACCTGACTAGTAAGTATCTTAAAACCTATGGATTGCTATGTCTCCGAAAGAGAATCAAGCATGTGTACAGGGGCATAAACGCAGCAGTGATAGGATTGGAGAGGTTCGGTGAGCAAATGAAGACCCTTTGAAGTCATATTGCATGGTACCCATTCCACGGGTTTCAACTACCCAGGTTTAAGGTATTCTTCCTTCAGCTAAAACATGCATGTGGAACCTAGAGTATGATCAACCATGTGATCGGGAGACGTGTTCAAATATGTCTCAGTTTTCGTACCCTGGTACTCGGGTGCAACATTCCAGACGCTTTACTAACACTCTCCCCACTTGGAGAGTCAGTCCCTTTAACCTCCTGTTTGGCCCAGTTTGCAATTTCTGTGGAAGATGAACAGGAATAGCGAGAACCAATGAGAGACTAGCTGGAGGTGTCTGGATGGGCAAATTTAACTCTCATTTCCCACCAGGAAGAGGAATTAACCAAAGGCTCAGCGTGCCGTGCCAGAACCAGATTAGGGCCTGAAGACATCCTGCGGTGTTGCGGCCAGGTCACAAGAAAGCGAGTTGAAGAAAGGAGCTCAGGGGCACTGTAATTCACAAACCTGCAGAGTTATAAATGACAGCTATCGTCCAAAAATAGACTGAAGTAAGGCTGCCAAGAGGACTTGAAAGCGGGGCAGAATTGCAGGAAACCGATTTCAGGAGGTAGACTGGAATTGCATTGCAAGCATAGGAAAAGAGGCAGAACGTCCACAATGATGCACTTGGCCAAAAAGGGCGTATGCGTTTTTTCCTGAATATATTCAGGAAAAAACGCATACGCCCTTTTTGGCCAACCAAGCAAGCTTGCAAAGGAAATCTGCACTACAATGAAGTCTCACTTCCCCCCGGTCAAAAGGGCCATCTGAAAAAAGTGTAAAATCCAGAAAGGCAGGACAGGCCATGGAGAACTGGGAGCCTTGTTATGCTGATGGGCGGGATGTAAATTGCCAACAACCACTTGGGAGAAGTGTATGGTGTTTCCTGAAACATCTAAAAAACAAAGCAACAGAGCCTAGGGCACTTCCACTTATGGTCCTATAGCTTAGGGAATTTAAAATCAAAAAGACACAGCCACCCCAAAGTTTGGAACGGCTCTGTTTACAAGAACCTCGTTTACAGTACAAGTTCAACATCGCAGAAATTGAAAAATGGATAAAGAAGTTGTGGTACTTACGTACAATGCAGTATCACTCAGCAATAAAATCTATGTCATCAGGCCCTTAGCAGCACAATGAGTGGATTCAGGTACGATGATTCTAACTGAAATAAGTCACACAGAAAAAGAAACATCATAAGATATCACTAATACACGGAATGGAAACTTGGCTACACAGGAACTGAATTACAGAACAGAACAGGGTCTCAAATTTAGAAAACCAACTTATGCTTGCTTAAGGGGAAAGGTGAGTTGGGGTGCTGCATAAAACCAGAGATTGAAATGAGCACAGATAAAGTTCCTTAAGCCAAATATGGAATAGACAAGAGCTACTCCTTGCTCAACGAAATGGACTCAACACCGCATATTAAACGCCTAAGAATGTACCTGACTAGTAAGTATCTTAAAACCTATGGATTGCTATGTCTCCGAAAGAGAATCAAGCATGTGTACAGGGGCATAAACGCAGCAGTGATAGGATTGGAGAGGTTCGGTGAGCAAATGAAGACCCTTTGAAGTCATATTGCATGGTACCCATTCCACGGGTTTCAACTACCCAGGTTTTAGGTATTCTTCCTTCAGCTAAAACATGCATGTGGAACCCAAGTATGATCAACCATGTGAACGGGAGACGTGTTCAAATATGTCTCAGTTTTCGTACCCTGGTACTCGGGTGCAACATTCCAGACGCTTTACTAACACTCTCCCCACTTGGAAAGTCAGCGCCTTTAACCTCCTGTTTGTCCCAGTTTGCAATTTCTGCGGAAGATGAACAGGAATAGCGAGAACCAATGAGAGGCTAGCTGGAGGTGTCTGGACGGGCAAATTTAACTCTCATTTCCCACCAGGAAGAGGAAATAACCAAAGGCTCAGCGTGCCGTGCCGGAACCAGATTAGGGCCTGAAGCCATCCTGCGGTGTTGCGGCCAGCTCAAAAGAAAGCGAGTTGAAGAAAGGAGCTCAGGGGCACTGTAATTCACAAACCTGCAGAGTTATAAATGACAGCTATCGTCCAAAAATAGACTGAAGTAAGGCTGCCAAGAGGACTTGAAAGCGGGGCAGAATTGCAGGAAACCGATTTCAGGAGGTAGACTGGAATTGCATTGAAAGCATAGGAAAAGAGGCAGAACGTCCACAATGATGCACTTGGCCAAAAAGGGCGTATGCGTTTTTTCCTGAATATATTCAGGAAAAAACGCATACGCCCTTTTTGGCCAACCAAGCAAGCTTGCAAAGGAAATCTGCACTACAATGAAGTCTCACTTCCCCCCGGTCAAAAGGGCCATCTGAAAAAAGTGTAAAATCCAGAAAGGCAGGACAGGCCATGGAGAACTGGGAGCCTTGTTATGCTGAAGGGCGGGATGTAAATTGCCAACAAACACTCGGGAGAAGTGTATGGTGTTTCCTGAAACATCTAAAAAACAAAGCAACAGAGCCTAGGGCACTTCCACTTATGGTCCTATAGCTTAGGGAATTTAAAATCAAAAAGACACAGCCACCCCAAAGTTTCGAACGGCTCTGTTTACAAGAACCTCGTTTACAGTAGAAGTTCAACATCGCAGAAATTGAAAAATGGATAAAGAACTTGTGGTACTTACGTACAATGCAGTATCACTCAGCAATGAAATCTATGTCATCAGGCCCGTAGCAGCATAATGAGTGGATTCAGGTATGATGATTCTAACTGAAATAAGTCACACAGAAAAAGAAACATCATAAGATATCACTAATACACGGAATGTAAACTTGGCTACACAGGAACTGAATTACAGAACAGAACAGGGTCTCAAATTTAGAAAACCAACTTATGCTTGCTTAAGGGTAAAGGTGAGTTGGGGTGCTGCATAAAACCAGAGATTGAAATGAGCACAGATAAAGTTCCTTAAGCCAAATATGGAATAGACAAGAGCTACTCCTTGCTCAACGAAATGGACTCAACATTGCATATTAAATGCCTAAGAATGTACCTGACTAGTAAGTATCTTAAAACCTATGGATTGCTATGTCTCCGAAAGAGAATCAAGCATGTGTACAGGGGCATAAACGCAGCAGTGATAGGATTGGAGAGGTTCGGTGAGCAAATGAAGACCTTTTGAAGTCATATTGCATGGTACCCATTCCACGGGTTTCAACTACCCAGGTTTAAGGTATTCTTCCTTCAGCTAAAACATGCATGTGGAACCTAGAGTATGATCAACCATGTGATCGGGAGACGTGTTCAAATATGTCTCAGTTTTCGTACCCTGGTACTCGGGTGCAACATTCCAGACGCTTTACTAACACTCTCCCCACTTGGAGAGTCAGTCCCTTTAACCTCCTGTTTGGCCCAGTTTGCAATTTCTGTGGAAGATGAACAGGAATAGCGAGAACCAATGAGAGACTAGCTGGAGGTGTCTGGATGGGCAAATTTAACTCTCATTTCCCACCAGGAAGAGGAATTATCCAAAGGTTCAGCGTGCCGTGCCGGAACCAGATTAGGGCCTGAAGCCATCCTGCGGTGTTGCGGCCAGCTCAAAAGAAAGCAAGTTGAAGAAAGGAGCTCAGGGGCACTGAAATTCACAAACCTGCAGAGTTATAAATGACAGCTATCGTCCAAAAATAGACTGAAGTAAGGCTGCCAAGAGGACTTGAAAGCGGGGCAGAATTGCCGGAATCCGATTTCAGGAGGTAGACTGGAATTGCATTGAAAGCATAGGAAAAGAGGCAGAACGTCCACAATGATGCACTTGGCCAAAAAGGGCGTATGCGTTTTTTCCTGAATATATTCAGGAAAAAACGCATACGCCCTTTTTGGCCAACCAAGCAAGCTTGCAAAGGAAATCTGCACTACAATGAAGTCTCACTTCCCCCCGGTCAAAAGGGCCATCTGAAAAAAGTGTAAAATCCAGAAAGGCAGGACAGGCCATGGAGAACTGGGAGCCTTGTTATGCTGAAGGGCGGGATGTAAATTGCCAACAACCACTCGGGAGAAGTGTATGGTGTTTCCTGAAACATCTAAAAAACAAAGCAACAGAGCCTAGGGCACTTCCACTTATGGTCCTATAGCTTAGGGAATTTAAAATCAAAAAGACACAGCCACCCCAAAGTTTGGAACGGCTCTGTTTACAAGAACCTCGTTTACAGTACAAGTTCAACATCGCAGAAAGTGAAAAATGGATAAAGAAGTTGTGGTATTTACTTACAAAGCAATATCACTCAGCAATGAAATCTGTGTCATCAGGCCCTTAGCAGCACAATGAGTGGATTCAGGTATGATGATTCTAACTGAAATAAGTCACACAGAAAAAGAAACATCATAAGATATCAGTAATACACGGAATGTAAACTTGGCTACACAGGAACTGAATTACAGAACAGAACAGGGTCTCAAATTTAGAAAACCAACTTATGCTTGCTTAAGGGGAAAGGTGAGTTGGGGTGCTGCATAAAACCAGAGATTGAAATGAGCACAGATAAAGTTCCTTAAGCCAAATATGGAATAGACAAGAGCTACTCCTTGCTCAACGAAATGGACTCAACACCGCATATTAAACGCCTAAGAATGTACCTGACTAGTAAGTATCTTAAAACCTATGGATTGCTATGTCTCCGAAACAGAATCAAGCATGTGTACAGGGGCATAAACGCAGCAGTGATAGGATTGGAGAGGTTCGGTGAGCAAATGAAGACCCTTTGAAGTCATATTGCATGGTACCCATTCCACGGGTTTCAACTACCCAGGTTTTAGGTATTCTTCCTTCAGCTAAAACATGCATGTGGAACCCAAGTATGATCAACCATGTGAACGGGAGACGTGTTCAAATATGTCTCAGTTTTCGTACCCTGGTACTCGGGTGCAACATTCCAGACGCTTTACTAACACTCTCCCCACTTGGAAAGTCAGCGCCTTTAACCTCCTGTTAGTCCCAGTTTGCAATTTCTGCGGAAGATGAACAGGAATAGCGAGAACCAATGAGAGGCTAGCTGGAGGTGTCTGGACGGGCAAATTTAACTCTCATTTCCCACCAGGAAGAGGAAATAACCAAAGGCTCAGCGTGCCGTGCCGGAACCAGATTAGGGCCTGAAGCCATCCTGCGGTGTTGCGGCCAGCTCAAAAGAAAGCGAGTTGAAGAAAGGAGCTCAGGGGCACTGTAATTCACAAACCTGCAGAGTTATAAATGACAGCTATCGTCCAAAAATAGACTGAAGTAAGGCTGCCAAGAGGACTTGAAAGCGGGGCAGAATTGCAGGAAACCGATTTCAGGAGGTAGACTGGAATTGCATTGAAAGCATAGGAAAAGAGGCAGAACGTCCACAATGATGCACTTGGCCAAAAAGGGCGTATGCGTTTTTTCCTGAATATATTCAGGAAAAAACGCATACGCCCTTTTTGGCCAACCAAGCAAGCTTGCAAAGGAAATCTGCACTACAATGAAGTCTCACTTCCCCCCGGTCAAAAGGGCCATCTGAAAAAAGTGTAAAATCCAGAAAGGCAGGACAGGCCATGGAGAACTGGGAGCCTTGTTATGCTGAAGGGCGGGATGTAAATTGCCAACAAACACTCGGGAGAAGTGTATGGTGTTTCCTGAAACATCTAAAAAACAAAGCAACAGAGCCTAGGGCACTTCCACTTATGGTCCTATAGCTTAGGGAATTTAAAATCAAAAAGACACAGCCACCCCAAAGTTTCGAACGGCTCTGTTTACAAGAACCTCGTTTACAGTACAAGTTCAACATCGCAGAAATTGAAAAATGGATAAAGAACTTGTGGTACTTACGTACAATGCAGTATCACTCAGCAATGAAATCTATGTCATCAGGCCCGTAGCAGCATAATGAGTGGATTCAGGTACGATGATTCTAACTGAAATAAGTCACACAGAAAAAGAAACATCATAAGATATCACTAATACACGGAATGTAAACTTGGCTACACAGGAACTGAATTACAGAACAGAACAGGGTCTCAAATTTAGAAAACCAACTTATGCTTGCTTAAGGGTAAAGGTGAGTTGGGGTGCTGCATCAAACCAGAGATTGAAATGAGCACAGATAAAGTTCCTTAAGCCAAATATGGAATAGACAAGAGCTACTCCTTGCTCAACGAAATGGACTCAACACCGCATATTAAATGCCTAAGAATGTACCTGACTAGTAAGTATCTTAAAACCTATGGATTGCTATGTCTCTGAAAGAGAATCAAGCATGTGTACAGGGGCATAAACGCAGCAGTGATAGGATTGGAGAGGTTCGGTGAGCAAATGAAGACCCTTTGAAGTCATATTGCATGGTACCCATTCCACGGGTTTCAACTACCCAGGTTTAAGGTATTCTTCCTTCAGCTAAAACATGCATGTGGAACCTAGAGTATGATCAACCATGTGATCGGGAGACGTGTTCAAATATGTCTCAGTTTTCGTACCCTGGTACTCGGGTGCAACATTCCAGACGCTTTACTAACACTCTCCCCACTTGGAGAGTCAGTCCCTTTAACCTCCTGTTTGGCCCAGGTTGCAATTTCTGTGGAAGATGAACAGGAATAGCGAGAACCAATGAGAGACTACGTGGAGGTGTCTGGATGGGCAAATTTAACTCTCATTTCCCACCAGGAAGAGGAATTAACCAAAGGCTCAGCGTGCCGTGCCAGAACCAGATTAGGGCCTGAAGACATCCTGCGGTGTTGCGGCCAGGTCACAAGAAAGCGAGTTGAAGAAAGGAGCTCAGGGGCACTGTAATTCACAAACCTGCAGAGTTATAAATGACAGCTATCGTCCAAAAATAGACTGAAGTAAGGCTGCCAAGAGGACTTGAAAGCGGGGCAGAATTGCAGGAAACCGATTTCAGGAGGTAGACTGGAATTGCATTGCAAGCATAGGAAAAGAGGCAGAACGTCCACAATGACGCACTTGGCCAAAAAGGGCGTATGCGTTTTTTCCTGAATATATTCAGGAAAAAACGCATACGCCCTTTTTGGCCAACCAAGCAAGCTTGCAAAGGAAATCTGCACTACAATGAAGTCTCACTTCCCCCCGGTCAAAAGGGCCATCTGAAAAAAGTGTAAAATCCAGAAAGGCAGGACAGGCCATGGAGAACTGGGAGCCTTGTTATGCTGATGGGCGGGATGTAAATTGCCAACAACCACTCGGGAGAAGTGTATGGTGTTTCCTGAAACATCTAAAAAACAAAGCAACAGAGCCTAGGGCACTTCCACTTATGGTCCTATAGCTTAGGGAATTTAAAATCAAAAAGACACAGCCACCCCAAAGTTTGGAACGGCTCTGTTTACAAGAACCTCGTTTACAGTACAAGTTCAACATCGCAGAAATTGAAAAATGGATAAAGAAGTTGTGGTATTTACTTACAAAGCAATATCACTCAGCAATGAAATCTGTGTCATCAGGCCCTTAGCAGCACAATGAGTGGATTCAGGTATGATGATTCTAACTGAAATAAGTCACACAGAAAAAGAAACATCATAAGATATCACTAATACACGGAATGTAAACTTGGCTACACAGGAACTGAATTACAGAACAGAACAGGGTGTCAAATTTAGAAAACCAACTTATGCTTGCTTAAGGGGAAAGGTGAGTTGGGGTGCTGCATAAAACCAGAGATTGAAATGAGCACAGATAAAGTTCCTTAAGCCAAATATGGAATAGACAAGAGCTACTCCTTGCTCAACGAAATGGACTCAACACCGCATATTAAACGCCTAAGAATGTACCTGACTAGTAAGTATCTTAAAACCTATGGATTGCTATGTCTCCGAAACAGAATCAAGCATGTGTACAGGGGCATAAACGCAGCAGTGATAGGATTGGAGAGGTTCGGTGAGCAAATGAAGACCCTTTGAAGTCATATTGCATGGTACCCATTCCACGGGTTTCAACTACCCAGGTTTTAGGTATTCTTCCTTCAGCTAAAACATGCATGTGGAACCCAAGTATGATCAACCATGTGAACGGGAGACGTGTTCAAATATGTCTCAGTTTTCCTCCCCTGGTACTCGGGTGCAACATTCCAGACGCTTTACTAACACTCTCCCCACTTGGAAAGTCAGCGCCTTTAACCTCCTGTTTGTCCCAGTTTGCAATTTCTGCGGAAGATGAACAGGAATAGCGAGAACCAATGAGAGGCTAGCTGGAGGTGTCTGGACGGGCAAATTTAACTCTCATTTCCCACCAGGAAGAGGAAATAACCAAAGGCTCAGCGTGCCATGCCGGAACCAGATTAGGGCCTGAAGCCATCCTGCGGTGTTGCGGCCAGCTCAAAAGAAAGCGAGTTGAAGAAAGGAGCTCAGGGGCACTGTAATTCACAAACCTGCAGAGTTATAAATGACAGCTATCGTCCAAAAATAGACTGAAGTAAGGCTGCCAAGAGGACTTGAAAGCGGGGCAGAATTGCAGGAAACCGATTTCAGGAGGTAGACTGGAATTGCATTGAAAGCATAGGAAAAGAGGCAGAACGTCCACAATGATGCACTTGGCCAAAAAGGGCGTATGCGTTTTTTCCTGAATATATTCAGGAAAAAACGCATACGCCCTTTTTGGCCAACCAAGCAAGCTTGCAAAGGAAATCTGCACTACAATGAAGTCTCACTTCCCCCCGGTCAAAAGGGCCATCTGAAAAAAGTGTAAAATCCAGAAAGGCAGGACAGGCCATGGAGAACTGGGAGCCTTGTTATGCTGAAGGGCGGGATGTAAATTGCCAACAAACACTCGGGAGAAGTGTATGGTGTTTCCTGAAACATCTAAAAAACAAAGCAACAGAGCCTAGGGCACTTCCACTTATGGTCCTATAGCTTAGGGAATTTAAAATCAAAAAGACACAGCCACCCCAAAGTTTCGAACGGCTCTGTTTACAAGAACCTCGTTTACAGTAGAAGTTCAACATCGCAGAAAGTGAAAAATGGATAAAGAACTTGTGGTACTTACGTACAATGCAGTATCACTCAGCAATGAAATCTATGTCATCAGGCCCGTAGCAGCATAATGAGTGGATTCAGGTACGATGATTCTAACTGAAATAAGTCACACAGAAAAAGAAACATCATAAGATATCACTAATACACGGAATGGAAACTTGGCTACACAGGAACTGAATTACAGAACAGAACAGGGTCTCAAATTTAGAAAACCAACTTATGCTTGCTTAAGGGTAAAGGTGAGTTGGGGTGCTGCATAAAACCAGAGATTGAAATGAGCACAGATAAAGTTCCTTAAGCCAAATATGGAATAGACAAGAGCTACTCCTTGCTCAACGAAATGGACTCAACACCGCATATTAAATGCCTAAGAATGTACCTGACTAGTAAGTATCTTAAAACCTATGGATTGCTATGTCTCCGAAAGAGAATCAAGCATGTGTACAGGGGCATAAACGCAGCAGTGATAGGATTGGAGAGGTTCGGTGAGCAAATGAAGACCCTTTGAAGTCATATTGCATGGTACCCATTCCACGGGTTTCAACTACCCAGTTTTAAGGTATTCTTCCTTCAGCTAAAACATGCATGTGGGACCTAGAGTATGATCAACCATGTGATCGGGAGACGTGTTCAAATATGTCTCAGTTTTCGTACCCTGGTACTCGGGTGCAACATTCCAGACGCTTTACTAACACTCTCCCCACTTGGAGAGTCAGTCCCTTTAACCTCCTGTTTGGCCCAGTTTGCAATTTCTGTGGAAGATGAACAGGAATAGCGAGAACCAATGAGAGACTAGCTGGAGGTGTCTGGATGGGCAAATTTAACTCTCATTTCCCACCAGGAAGAGGAATTAACCAAAGGCTCAGCGTGCCGTGCCAGAACGAGATTAGGGCCTGAAGACACACTGCGGTGTTGCGGCCAGGTCACAAGAAAGCGAGTTGAAGAAAGGAGCTCAGGGGCACTGTAATTCACAAACCTGCAGAGTTATAAATGACAGCTATCGTCCAAAAATAGACTGAAGTAAGGCTGCCAAGAGGACTTGAAAGCGGGGCAGAATTGCAGGAAACCGATTTCAGGAGGTAGACTGGAATTGCATTGAAAGCATAGGAAAAGAGGCAGAACGTCCACAATGATGCACTTGGCCAAAAAGGGCGTATGCGTTTTTTCCTGAATATATTCAGGAAAAAACGCATACGCCCTTTTTGGCCAACCAAGCAAGCTTGCAAAGGAAATCTGCACTACAATGAAGTCTCACTTCCCCCCGGTCAAAAGGGCCATCTGAAAAAAGTGTAAAATCCAGAAAGGCAGGACAGGCCATGGAGAACTGGGAGCCTTGTTATGCTGAAGGGCGGGATGTAAATTGCCAACAAACACTCGGGAGAAGTGTATGGTGTTTCCTGAAACATCTAAAAAACAAAGCAACAGAGCCTAGGGCACTTCCACTTATGGTCCTATAGCTTAGGGAATTTAAAATCAAAAAGACACAGCCACCCCAAAGTTTCGAACGGCTCTGTTTACAAGAACCTCGTTTACAGTAGAAGTTCAACATCGCAGAAAGTGAAAAATGGATAAAGAACTTGTGGTACTTACGTACAATGCAGTATCACTCAGCATGAAATCTATGTCATCAGGCCCTTAGCAGCATAATGAGTGGATTCAGGTACGATGATTCTAACTGAAATAAGTCACACAGAAAAAGAAACATCATAAGATATCACTAATACACGGAATGTAAACTTGGCTACACAGGAACTGAATTACAGAACAGAACAGGGTCTCAAATTTAGAAAACCAACTTATGCTTGCTTAAGGGGAAAGGTGAGTTGGGGTGCTGCATAAAACCAGAGATTGAAATGAGCACAGATAAAGTTCCTTAAGCCAAATATGGAATAGACAAGAGCTACTCCTTGCTCAACGAAATGGACTCAACACCGCATATTAAACGCCTAAGAATGTACCTGACTAGTAAGTATCTTAAAACCTATGGATTGCTATGTCTCCGAAACAGAATCAAGCATGTGTACAGGGGCATAAACGCAGCAGTGATAGGATTGGAGAGGTTCGGTGAGCAAATGAAGACCCTTTGAAGTCATATTGCATGGTACCCATTCCACGGGTTTCAACTACCCAGGTTTTAGGTATTCTTCCTTCAGCTAAAACATGCATGTGGAACCCAAGTATGATCAACCATGTGAACGGGAGACGTGTTCAAATATGTCTCAGTTTTCGTACCCTGGTACTCGGGTGCAACATTCCAGACGCTTTACTAACACTCTCCCCACTTGGAAAGTCAGCGCCTTTAACCTCCTGTTTGTCCCAGTTTGCAATTTCTGCGGAAGATGAACAGGAATAGCGAGAACCAATGAGAGGCTAGCTGGAGGTGTCTGGACGGGCAAATTTAACTCTCATTTCCCACCAGGAAGAGGAAATAACCAAAGGCTCAGCGTGCCGTGCCGGAACCAGATTAGGGCCTGAAGCCATCCTGCGGTGTTGCGGCCAGCTGAAAAGAAAGCGAGTTGAAGAAAGGAGCTCAGGGGCACTGTAATTCACAAACCTGCAGAGTTATAAATGACAGCTATCGTCCAAAAATAGACTGAAGTAAGGCTGCCAAGAGGACTTGAAAGCGGGGCAGAATTGCAGGAAACCGATTTCAGGAGGTAGACTGGAATTGCATTGAAAGCATAGGAAAAGAGGCAGAACGTCCACAATGATGCACTTGGCCAAAAAGGGCGTATGCGTTTTTTCCTGAATATATTCAGGAAAAAAAGCATACGCCCTTTTTGGCCAACCAAGCAAGCTTGCAAAGGAAATCTGCACTACAATGAAGTCTCACTTCCCCCCGGTCAAAAGGGCCATCTGAAAAAAGTGTAAAATCCAGAAAGGCAGGACAGGCCATGGAGAACTGGGAGCCTTGTTATGCTGATGGGCGGGATGTAAATTGCCAACAAACACTCGGGAG
Organism: Delphinus delphis; assembly: GCF_949987515.2. Taxonomy (NCBI): domain Eukaryota; kingdom Metazoa; phylum Chordata; class Mammalia; order Artiodactyla; family Delphinidae; genus Delphinus; species Delphinus delphis. The sequence goes on along the minus strand of NW_027192698.1, from coordinate 1,064,466 downwards.
AAGTGTATGGTGTTTCCTGAAACATCTAAAAAACAAAGCAACAGAGCCTAGGGCACTTCCACTTATGGTCCTATAGCTTAGGGAATTTAAAATCAAAAAGACACAGCCACCCCAAAGTTTGGAACGGCTCTGTTTACAAGAACCTCGTTTACAGTACAAGTTCAACATCGCAGAAATTGAAAAATGCATAAAGAACTTGTGGTACTTACGTACAATGCAGTATCACTCAGCAATGAAATCTATGTCATCAGGCCCGTAGCAGCATAATGAGTGGATTCAGGTACGATGATTCTAACTGAAATAAGTCACACAGAAAAAGAAACATCATAAGATATCACTAATACACGGAATGTAAACTTGGCTACACAGGAACTGAATTACAGAACAGAACAGGGTCTCAAATTTAGAAAACCAACTTATGCTTGCTTAAGGGTAAAGGTGAGTTGGGGTGCTGCATAAAACCAGAGATTGAAATGAGCACAGATAAAGTTCCTTAAGCCAAATATGGAATAGACAAGAGCTACTCCTTGCTCAACGAAATGGACTCAACACCGCATATTAAATGCCTAAGAATGTACCTGACTAGTAAGTATCTTAAAACCTATGGATTGCTATGTCTCCGAAAGAGAATCAAGCATGTGTACAGGGGCATAAACGCAGCAGTGATAGGATTGGAGAGGTTCGGTGAGCAAATGAAGACCCTTTGAAGTCATATTGCATGGTACCCATTCCACGGGTTTCAACTACCCAGGTTTAAGGTATTCTTCCTTCAGCTAAAACATGCATGTGGAACCTAGAGTATGATCAACCATGTCATCGGGAGACGTGTTCAAATATGTCTCAGTTTTTGTACCCTGGTACTCGGGTGCAACATTCCAGACGCTTTACTAACACTCTCCCCACTTGGAGAGTCAGTCCCTTTAACCTCCTGTTTGGCCCAGTTTGCAATTTCTGTGGAAGATGAACAGGAATAGCGAGAACCAATGAGAGACTAGCTGGAGGTGTCTGGATGGGCAAATTTAACTCTCATTTCCCACCAGGAAGAGGAATTAACCAAAGGCTCAGCGTGCCGTGCCAGAACCAGATTAGGGCCTGAAGACATCCTGCGGTGTTGCGGCCAGGTCACAAGAAAGCGAGTTGAAGAAAGGAGCTCAGGGGCACTGTAATTCACAAACCTGCAGAGTTATAAATAACAGCTATCGTCCAAAAATAGACTGAAGTAAGGCTGCCAAGAGGACTTGAAAGCGGGGCAGAATTGCAGGAAACCGATTTCAGGAGGTAGACTGGAATTGCATTGCAAGCATAGGAAAAGAGGCAGAACGTCCACAATGATGCACTTGGCCAAAAAGGGAGTATGCGTTTTTTCCTGAATATATTCAGGAAAAAACGCATACTCCCTTTTTGGCCAACCAAGCAAGCTTGCAAAGGAAATCTGCACTACAATGAAGTCTCACTTCCCCCCGGTCAAAAGGGCCATCTGAAAAAAGTGTAAAATCCAGAAAGGCAGGACAGGCCATGGAGAACTGGGAGCCTTGTTATGCTGATGGGCGGGATGTAAATTGCCAACAACCACTCGGGAGAAGTGTATGGTGTTTCCTGAAACATCTAAAAAACAAAGCAACAGAGCCTAGGGCACTTCCACTTATGGTCCTATAGCTTAGGGAATTTAAAATCAAAAAGACACAGCCACCCCAAAGTTTGGAATGGCTCTGTTTACAAGAACCTCGTTTACAGTACAAGTTCAACATCGCAGAAATTGAAAAATGGATAAAGAAGTTGTGGTACTTACGTACAATGCAGTATCACTCAGCAATGAAATCTATGTCATCAGGCCCTTAGCAGCATAATGAGTGGATTCAGGTACGATGATTCTAACTGAAATAAGTCACACAGAAAAAGAAACATCATAAGATATCACTAATACACGGAATGGAAACTTGGCTACACAGGAACTGAATTACAGAACAGAACAGGGTCTCAAATTTAGAAAACCAACTTATGCTTGCTTAAGGGGAAAGGTGAGTTGGGGTGCTGCATAAAACCAGAGATTGAAATGAGCACAGATAAAGTTCCTTAAGCCAAATATGGAATAGACAAGAGCTACTCCTTGCTCAACGAAATGGACTCAACACCGCATATTAAACGCCTAAGAATGTACCTGACTAGTAAGTATCTTAAAACCTATGGATTGCTATGTCTCCGAAACAGAATCAAGCATGTGTACAGGGGCATAAACGCAGCAGTGATAGGATTGGAGAGGTTCGGTGAGCAAATGAAGACCCTTTGAAGTCATATTGCATGGTACCCATTCCACGGGTTTCAACTACCCAGGTTTTAGGTATTCTTCCTTCAGCTAAAACATGCATGTGGAACCCAAGTATGATCAACCATGTGATCGGGAGACGTGTTCAAATATGTCTCAGTTTTCCTCCCCTGGTACTCGGGTGCAACATTCCAGACGCTTTACTAACACTCTCCCCACTTGGAAAGTCAGCGCCTTTAACCTCCTGTTTGGCCCAGTTTGCAATTTCTGCGGAAGATGAACAGGAATAGCGAGAACCAATGAGAGGCTAGCTGGAGGTGTCTGGACAGGCAAATTTAACTCTCATTTCCCACCAGGAAGAGGAATTATCCAAAGGCTCAGCGTGCCGTGCCGGAACCAGATTAGGGCCTGAAGCCATCCTGCGGTGTTGCGGCCAGCTCAAAAGAAAGCGAGTTGAAGAAAGGAGCTCAGGGGCACTGAAATTCACAAACCTGCAGAGTTATAAATGACAGCTATCGTCCAAAAATAGACTGAAGTAAGGCTGCCAAGAGGACTTGAAAGCGGGGCAGAATTGCAGGAATCCGATTTCAGGAGGTAGACTGGAATTGCATTGAAAGCATAGGAAAAGAGGCAGAACGTCCACAATGATGCACTTGGCCAAAAAGGGCGTATGCGTTTTTTCCTGAATATATTCAGGAAAAAACGCATACGCCCTTTTTGGCCAACCAAGCAAGCTTGCAAAGGAAATCTGCACTACAATGAAGTCTCACTTCCCCCCGGTCAAAAGGGCCATCTGAAAAAAGTGTAAAATCCAGAAAGGCAGGACAGGCCATGGAGAACTGGGAGCCTTGTTATGCTGAAGGGCGGGATGTAAATTGCCAACAAACACTCGGGAGAAGTGTATGGTGTTTCCTGAAACATCTAAAAAACAAAGCAACAGAGCCTAGGGCACTTCCACTTATGGTCCTATAGCTTAGGGAATTTAAAATCAAAAAGACACAGCCACCCCAAAGTTTCGAACCACTCTGTTTACAAGAACCTCGTTTACAGTAGAAGTTCAACATCGCAGAAATTGAAAAATGGATAAAGAACTTGTGGTACTTACGTACAATGCAGTATCACTCAGCAATGAAATCTATGTCATCAGGCCCGTAGCAGCATAATGAGTGGATTCAGGTACGATGATTCTAACTGAAATAAGTCACACAGAAAAAGAAACATCATAAGATATCACTAATGCACGGAATGTAAACTTGGCTACACAGGAACTGAATTACAGAACAGAACAGGGTCTCAAATTTAGAAAACCAACTTATGCTTGCTTAAGGGTAAAGGTGAGTTGGGGTGCTGCATAAAACCAGAGATTGAAATGAGCACAGATAAAGTTCCTTAAGCCAAATATGGAATAGACAAGAGCTACTCCTTGCTCAACGAAATGGACTCAACACCGCATATTAAATGCCTAAGAATGTACCTGACTAGTAAGTATCTTAAAACCTATGGATTGCTATGTCTCCGAAAGAGAATCAAGCATGTGTACAGGGGCATAAACGCAGCAGTGATAGGATTGGAGAGGTTCGGTGAGCAAATGAAGACCCTTTGAAGTCATATTGCATGGTACCCATTCCACGGGTTTCAACTACCCAGGTTTAAGGTATTCTTCCTTCAGCTAAAACATGCATGTGGAACCTAGAGTATGATCAACCATGTGATCGGGAGACGTATTCAAATATGTCTCAGTTTTCGTACCCTGGTACTCGGGTGCAACATTCCAGACGCTTTACTAACACTCTCCCCACTTGGAGAGTCAGTCCCTTTAACCTCCTGTTTGGCCCAGTTTGCAATTTCTGTGGAAGATGAACAGGAATAGCGAGAACCAATGAGAGACTAGCTGGAGGTGTCTGGATGGGCAAATTTAACTCTCATTTCCCACCAGGAAGAGGAATTAACCAAAGGCTCAGCGTGCCGTGCCAGAACCAGATTAGGGCCTGAAGACATCCTGCGGTGTTGCGGCCAGGTCACAAGAAAGCGAGTTGAAGAAAGGAGCTCAGGGGCACTGTAATTCACAAACCTGCAGAGTTATAAATGACAGCTATCGTCCAAAAATAGACTGAAGTAAGGCTGCCAAGAGGACTTGAAAGCGGGGCAGAATTGCAGGAAACCGATTTCAGGAGGTAGACTGGAATTGCATTGCAAGCATAGGAAAAGAGGCAGAACGTCCACAATGATGCACTTGGCCAAAAAGGGCGTATGCGTTTTTTCCTGAATATATTCAGGAAAAAACGCATACGCCCTTTTTGGCCAACCAAGCAAGCTTGCAAAGGAAATCTGCACTACAATGAAGTCTCACTTCCCCCCGGTCAAAAGGGCCATCTGAAAAAAGTGTAAAATCCAGAAAGGCAGGACAGGCCATGGAGAACTGGGAGCCTTGTTATGCTGAAGGGCGGGATGTAAATTGCCAACAAACACTCGGGAGAAGTGTATGGTGTTTCCTGAAACATCTAAAAAACAAAGCAACAGAGCCTAGGGCACTTCCACTTATGGTCCTATAGCTTAGGGAATTTAAAATCAAAAAGACACAGCCACCCCAAAGTTTCGAACGGCTCTGTTTACAAGAACCTCGTTTACAGTACAAGTTCAACATCGCAGAAATTGAAAAATGGATAAAGATGTTGTGGTATTTACTTACAAAGCAATATCACTCAGCAATGAAATCTGTGTCATCAGGCCCTTAGCAGCACAATGAGTGGATTCAGGTATGATGATTCTAACTGAAATAAGTCACACAGAAAAAGAAACATCATAAGATATCAGTAATACACGGAATGTAAACTTGGCTACACAGGAACTGAATTACAGAACAGAACAGGGTCTCAAATTTAGAAAACCAACTTATGCTTGCTTAAGGGGAAAGGTGAGTTGGGGTGCTGCATAAAACCAGAGATTGAAATGAGCACAGATAAAGTTCCTTAAGCGAAATATGGAATAGACAAGAGCTACTCCTTGCTCAACGAAATGGACTCAACACCGCATATTAAACGCCTAAGAATGTACCTGACTAGTAAGTATCTTAAAACCTATGGATTGCTATGTCTCCGAAACAGAATCAAGCATGTGTACAGGGGCATAAACTCAGCAGTGATAGGATTGGAGAGGTTCGGTGAGCAAATGAAGACCCTTTGAAGTCATATTGCATGGTACCCATTCCACGGGTTTCAACTACCCAGGTTTTAGGTATTCTTCCTTCAGCTAAAACATGCATGTGGAACCCAAGTATGATCAACCATGTGATCGGGAGACGTGTTCAAATATGTCTCAGTTTTCCTCCCCTGGTACTCGGGTGCAACATTCCAGACGCTTTACTAACACTCTCCCCACTTGGAAAGTCAGCGCCTTTAACCTCCTGTTTGGCCCAGTTTGCAATTTCTGCGGAAGATGAACAGGAATAGCGAGAACCAATGAGAGGCTAGCTGGAGGTGTCTGGACGGGCAAATTTAACTCTCATTTCCCACCAGGAAGAGGAATTATCCAAAGGCTCAGCGTGCCGTGCCGGAACCAGATTAGGGCCTGAAGCCATCCTGCGGTGTTGCGGCCAGCTCAAAAGAAAGCGAGTTGAAGAAAGGAGCTCAGGGGCACTGAAATTCACAAACCTGCAGAGTTATAAATGACAGCTATCGTCCAAAAATAGACTGAAGTAAGGCTGCCAAGAGGACTTGAAAGCGGGGCAGAATTGCAGGAATCCGATTTCAGGAGGTAGACTGGAATTGCATTGAAAGCATAGGAAAAGAGGCAGAACGTCCACAATGATGCACTTGGCCAAAAAGGGCGTATGCGTTTTTTCCTGAATATATTCAGGAAAAAACGCATACGCCCTTTTTGGCCAACCAAGCAAGCTTGCAAAGGAAATCTGCACTACAATGAAGTCTCACTTCCCCCCGGTCAAAAGGGCCATCTGAAAAAAGTGTAAAATCCAGAAAGGCAGGACAGGCCATGGAGAACTGGGAGCCTTGTTATGCTGATGGGCGGGATGTAAATTGCCAACAAACACTCGGGAGAAGTGTATGGTGTTTCCTGAAACATCTAAAAAACAAAGCAACAGAGCCTAGGGCACTTCCACTTATGGTCCTATAGCTTAGGGAATTTAAAATCAAAAAGACACAGCCACCCCAAAGTTTCGAATGGCTCTGTTTACAAGAACCTCGTTTACAGTAGAAGTTCAACATCGCAGAAAGTGAAAAATGGATAAAGAACTTGTGGTACTTACGTACAATGCAGTATCACTCAGCAATGAAATCTATGTCATCAGGCCCTTAGCAGCATAATGAGTGGATTCAGGTACGATGATTCTAACTGAAATAAGTCACACAGAAAAAGAAACATCATAAGATATCACTAATACACGGAATGTAAACTTGGCTACACAGGAACTGAATTACAGAACAGAACAGGGTCTCAAATTTAGAAAACCAACTTATGCTTGCTTAAGGGGAAAAGTGAGTTGGGGTGCTGCATAAAACCAGAGATTGAAATGAGCACAGATAAAGTTCCTTAAGCCAAATATGGAATAGACAAGAGCTACTCCTTGCTCAACGAAATGGACTCAACACCGCATATTAAATGCCTAAGAATGTACCTGACTAGTAAGTATCTTAAAACCTATGGATTGCTATGTCTCCGAAACAGAATCAAGCATGTGTACAGGGGCATAAACGCAGCAGTGATAGGATTGGAGAGGTTCGGTGAGCAAATGAAGACCCTTTGAAGTCATATTGCATGGTACCCATTCCACGGGTTTCAACTACCCAGGTTTTAGGTATTCTTCCTTCAGCTAAAACATGCATGTGGAACCCAAGTATGATCAACCATGTGAACGGGAGACGTGTTCAAATATGTCTCAGTTTTCGTACCCTGGTACTCGGGTGCAACATTCCAGACGCTTTACTAACACTCTCCCCACTTGGAAAGTCAGCGCCTTTAACCTCCTGTTTGTCCCAGTTTGCAATTTCTGCGGAAGATGAACAGGAATAGCGAGAACCAATGAGAGGCTAGCTGGAGGTGTCTGGACGGGCAAATTTAACTCTCATTTCCCACCAGGAAGAGGAAATAACCAAAGGCTCAGCGTGCCGTGCCGGAACCAGATTAGGGCCTGAAGCCATCCTGCGGTGTTGCGGCCAGGTCACAAGAAAGCGAGTTGAAGAAAGGAGCTCAGGGGCACTGTAATTCACAAACCTGCAGAGTTATAAATGACAGCTATCGTCCAAAAATAGACTGAAGTAAGGCTGCCAAGAGGACTTGAAAGCGGGGCAGAATTGCAGGAAACCGATTTCAGGCGGTAGACTGGAATTGCATTGCAAGCATAGGAAAAGAGGCAGAACGTCCACAATGATGCACTTGGCCAAAAAGGGCGTATGCGTTTTTTCCTGAATATATGCAGGAAAAAACGCATACGCCCTTTTTGGCAATCCAAGCAAGCTTGCAAAGGAAATCTGCACTACAATGAAGTCTCACTTCCCCCCGGTCAAAAGGGCCATCTGAAAAAAGTGTAAAATCCAGAAAGGCAGGACAGGCCATGGAGAACTGGGAGCCTTGTTATGCTGATGGGCGGGATGTAAATTGCCAACAACCACTGGGGAGAAGTGTATGGTGTTTCCTGAAACATCTAAAAAACAAAGCAACAGAGCCTAGGGCACTTCCACTTATGGTCCTATAGCTTAGGGAATTTAAAATCAAAAAGACACAGCCACCCCAAAGTTTGGAACGGCTCTGTTTACAAGAACCTCGTTTACAGTACAAGTTCAACATCGCAGAAATTGAAAAATGGATAAAGAAGTTGTGGTATTTACTTACAAAGCAATATCACTCAGCAATGAAATCTGTGTCATCAGGCCCTTAGCAGCACAATGAGTGGATTCAGGTATGATGATTCTAACTGAAATAAGTCACACAGAAAAAGAAACATCATAAGATATCACTAATACACGGAATGTAAACTTGGCTACACAGGAACTGAATTACAGAACAGAACAGGGTCTCAAATTTAGAAAACCAACTTATGCTTGCTTAAGGGGAAAGGTGAGTTGGGGTGCTGCATAAAACCAGAGATTGAAATGAGCACAGATAAAGTTCCTTAAGCCAAATATGGAATAGACAAGAGCTACTCCTTGCTCAACGAAATGGACTCAACACCGCATATTAAACGCCTAAGAATGTACCTGACTAGTAAGTATCTTAAAACCTATGGATTGCTATGTCTCCGAAACAGAATCAAGCATGTGTACAGGGGCATAAACGCAGCAGTGATAGGATTGGAGAGGTTCGGTGAGCAAATGAAGACCCTTTGAAGTCATATTGCATGGTACCCATTCCACGGGTTTCAACTACCCAGGTTTTAGGTATTCTTCCTTCAGCTAAAACATGCATGTGGAACCCAAGTATGATCAACCATGTGAACGGGAGACGTGTTCAAATATGTCTCAGTTTTCGTACCCTGGTACTCGGGTGCAACATTCCAGACGCTTTACTAACACTCTCCCCACTTGGAAAGTCAGCGCCTTTAACCTCCTGTTTGTCCCAGTTTGCAATTTCTGCGGAAGATGAACAGGAATAGCGAGAACCAATGAGAGGCTAGCTGGAGGTGTCTGGACGGGCAAATTTAACTCTCATTTCCCACCAGGAAGAGGAAATAACCAAAGGCTCAGCGTGCCGTGCCGGAACCAGATTAGGGCCTGAAGCCATCCTGCGGTGTTGCGGCCAGCTCAAAAGAAAGCGAGTTGAAGAAAGGAGCTCAGGGGCACTGTAATTCACAAACCTGCAGAGTTATAAATGACAGCTATCGTCCAAAAATAGACTGAAGTAAGGCTGCCAAGAGGACTTGAAAGCGGGGCAGAATTGCAGGAAACCGATTTCAGGAGGTAGACTGGAATTGCATTGAAAGCATAGGAAAAGAGGCAGAACGTCCACAATGATGCACTTGGCCAAAAAGGGCGTATGCGTTTTTTCCTGAATATATTCAGGAAAAAACGCATACGCCCTTTTTGGCCAACCAAGCAAGCTTGCAAAGGAAATCTGCACTACAATGAAGTCTCACTTCCCCCCGGTCAAAAGGGCCATCTGAAAAAAGTGTAAAATCCAGAAAGGCAGGACAGGCCATGGAGAACTGGGAGCCTTGTTATGCTGAAGGGCGGGATGTAAATTGCCAACAAACACTCGGGAGAAGTGTATGGTGTTTCCTGAAACATCTAAAAAACAAAGCAACAGAGCCTAGGGCACTTCCACTTATGGTCCTATAGCTTAGGGAATTTAAAATCAAAAAGACACAGCCACCCCAAGTTTCGAACCGCTCTGTTTACAAGAACCTCGTTTACAGTAGAAGTTCAACATCGCAGAAATTGAAAAATGGATAAAGAACTTGTGGTACTTACGTACAATGCAGTATCACTCAGCAATGAAATCTATGTCATCAGGCCCGTAGCAGCATAATGAGTGGATTCAGGTACGATGATTCTAACTGAAATAAGTCACACAGAAAAAGAAACATCATAAGATATCACTAATACACGGAATGTAAACTTGGCTACACAGGAACTGAATTACAGAACAGAACAGGGTCTCAAATTTAGAAAACCAACTTATGCTTGCTTAAGGGGAAAGGTGAGTTGGGGTGCTGCATAAAACCAGAGATTGAAATGAGCACAGATAAAGTTCCTTAAGCCAAATATGGAATAGACAAGAGCTACTCCTTGCTCAACGAAATGGACTCAACACCGCATATTAAATGCCTAAGAATGTACCTGACTAGTAAGTATCTTAAAACCTATGGATTGCTATGTCTCCGAAAGAGAATCAAGCATGTGTACAGGGGCATAAACGCAGCAGTGATAGGATTGGAGAGGTTCGGTGAGCAAATGAAGACCCTTTGAAGTCATATTGCATGGTACCCATTCCACGGGTTTCAACTACCCAGGTTTAAGGTATTCTTCCTTCAGCTAAAACATGCATGTGGAACCTAGAGTATGATCAACCATGTGATCGGGAGACGTGTTCAAATATGTCTCAGTTTTCGTACCCTGGTACTCGGGTACAACATTCCAGATGCTTTACTAACACTCTCCCCACTTGGAGAGTCAGTCCCTTTAACCTCCTGTTTGGCCCAGTTTGCAATTTCTGTGGAAGATGAACAGGAATAGCGAGAACCAATGAGAGACTAGCTGGAGGTGTCTGGATGGGCAAATTTAACTCTCATTTCCCACCAGGAAGAGGAATTAACCAAAGGCTCAGCGTGCCGTGCCAGAACCAGATTAGGGCCTGAAGACATCCTGCGGTGTTGCGGCCAGGTCACAAGAAAGCGAGTTGAAGAAAGGAGCTCAGGGACACTGTAATTCACAAACCTGCAGAGTTATAAATGACAGCTATCGTCCAAAAATAGACTGAAGTAAGGCTGCCAAGAGGACTTGAAAGCGGGGCAGAATTGCAGGAAACCGATTTCAGGAGGTAGACTGGAATTGCATTGAAAGCATAGGAAAAGAGGCAGAACGTCCACAATGACGCACTTGGCCAAAAAGGGCGTATGCGTTTTTTCCTGAATATATTCAGGAAAAAACGCATACGCCCTTTTTGGCCAACCAAGCAAGCTTGCAAAGGAAATCTGCACTACAATGAAGTCTCACTTCCCCCCGGTCAAAAGGGCCATCTGAAAAAAGTGTAAAATCCAGAAAGGCAGGACAGGCCATGGAGAACTGGGAGCCTTGTTATGCTGATGGGCGGGATGTAAATTGCCAACAACCACTCGGGAGAAGTGTATGGTGTTTCCTGAAACATCTAAAAAACAAAGCAACAGAGCCTAGGGCACTTCCACTTATGGTCCTATTGCTTAGGGAATTTAAAATCAAAAAGACACAGCCACCCCAAAGTTTGGAACGGCTCTGTTTACAAGAACCTCGTTTACAGTACAAGTTCAACATCGCAGAAATTGAAAAATGGATAAAGAAGTTGTGGTATTTACTTACAAAGCAATATCACTCAGCAATGAAATCTGTGTCATCAGGCCCTTAGCAACACAATGAGTGGATTCAGGTATGATGATTCTAACTGAAATAAGTCACACAGAAAAAGAAACATCATAAGATATCAGTAATACACGGAATGTAAACTTGGCTACACAGGAACTGAATTACAGAACAGAACAGGGTCTCAAATTTAGAAAACCAACTTATGCTTCCTTAAGGGTAAAGGTGAGTTGGGGTGCTGCATAAAACCAGAGATTGAAATGAGCACAGATAAAGTTCCTTAAGCCAAATATGGAATAGACAAGAGCTACTCCTTGCTCAACGAAATGGACTCAACACCGCATATTAAACGCCTAAGAATGTACCTGACTAGTAAGTATCTTAAAACCTATGGATTGCTATGTCTCCGAAACAGAATCAAGCATGTGTACAGGGGCATAAACGCAGCAGTGATAGGATTGGAGAGGTTCGGTGAGCAAATGAAGACCCTTTGAAGTCATATTGCATGGTACCCATTCCACGGGTTTCAACTACCCAGGTTTTAGGTATTCTTCCTTCAGCTAAAACATGCATGTGGAACCCAAGTATGATCAACCATGTGATCGGGAGACGTGTTCAAATATGTCTCAGTTTTCCTCCCCTGGTACTCGGGTGCAACATTCCAGACGCTTTACTAACACTCTCCCCACTTGGAAAGTCAGCGCCTTTAACCTCCTGTTTGGCCCAGTTTGCAATTTCTGCGGAAGATGAACAGGAATAGCGAGAACCAATGAGAGGCTAGCTGGAGGTGTCTGGACAGGCAAATTTAACTCTCATTTCCCACCAGGAAGAGGAATTATCCAAAGGCTCAGCGTGCCGTGCCGGAACCAGATTAGGGCCTGAAGCCATCCTGCGGTGTTGCGGCCAGCTCAAAAGAAAGCGAGTTGAAGAAAGGAGCTCAGGGGCACTGAAATTCACAAACCTGCAGAGTTATAAATGACAGCTATCGTCCAAAAATAGACTGAAGTAAGGCTGCCAAGAGGACTTGAAAGCGGGGCAGAATTGCAGGAATCCGATTTCAGGAGGTAGACTGGAATTGCATTGAAAGCATAGGAAAAGAGGCAGAACGTCCACAATGATGCACTTGGCCAAAAAGGGCGTATGCGTTTTTTCCTGAATATATTCAGGAAAAAACGCATACGCCCTTTTTGGCCAACCAAGCAAGCTTGCAAAGGAAATCTGCACTACAATGAAGTCTCACTTCCCCCCGGTCAAAAGGGCCATCTGAAAAAAGTGTAAAATCCAGAAAGGCAGGACAGGCCATGGAGAACTGGGAGCCTTGTTATGCTGAAGGGCGGGATGTAAATTGCCAACAAACACTCGGGAGAAGTGTATGGTGTTTCCTGAAACATCTAAAAAACAAAGCAACAGAGCCTAGGGCACTTCCACTTATGGTCCTATAGCTTAGGGAATTTAAAATCAAAAAGACACAGCCACCCCAAAGTTTCGAACCACTCTGTTTACAAGAACCTCGTTTACAGTAGAAGTTCAACATCGCAGAAATTGAAAAATGGATAAAGAACTTGTGGTACTTACGTACAATGCAGTATCACTCAGCAATGAAATCTATGTCATCAGGCCCGTAGCAGCATAATGAGTGGATTCAGGTACGATGATTCTAACTGAAATAAGTCACACAGAAAAAGAAACATCATAAGATATCACTAATACACGGAATGTAAACTTGGCTACACAGGAACTGAATTACAGAACAGAACAGGGTCTCAAATTTAGAAAACCAACTTATGCTTGCTTAAGGGTAAAGGTGAGTTGGGGTGCTGCATAAAACCAGAGATTGAAATGAGCACAGATAAAGTTCCTTAAGCCAAATATGGAATAGACAAGAGCTACTCCTTGCTCAACGAAATGGACTCAACACCGCATATTAAATGCCTAAGAATGTACCTGACTAGTAAGTATCTTAAAACCTATGGATTGCTATGTCTCCGAAAGAGAATCAAGCATGTGTACAGGGGCATAAACGCAGCAGTGATAGGATTGGAGAGGTTCGGTGAGCAAATGAAGACCCTTTGAAGTCATATTGCATGGTACCCATTCCACGGGTTTCAACTACCCAGGTTTAAGGTATTCTTCCTTCAGCTAAAACATGCATGTGGAACCTAGAGTATGATCAACCATGTGATCGGGAGACGTATTCAAATATGTCTCAGTTTTCGTACCCTGGTACTCGGGTGCAACATTCCAGACGCTTTACTAACACTCTCCCCACTTGGAGAGTCAGTCCCTTTAACCTCCTGTTTGGCCCAGTTTGCAATTTCTGTGGAAGATGAACAGGAATAGCGAGAACCAATGAGAGACTAGCTGGAGGTGTCTGGATGGGCAAATTTAACTCTCATTTCCCACCAGGAAGAGGAATTAACCAAAGGCTCAGCGTGCCGTGCCAGAACCAGATTAGGGCCTGAAGACATCCTGCGGTGTTGCGGCCAGGTCACAAGAAAGCGAGTTGAAGAAAGGAGCTCAGGGGCACTGTAATTCACAAACCTGCAGAGTTATAAATGACAGCTATCGTCCAAAAATAGACTGAAGTAAGGCTGCCAAGAGGACTTGAAAGCGGGGCAGAATTGCAGGAAACCGATTTCAGGAGGTAGACTGGAATTGCATTGCAAGCATAGGAAAAGAGGCAGAACGTCCACAATGATGCACTTGGCCAAAAAGGGCGTATGCGTTTTTTCCTGAATATATTCAGGAAAAAACGCATACGCCCTTTTTGGCCAACCAAGCAAGCTTGCAAAGGAAATCTGCACTACAATGAAGTCTCACTTCCCCCCGGTCAAAAGGGCCATCTGAAAAAAGTGTAAAATCCAGAAAGGCAGGACAGGCCATGGAGAACTGGGAGCCTTGTTATGCTGAAGGGCGGGATGTAAATTGCCAACAAACACTCGGGAGAAGTGTATGGTGTTTCCTGAAACATCTAAAAAACAAAGCAACAGAGCCTAGGGCACTTCCACTTATGGTCCTATAGCTTAGGGAATTTAAAATCAAAAAGACACAGCCACCCCAAAGTTTCGAACGGCTCTGTTTACAAGAACCTCGTTTACAGTACAAGTTCAACATCGCAGAAATTGAAAAATGGATAAAGATGTTGTGGTATTTACTTACAAAGCAATATCACTCAGCAATGAAATCTGTGTCATCAGGCCCTTAGCAGCACAATGAGTGGATTCAGGTATGATGATTCTAACTGAAATAAGTCACACAGAAAAAGAAACATCATAAGATATCAGTAATACACGGAATGTAAACTTGGCTACACAGGAACTGAATTACAGAACAGAACAGGGTCTCAAATTTAGAAAACCAACTTATGCTTGCTTAAGGGGAAAGGTGAGTTGGGGTGCTGCATAAAACCAGAGATTGAAATGAGCACAGATAAAGTTCCTTAAGCGAAATATGGAATAGACAAGAGCTACTCCTTGCTCAACGAAATGGACTCAACACCGCATATTAAACGCCTAAGAATGTACCTGACTAGTAAGTATCTTAAAACCTATGGATTGCTATGTCTCCGAAACAGAATCAAGCATGTGTACAGGGGCATAAACTCAGCAGTGATAGGATTGGAGAGGTTCGGTGAGCAAATGAAGACCCTTTGAAGTCATATTGCATGGTACCCATTCCACGGGTTTCAACTACCCAGGTTTTAGGTATTCTTCCTTCAGCTAAAACATGCATGTGGAACCCAAGTATGATCAACCATGTGATCGGGAGACGTGTTCAAATATGTCTCAGTTTTCCTCCCCTGGTACTCGGGTGCAACATTCCAGACGCTTTACTAACACTCTCCCCACTTGGAAAGTCAGCGCCTTTAACCTCCTGTTTGGCCCAGTTTGCAATTTCTGCGGAAGATGAACAGGAATAGCGAGAACCAATGAGAGGCTAGCTGGAGGTGTCTGGACGGGCAAATTTAACTCTCATTTCCCACCAGGAAGAGGAATTATCCAAAGGCTCAGCGTGCCGTGCCGGAACCAGATTAGGGCCTGAAGCCATCCTGCGGTGTTGCGGCCAGCTCAAAAGAAAGCGAGTTGAAGAAAGGAGCTCAGGGGCACTGAAATTCACAAACCTGCAGAGTTATAAATGACAGCTATCGTCCAAAAATAGACTGAAGTAAGGCTGCCAAGAGGACTTGAAAGCGGGGCAGAATTGCAGGAATCCGATTTCAGGAGGTAGACTGGAATTGCATTGAAAGCATAGGAAAAGAGGCAGAACGTCCACAATGATGCACTTGGCCAAAAAGGGCGTATGCGTTTTTTCCTGAATATATTCAGGAAAAAACGCATACGCCCTTTTTGGCCAACCCAGCAAGCTTGCAAAGGAAATCTGCACTACAATGAAGTCTCACTTCCCCCCGGTCAAAAGGGCCATCTGAAAAAAGTGTAAAATCCAGAAAGGCAGGACAGGCCATGGAGAACTGGGAGCCTTGTTATGCTGATGGGCGGGATGTAAATTGCCAACAAACACTCGGGAGAAGTGTATGGTGTTTCCTGAAACATCTAAAAAACAAAGCAACAGAGCCTAGGGCACTTCCACTTATGGTCCTATAGCTTAGGGAATTTAAAATCAAAAAGACACAGCCACCCCAAAGTTTCGAACGGCTCTGTTTACAAGAACCTCGTTTACAGTAGAAGTTCAACATCGCAGAAAGTGAAAAATGGATAAAGAACTTGTGGTACTTACGTACAATGCAGTATCACTCAGCAATGAAATCTATGTCATCAGGCCCTTAGCAGCATAATGAGTGGATTCAGGTACGATGATTCTAACTGAAATAAGTCACACAGAAAAAGAAACATCATAAGATATCACTAATACACGGAATGTAAACTTGGCTACACAGGAACTGAATTACAGAACAGAACAGGGTCTCAAATTTAGAAAACCAACTTATGCTTGCTTAAGGGGAAAAGTGAGTTGGGGTGCTGCATAAAACCAGAGATTGAAATGAGCACAGATAAAGTTCCTTAAGCCAAATATGGAATAGACAAGAGCTACTCCTTGCTCAACGAAATGGACTCAACACCGCATATTAAATGCCTAAGAATGTACCTGACTAGTAAGTATCTTAAAACCTATGGATTGCTATGTCTCCGAAACAGAATCAAGCATGTGTACAGGGGCATAAACGCAGCAGTGATAGGATTGGAGAGGTTCGGTGAGCAAATGAAGACCCTTTGAAGTCATATTGCATGGTACCCATTCCACGGGTTTCAACTACCCAGGTTTTAGGTATTCTTCCTTCAGCTAAAACATGCATGTGGAACCCAAGTATGATCAACCATGTGAACGGGAGACGTGTTCAAATATGTCTCAGTTTTCGTACCCTGGTACTCGGGTGCAACATTCCAGACGCTTTACTAACACTCTCCCCACTTGGAAAGTCAGCGCCTTTAACCTCCTGTTTGTCCCAGTTTGCAATTTCTGCGGAAGATGAACAGGAATAGCGAGAACCAATGAGAGGCTAGCTGGAGGTGTCTGGACGGGCAAATTTAACTCTCATTTCCCACCAGGAAGAGGAAATAACCAAAGGCTCAGCGTGCCGTGCCGGAACCAGATTAGGGCCTGAAGCCATCCTGCGGTGTTGCGGCCAGCTCAAAAGAAAGCGAGTTGAAGAAAGGAGCTCAGGGGCACTGTAATTCACAAACCTGCAGAGTTATAAATGACAGCTATCGTCCAAAAATAGACTGAAGTAAGGCTGCCAAGAGGACTTGAAAGCGGGGCAGAATTGCAGGAAACCGATTTCAGGAGGTAGACTGGAATTGCATTGAAAGCATAGGAAAAGAGGCAGAACGTCCACAATGATGCACTTGGCCAAAAAGGGCGTATGCGTTTTTTCCTGAATATATTCAGGAAAAAACGCATACGCCCTTTTTGGCCAACCAAGCAAGCTTGCAAAGGAAATCTGCACTACAATGAAGTCTCACTTCCCCCCGGTCAAAAGGGCCATCTGAAAAAAGTGTAAAATCCAGAAAGGCAGGACAGGCCATGGAGAACTGGGAGCCTTGTTATGCTGAAGGGCGGGATGTAAATTGCCAACAACCACTCGGGAGAAGTGTATGGTGTTTCCTGAAACATCTAAAAAACAAAGCAACAGAGCCTAGGGCACTTCCACTTATGGTCCTATAGCTTAGGGAATTTAAAATCAAAAAGACACAGCCACCCCAAAGTTTCGAACGGCTCTGTTTACAAGAACCTCGTTTACAGTAGAAGTTCAACATCGCAGAAAGTGAAAAATGGATAAAGAACGTGTGGTACTTACGTACAATGCAGTATCACTCAGCAATGAAATCTATGTCATCAGGCCCGTAGCAGCATAATGAGTGGATTCAGGTACGATGATTCTAACTGAAATAAGTCACACAGAAAAAGAAACATCATAAGATATCACTAATACACGGAATGTAAACTTGGCTACACAGGAACTGAATTACAGAACAGAACAGGGTCTCAAATTTAGAAAACCAACTTATGCTTGCTTAAGGGTAAAGGTGAGTTGGGGTGCTGCATAAAACCAGAGAAATGAGCACAGATAAAGTTCCTTAAGCCAAATATGGAATAGACAAGAGCTACTCCTTGCTCAACGAAATGGACTCAACACCGCATATTAAATGCCTAAGAATGTACCTGACTAGTAAGTATCTTAAAACCTATGGATTGCTATGTCTCCGAAAGAGAATCAAGCATGTGTACAGGGGCATAAACGCAGCAGTGATAGGATTGGAGAGGTTCGGTGAGCAAATGAAGACCCTTTGAAGTCATATTGCATGGTACCCATTCCACGGGTTTCAACTACCCAGGTTTAAGGTATTCTTCCTTCAGCTAAAACATGCATGTGGAACCTAGAGTATGATCAACCATGTCATCGGGAGACGTGTTCAAATATGTCTCAGTTTTTGTACCCTGGTACTCGGGTGCAACATTCCAGACGCTTTACTAACACTCTCCCCACTTGGAGAGTCAGTCCCTTTAACCTCCTGTTTGGCCCAGTTTGCAATTTCTGTGGAAGATGAACAGGAATAGCGAGAACCAATGAGAGACTAGCTGGAGGTGTCTGGATGGGCAAATTTAACTCTCATTTCCCACCAGGAAGAGGAATTAACCAAAGGCTCAGCGTGCCGTGCCAGAACCAGATTAGGGCCTGAAGACATCCTGCGGTGTTGCGGCCAGGTCACAAGAAAGCGAGTTGAAGAAAGGAGCTCAGGGGCACTGTAATTCACAAACCTGCAGAGTTATAAATAACAGCTATCGTCCAAAAATAGACTGAAGTAAGGCTGCCAAGAGGACTTGAAAGCGGGGCAGAATTGCAGGAAACCGATTTCAGGAGGTAGACTGGAATTGCATTGCAAGCATAGGAAAAGAGGCAGAACGTCCACAATGATGCACTTGGCCAAAAAGGGCGTATGCGTTTTTTCCTGAATATATTCAGGAAAAAACGCATACTCCCTTTTTGGCCAACCAAGCAAGCTTGCAAAGGAAATCTGCACTACAATGAAGTCTCACTTCCCCCTGGTCAAAAGGGCCATCTGAAAAAAGTGTAAAATCCAGAAAGGCAGGACAGGCCATGGAGAACTGGGAGCCTTGTTATGCTGATGGGCGGGATGTAAATTGCCAACAACCACTCGGGAGAAGTGTATGGTGTTTCCTGAAACATCTAAAAAACAAAGCAACAGAGCCTAGGGCACTTCCACTTATGGTCCTATAGCTTAGGGAATTTAAAATCAAAAAGACACAGCCACCCCAAAGTTTCGAACGGCTCTGTTTACAAGAACCTCGTTTACAGTACAAGTTCAACATCGCAGAAATTGAAAAATGGATAAAGAAGTTGTGGTATTTACTTACAAAGCAATATCACTCAGCAATGAAATCTGTGTCATCAGGCCCTTAGCAGCACAATGAGTGGATTCAGGTATGATGATTCTAACTGAAATAAGTCACACAGAAAACGAAACATCATAAGATATCAGTAATACACGGAATGGAAACTTGGCTACACAGGAACTGAATTACAGAACAGAACAGGGTCTCAAATTTAGAAAACCAACTTATGCTTGCTTAAGGGGAAAGGTGAGTTGGGGTGCTGCATAAAACCAGAGATTGAAATGAGCACAGATAAAGTTCCTTAAGCCAAATATGGAATAGACAAGAGCTACTCCTTGCTCAACGAAATGGACTCAACACCGCATATTAAACGCCTAAGAATGTACCTGACTAGTAAGTATCTTAAAACCTATGGATTGCTATGTCTCCGAAACAGAATCAAGCATGTGTACAGGGGCATAAACGCAGCAGTGATAGGATTGGAGAGGTTCGGTGAGCAAATGTAGACCCTTTGAAGTCATATTGCATGGTACCCATTCCACGGGTTTCAACTACCCAGGTTTTAGGTATTCTTCCTTCAGCTAAAACATGCATGTGGAACCCAAGTATGATCAACCATGTGAACGGGAGACGTGTTCAAATATGTCTCAGTTTTCGTACCCTGGTACTCGGGTGCAACATTCCAGACGCTTTACTAACACTCTCCCCACTTGGAAAGTCAGTGCCTTTAACCTCCTGTTTGGCCCAGTTTGCAATTTCTGCGGAAGATGAACAGGAATAGCGAGAACCAATGAGAGGCTAGCTGGAGGTGTCTGAACGGGCAAATTTAACTCTCATTTCCCACAAGGAAGAGGAATTAACCAAAGGCTCAGCGTGCCGGGCCGGAACCAGATTAGGGCCTGAAGCCATCCTGCGGTGTTGCGGCCAGGTCACAAGAAAGCAAGTTGAAGAAAGGAGCTCAGGGGCACTGTAATTCACAAACCTGCAGAGTTATAAATGACAGCTATCGTCCAAAAATAGACTGAAGTAAGGCTGCCAAGAGGACTTGAAAGCGGGGCAGAATTGCAGGAAACCGATTTCAGGAGGTAGACTGGAATTGCATTGAAAGCATAGGAAAAGAGGCAGAACGTCCACAATGATGCACTTGGCCAAAAAGGGCGTATGCGTTTTTTCCTGAATATATTCAGGAAAAAACGCATACGCCCTTTTTGGCCAACCAAGCAACCTTGCAAAGGAAATCTGCACTACAATGAAGTCTCACTTCCCCCCGGTCAAAAGGGCCATCTGAAAAAAGTGTAAAATCCAGAAAGGCAGGACAGGCCATGGAGAACTGGGAGCCTTGTTATGCTGAAGGGCGGGATGTAAATTGCCAACAAACACTCGGGAGAAGTGTATGGTGTTTCCTGAAACATCTAAAAAACAAAGCAACAGAGCCTAGGGCACTTCCACTTATGGTCCTATAGCTTAGGGAATTTAAAATCAAAAAGACACAGCCACCCCAAAGTTTCGAACGGCTCTGTTTACAAGAACCTCGTTTACAGTAGAAGTTCAACATCGCAGAAAGTGAAAAATGGATAAAGAACTTGTGGTACTTACGTACAATGCAGTATCACTCAGCAATGAAATCTATGTCATCAGGCCCTTAGCAACATAATGAGTGGATTCAGGTACGATGATTCTAACTGAAATAAGTCACACAGAAAAAGAAACATCATAAGATATCACTAATACACGGAATGTAAACTTGGCTACACAGGAACTGAATTACAGAACAGAACAGGGTCTCAAATTTAGAAAACCAACTTATGCTTGCTTAAGGGGAAAAGTGAGTTGGGGTGCTGCATAAAACCAGAGATTGAAATGAGCACAGATAAAGTTCCTTAAGCCAAATATGGAATAGACAAGAGCTACTCCTTGCTCAACGAAATGGACTCAACACCGCATATTAAACGCCTAAGAATGTACCTGACTAGTAAGTATCTTAAAACCTATGGATTGCTATGTCTCCGAAAGAGAATCAAGCATGTGTACAGGGGCATAAACGCAGCAGTGATAGGATTGGAGAGGTTCGGTGAGC
Organism: Delphinus delphis; assembly: GCF_949987515.2. Taxonomy (NCBI): domain Eukaryota; kingdom Metazoa; phylum Chordata; class Mammalia; order Artiodactyla; family Delphinidae; genus Delphinus; species Delphinus delphis. The sequence goes on along the minus strand of NW_027192698.1, from coordinate 1,043,249 downwards.
AAATGAAGACCCTTTGAAGTCATATTGCATGGTACCCATTCCACGGGTTTCAACTACCCAGGTTTTAGGTATTCTTCCTTCAGCTAAAACATGCATGTGGAACCCAAGTATGATCAACCATGTGAACGGGAGACGTGTTCAAATATGTCTCAGTTTTCCTCCCCTGGTACTCGGGTGCAACATTCCAGACGCTTTACTAACACTCTCCCCACTTGGAAAGTCAGCGCCTTTAACCTCCTGTTTGTCCCAGTTTGCAATTTCTGCGGAAGATGAACAGGAATAGCGAGAACCAATGAGAGGCTAGCTGGAGGTGTCTGGACGGGCAAATTTAACTCTCATTTCCCACCAGGAAGAGGAAATAACCAAAGGCTCAGCGTGCCGTGCCGGAACCAGATTAGGGCCTGAAGCCATCCTGCGGTGTTGCGGCCAGCTCAAAAGAAAGCGAGTTGAAGAAAGGAGCTCAGGGGCACTGTAATTCACAAACCTGCAGAGTTATAAATGACAGCTATCGTCCAAAAATAGACTGAAGTAAGGCTGCCAAGAGGACTTGAAAGCGGGGCAGAATTGCAGGAAACCGATTTCAGGAGGTAGACTGGAATTGCATTGAAAGCATAGGAAAAGAGGCAGAACGTCCACAATGATGCACTTGGCCAAAAAGGGCGTATGCGTTTTTTCCTGAATATATTCAGGAAAAAACGCATACGCCCTTTTTGGCCAACCAAGCAAGCTTGCAAAGGAAATCTGCACTACAATGAAGTCTCACTTCCCCCCGGTCAAAAGGGCCATCTGAAAAAAGTGTAAAATCCAGAAAGGCAGGACAGGCCATGGAGAACTGGGAGCCTTGTTATGCTGAAGGGCGGGATGTAAATTGCCAACAAACACTCGGGAGAAGTGTATGGTGTTTCCTGAAACATCTAAAAAACAAAGCAACAGAGCCTAGGGCACTTCCACTTATGGTCCTATAGCTTAGGGAATTTAAAATCAAAAAGACACAGCCACCCCAAAGTTTCGAACGGCTCTGTTTACAAGAACCTCGTTTACAGTAGAAGTTCAACATCGCAGAAAGTGAAAAATGGATAAAGAACTTGTGGTACTTACGTACAATGCAGTATCACTCAGCAATGAAATCTATGTCATCAGGCCCGTAGCAGCATAATGAGTGGATTCAGGTACGATGATTCTAACTGAAATAAGTCACACAGAAAAAGAAACATCATAAGATATCACTAATACACGGAATGTAAACTTGGCTACACAGGAACTGAATTACAGAACAGAACAGGGTCTCAAATTTAGAAAACCAACTTATGCTTGCTTAAGGGGAAAGGTGAGTTGGGGTGCTGCATAAAACCAGAGATTGAAATGAGCACAGATAAAGTTCCTTAAGCCAAATATGGAATAGACAAGAGCTACTCCTTGCTCAACGAAATGGACTCAACACCGCATATTAAATGCCTAAGAATGTACCTGACTAGTAAGTATCTTAAAACCTATGGATTGCTATGTCTCCGAAAGAGAATCAAGCATGTGTACAGGGGCATAAACGCAGCAGTGATAGGATTGGAGAGGTTCGGTGAGCAAATGAAGACCCTTTGAAGTCATATTGCATGGTACCCATTCCACGGGTTTCAACTACCCAGGTTTAAGGTATTCTTCCTTCAGCTAAAACATGCATGTGGAACCTAGAGTATGATCAACCATGTCATCGGGAGACGTGTTCAAATATGTCTCAGTTTTTGTACCCTGGTACTCGGGTGCAACATTCCAGACGCTTTACTAACACTCTCCCCACTTGGAGAGTCAGTCCCTTTAACCTCCTGTTTGGCCCAGTTTGCAATTTCTGTGGAAGATGAACAGGAATAGCGAGAACCAATGAGAGACTAGCTGGAGGTGTCTGGATGGGCAAATTTAACTCTCATTTCCCACCAGGAAGAGGAATTAAACAAAGGCTCAGCGTGCCGTGCCAGAACCAGATTAGGGCCTGAAGACATCCTGCGGTGTTGCAGCCAGGTCACAAGAAAGCGAGTTGAAGAAAGGAGCTCAGGGGCACTGTAATTCACAAACCTGCAGAGTTATAAATAACAGCTATCGTCCAAAAATAGACTGAAGTAAGGCTGCCAAGAGGACTTGAAAGCGGGGCAGAATTGCAGGAAACCGATTTCAGGAGGTAGACTGGAATTGCATTGCAAGCATAGGAAAAGAGGCAGAACGTCCACAATGATGCACTTGGCCAAAAAGGGCGTATGCGTTTTTTCCTGAATATATTCAGGAAAAAACGCATACGCCCTTTTTGGCCAACCAAGCAAGCTTGCAAAGGAAATCTGCACTACAATGAAGTCTCACTTCCCCCCGGTCAAAAGGGCCATCTGAAAAAAGTGTAAAATCCAGAAAGGCAGGACAGGCCATGGAGAACTGGGAGCCTTGTTATGCTGATGGGCGGGATGTAAATTGCCAACAACCACTCGGGAGAAGTGTATGGTGTTTCCTGAAACATCTAAAAAACAAAGCAACAGAGCCTAGGGCACTTCCACTTATGGTCCTATAGCTTAGGGAATTTAAAATCAAAAAGACACAGCCACCCCAAAGTTTGGAACGGCTCTGTTTACAAGAACCTCGTTTACAGTACAAGTTCAACATCGCAGAAATTGAAAAATGGATAAAGAAGTTGTGGTATTTACTTACAAAGCAATATCACTCAGCAATGAAATCTGTGTCATCAGGCCCTTAGCAGCACAATGAGTGGATTCAGGTATGATGATTCTAACTGAAGTAAGTCACACAGAAAAAGAAACATCATAAGATATCAGTAATACACGGAATGGAAACTTGGCTACACAGGAACTGAATTACAGAACAGAACAGGGTCTCAAATTTAGAAAACCAACTTATGCTTGCTTAAGGGGAAAGGTGAGTTGGGGTGCTGCATAAAACCAGAGATTGAAATGAGCACAGATAAAGTTCCTTAAGCCAAATATGGAATAGACAAGAGCTACTCCTTGCTCAACGAAATGGACTCAACACCGCATATTAAACGCCTAAGAATGTACCTGACTAGTAAGTATCTTAAAACCTATGGATTGCTATGTCTCCGAAACAGAATCAAGCATGTGTACAGGGGCATAAACGCAGCAGTGATAGGATTGGAGAGGTTCGGTGAGCAAATGAAGACCCTTTGAAGTCATATTGCATGGTACCCATTCCACGGGTTTCAACTACCCAGGTTTTAGGTATTCTTCCTTCAGCTAAAACATGCATGTGGAACCCAAGTATGATCAACCATGTGAACGGGAGACGTGTTCAAATATGTCTCAGTTTTCCTCCCCTGGTACTCGGGTGCAACATTCCAGACGCTTTACTAACACTCTCCCCACTTGGAAAGTCAGCGCCTTTAACCTCCTGTTTGTCCAAGTTTGCAATTTCTGCGGAAGATGAACAGGAATAGCGAGAACCAATGAGAGGCTAGCTGGAGGTGTCTGGATGGGCAAATTTAACTCTCATTTCCCACCAGGAAGAGGAAATAACCAAAGGCTCAGCGTGCCGTGCCGGAACCAGATTAGGGCCTGAAGCCATCCTGCGGTGTTGCGGCCAGCTCAAAAGAAAGCGAGTTGAAGAAAGGAGCTCAGGGACACTGTAATTCACAAACCTGCAGAGTTATAAATGACAGCTATCGTCCAAAAATAGACTGAAGTAAGGCTGCCAAGAGGACTTGAAAGCGGGGCAGAATTGCAGGAAACCGATTTCAGGAGGTAGACTGGAATTGCATTGAAAGCATAGGAAAAGAGGCAGAACGTCCACAATGATGCACTTGGCCAAAAAGGGCGTATGCGTTTTTTCCTGAATATATTCAGGAAAAAACGCATACGCCCTTTTTGGCCAACCAAGCAAGCTTGCAAAGGAAATCTGCACTACAATGAAGTCTCACTTCCCCCCGGTCAAAAGGGCCATCTGAAAAAAGTGTAAAATCCAGAAAGGCAGGACAGGCCATGGAGAACTGGGAGCCTTGTTATGCTGATGGGCGGGATGTAAATTGCCAACAACCACTCGGGAGAAGTGTATGGTGTTTCCTGAAACATCTAAAAAACAAAGCAACAGAGCCTAGGGCACTTCCACTTATGGTCCTATAGCTTAGGGAATTTAAAATCAAAAAGACACAGCCACCCCAAAGTTTGGAACGGCTCTGTTTACAAGAACCTCGTTTACAGTACAAGTTCAACATCGCAGAAATTGAAAAATGGATAAAGAAGTTGTGGTATTTACTTACAAAGCAATATCACTCAGCAATGAAATCTGTGTCATCAGGCCCTTAGCAGCACAATGAGTGGATTCAGGTATGATGATTCTAACTGAAATAAGTCACACAGAAAAAGAAACATCATAAGATATCAGTAATACACGGAATGGAAACTTGGCTACACAGGAACTGAATTACAGAACAGAACAGGGTCTCAAATTTAGAAAACCAACTTATGCTTGCTTAAGGGGAAAGGTGAGTTGGGGTGCTGCATAAAACCAGAGATTGAAATGAGCACAGATAAAGTTCCTTAAGCCAAATATGGAATAGACAAGAGCTACTCCTTGCTCAACGAAATGGACTCAACACCGCATATTAAACGCCTAAGAATGTACCTGACTAGTAAGTATCTTAAAACCTATGGATTGCTATGTCTCCGAAAGAGAATCAAGCATGTGTACAGGGGCATAAACGCAGCAGTGATAGGATTGGAGAGGTTCGGTGAGCAAATGAAGACCCTTTGAAGTCATATTGCATGGTACCCATTCCACGGGTTTCAACTACCCAGGTTTTAGGTATTCTTCCTTCAGCTAAAACATGCATGTGGAACCCAAGTATGATCAACCATGTGAACGGGAGACGTGTTCAAATATGTCTCAGTTTTCCTCCCCTGGTACTCGGGTGCAACATTCCAGACGCTTTACTAACACTCTCCCCACTTGGAAAGTCAGCGCCTTTAACCTCCTGTTTGTCCAAGTTTGCAATTTCTGCGGAAGATGAACAGGAATAGCGAGAACCAATGAGAGGCTAGCTGGAGGTGTCTGGACGGGCAAATTTAACTCTCATTTCCCACCAGGAAGAGGAAATAACCAAAGGCTCAGCGTGCCGTGCCGGAACCAGATTAGGGCCTGAAGCCATCCTGCGGTGTTGCGGCCAGCTCAAAAGAAAGCGAGTTGAAGAAAGGAGCTCAGGGGCACTGTAATTCACAAACCTGCAGAGTTATAAATGACAGCTATCGTCCAAAAATAGACTGAAGTAAGGCTGCCAAGAGGACTTGAAAGCGGGGCAGAATTGCAGGAAACCGATTTCAGGAGGTAGACTGGAATTGCATTGAAAGCATAGGAAAAGAGGCAGAACGTCCACAATGATGCACTTGGCCAAAAAGGGCGTATGAGTTTTTTCCTGAATATATTCAGGAAAAAACGCATACGCCCTTTTTGGCCAACCAAGCAAGCTTGCAAAGGAAATCTGCACAACAATGAAGTCTCACTTCCCCCCGGTCAAAAGGGCCATCTGAAAAAAGTGTAAAATCCAGAAAGGCAGGACAGGCCATGGAGAACTGGGAGCCTTGTTATGCTGAAGGGCGGGATGTAAATTGCCAACAAACACTCGGGAGAAGTGTATGGTGTTTCCTGAAACATCTAAAAAACAAAGCAACAGAGCCTAGGGCACTTCCACTTATGGTCCTATAGCTTAGGGAATTTAAAATCAAAAAGACACAGCCACCCCAAAGTTTCGAACGGCTCTGTTTACAAGAACCTCGTTTACAGTAGAAGTTCAACATCGCAGAAAGTGAAAAATGGATAAAGAACTTGTGGTACTTACGTACAATGCAGTATCACTCAGCAATGAAATCTGTGTCATCAGGCCCTTAGCAGCACAATGAGTGGATTCAGGTACGATGATTCTAACTGAAATAAGTCACACAGAAAAAGAAACATCATAAGATATCAGTAATACACGGAATGTAAACTTGGCTACACAGGAACTGAATTACAGAACAGAACAGGGTCTCAAATTTAGAAAACCAACTTATGCTTGCTTAAGGGTAAAGGTGAGTTGGGGTGCTGCATAAAACCAGAGATTGAAATGAGCACAGATAAAGTTCCTTAAGCCAAATATGGAATAGACAAGAGCTACTCCTTGCTCAACGAAATGGACTCAACACCGCATATTAAACGCCTAAGAATGTACCTGACTAGTAAGTATCTTAAAACCTATGGATTGCTATGTCTCCGAAAGAGAATCAAGCATGTGTACAGGGGCATAAACGCAGCAGTGATAGGATTGGAGAGGTTCGGTGAGCAAATGAAGACCCTTTGAAGTCATATTGCATGGTACCCATTCCACGGGTTTCAACTACCCAGGTTTTAGGTATTCTTCCTTCAGCTAAAACATGCATGTGGAACCCAAGTATGATCAACCATGTGAACGGGAGACGTGTTCAAATATGTCTCAGTTTTCGTACCCTGGTACTCGGGTGCAACATTCCAGACGCTTTACTAACACTCTCCCCACTTGGAAAGTCAGCGCCTTTAACCTCCTGTTTGTCCCAGTTTGCAATTTCTGCGGAAGATGAACAGGAATAGCGAGAACCAATGAGAGACTAGCTGGAGGTGTCTGGACGGGCAAATTTAACTCTCATTTCCCACCAGGAAGAGGAAATAACCAAAGGCTCAGCGTGCCGTGCCGGAACCAGATTAGGGCCTGAAGCCATCCTGCGGTGTTGCGGCCAGCTCAAAAGAAAGCGAGTTGAAGAAAGGAGCTCAGGGGCACTGTAATTCACAAACCTGCAGAGTTATAAATGACAGCTATCGTCCAAAAATAGACTGAAGTAAGGCTGCCAAGAGGACTTGAAAGCGGGGCAGAATTGCAGGAAACCGATTTCAGGAGGTAGACTGGAATTGCATTGAAAGCATAGGAAAAGAGGCAGAACGTCCACAATGATGCACTTGGCCAAAAAGGGCGTATGCGTTTTTTCCTGAATATATTCAGGAAAAAACGCATACGCCCTTTTTGGCCAACCAAGCAAGCTTGCAAAGGAAATCTGCACTACAATGAAGTCTCACTTCCCCCCGGTCAAAAGGGCCATCTGAAAAAAGTGTAAAATCCAGAAAGGCAGGACAGGCCATGGAGAACTGGGAGCCTTGTTATGCTGAAGGGCGGGATGTAAATTGCCAACAAACACTCGGGAGAAGTGTATGGTGTTTCCTGAAACATCTAAAAAACAAAGCAACAGAGCCTAGGGCACTTCCACTTATGGTCCTATAGCTTAGGGAATTTAAAATCAAAAAGACACAGCCACCCCAAAGTTTCGAACGGCTCTGTTTACAAGAACCTCGTTTACAGTAGAAGTTCAACATCGCAGAAAGTGAAAAATGGATAAAGAACGTGTGGTACTTACGTACAATGCAGTATCACTCAGCAATGAAATCTATGTCATCAGGCCCGTAGCAGCATAATGAGTGGATTCAGGTACGATGATTCTAACTGAAATAAGTCACACAGAAAAAGAAACATCATAAGATATCACTAATACACGGAATGTAAACTTGGCTACACAGGAACTGAATTACAGAACAGAACAGGGTCTCAAATTTAGAAAACCAACTTATGCTTGCTTAAGGGTAAAGGTGAGTTGGGGTGCTGCATAAAACCAGAGAAATGAGCACAGATAAAGTTCCTTAAGCCAAATATGGAATAGACAAGAGCTACTCCTTGCTCAACGAAATGGACTCAACACCGCATATTAAATGCCTAAGAATGTACCTGACTAGTAAGTATCTTAAAACCTATGGATTGCTATGTCTCCGAAAGAGAATCAAGCATGTGTACAGGGGCATAAACGCAGCAGTGATAGGATTGGAGAGGTTCGGTGAGCAAATGAAGACCCTTTGAAGTCATATTGCATGGTACCCATTCCACGGGTTTCAACTACCCAGGTTTAAGGTATTCTTCCTTCAGCTAAAACATGCATGTGGAACCTAGAGTATGATCAACCATGTCATCGGGAGACGTGTTCAAATATGTCTCAGTTTTTGTACCCTGGTACTCGGGTGCAACATTCCAGACGCTTTACTAACACTCTCCCCACTTGGAGAGTCAGTCCCTTTAACCTCCTGTTTGGCCCAGTTTGCAATTTCTGTGGAAGATGAACAGGAATAGCGAGAACCAATGAGAGACTAGCTGGAGGTGTCTGGATGGGCAAATTTAACTCTCATTTCCCACCAGGAAGAGGAATTAACCAAAGGCTCAGCGTGCCGTGCCAGAACCAGATTAGGGCCTGAAGACATCCTGCGGTGTTGCAGCCAGGTCACAAGAAAGCGAGTTGAAGAAAGGAGCTCAGGGGCACTGTAATTCACAAACCTGCAGAGTTATAAATAACAGCTATCGTCCAAAAATAGACTGAAGTAAGGCTGCCAAGAGGACTTGAAAGCGGGGCAGAATTGCAGGAAACCGATTTCAGGAGGTAGACTGGAATTGCATTGCAAGCATAGGAAAAGAGGCAGAACGTCCACAATGATGCACTTGGCCAAAAAGGGAGTATGCGTTTTTTCCTGAATATATTCAGGAAAAAACGCATACTCCCTTTTTGGCCAACCAAGCAAGCTTGCAAAGGAAATCTGCACTACAATGAAGTCTCACTTCCCCCTGGTCAAAAGGGCCATCTGAAAAAAGTGTAAAATCCAGAAAGGCAGGACAGGCCATGGAGAACTGGGAGCCTTGTTATGCTGATGGGCGGGATGTAAATTGCCAACAACCACTCGGGAGAAGTGTATGGTGTTTCCTGAAACATCTAAAAAACAAAGCAACAGAGCCTAGGGCACTTCCACTTATGGTCCTATAGCTTAGGGAATTTAAAATCAAAAAGACACAGCCACCCCAAAGTTTGGAACGGCTCTGTTTACAAGAACCTCGTTTACAGTACAAGTTCAACATCGCAGAAATTGAAAAATGGATAAAGAAGTTGTGGTATTTACTTACAAAGCAATATCACTCAGCAATGAAATCTGTGTCATCAGGCCCTTAGCAGCACAATGAGTGGATTCAGGTATGATGATTCTAACTGAAATAAGTCACACAGAAAACGAAACATCATAAGATATCAGTAATACACGGAATGGAAACTTGGCTACACAGGAACTGAATTACAGAACAGAACAGGGTCTCAAATTTAGAAAACCAACTTATGCTTGCTTAAGGGGAAAGGTGAGTTGGGGTGCTGCATAAAACCAGAGATTGAAATGAGCACAGATAAAGTTCCTTAAGCCAAATATGGAATAGACAAGAGCTACTCCTTGCTCAACGAAATGGACTCAACACCGCATATTAAACGCCTAAGAATGTACCTGACTAGTAAGTATCTTAAAACCTATGGATTGCTATGTCTCCGAAAGAGAATCAAGCATGTGTACAGGGGCATAAACGCAGCAGTGATAGGATTGGAGAGGTTCGGTGAGCAAATGAAGACCCTTTGAAGTCATATTGCATGGTACCCATTCCACGGGTTTCAACTACCCAGGTTTTAGGTATTCTTCCTTCAGCTAAAACATGCATGTGGAACCCAAGTATGATCAACCATGTGAACGGGAGACGTGTTCAAATATGTCTCAGTTTTCCTCCCCTGGTACTCGGGTGCAACATTCCAGACGCTTTACTAACACTCTCCCCACTTGGAAAGTCAGCGCCTTTAACCTCCTGTTTGTCCCAGTTTGCAATTTCTGCGGAAGATGAACAGGAATAGCGAGAACCAATGAGAGGCTAGCTGGAGGTGTCTGGACGGGCAAATTTAACTCTCATTTCCCACCAGGAAGAGGAAATAACCAAAGGCTCAGCGTGCCGTGCCGGAACCAGATTAGGGCCTGAAGCCATCCTGCGGTGTTGCGGCCAGCTCAAAAGAAAGCGAGTTGAAGAAAGGAGCTCAGGGGCACTGTAATTCACAAACCTGCAGAGTTATAAATGACAGCTATCGTCCAAAAATAGACTGAAGTAAGGCTGCCAAGAGGACTTGAAAGCGGGGCAGAATTGCAGGAAACCGATTTCAGGAGGTAGACTGGAATTGCATTGAAAGCATAGGAAAAGAGGCAGAACGTCCACAATGATGCACTTGGCCAAAAAGGGCGTATGCGTTTTTTCCTGAATATATTCAGGAAAAAACGCATACGCCCTTTTTGGCCAACCAAGCAACCTTGCAAAGGAAATCTGCACTACAATGAAGTCTCACTTCCCCCCGGTCAAAAGGGCCATCTGAAAAAAGTGTAAAATCCAGAAAGGCAGGACAGGCCATGGAGAACTGGGAGCCTTGTTATGCTGAAGGGCGGGATGTAAATTGCCAACAAACACTCGGGAGAAGTGTATGGTGTTTCCTGAAACATCTAAAAAACAAAGCAACAGAGCCTAGGGCACTTCCACTTATGGTCCTATAGCTTAGGGAATTTAAAATCAAAAAGACACAGCCACCCCAAAGTTTCGAACGGCTCTGTTTACAAGAACCTCGTTTACAGTAGAAGTTCAACATCGCAGAAAGTGAAAAATGGATAAAGAACTTGTGGTACTTACGTACAATGCAGTATCACTCAGCAATGAAATCTATGTCATCAGGCCCGTAGCAGCATAATGAGTGGATTCAGGTACGATGATTCTAACTGAAATAAGTCACACAGAAAAAGAAACATCATAAGATATCACTAATACACGGAATGGAAACTTGGCTACACAGGAACTGAATTACAGAACAGAACAGGGTCTCAAATTTAGAAAACCAACTTATGCTTGCTTAAGGGGAAAGGTGAGTTGGGGTGCTGCATAAAACCAGAGATTGAAATGAGCACAGATAAAGTTCCTTAAGCCAAATATGGAATAGACAAGAGCTACTCCTTGCTCAACGAAATGGACTCAACACCGCATATTAAATGCCTAAGAATGTACCTGACTAGTAAGTATCTTAAAACCTATGGATTGCTATGTCTCCGAAAGAGAATCAAGCATGTGTACAGGGGCATAAACGCAGCAGTGATAGGATTGGAGAGGTTCGGTGAGCAAATGAAGACCCTTTGAAGTCATATTGCATGGTAACCATTCCACGGGTTTCAACTACCCAGGTTTAAGGTATTCTTCCTTCAGCTAAAACATGCATGTGGAACCTAGAGTATGATCAACCATGTCATCGGGAGATGTGTTCAAATATGTCTCAGTTTTTGTACCCTGGTACTCGGGTGCAACATTCCAGACGCTTTACTAACACTCTCCCCACTTGGAGAGACAGTCCCTTTAACCTCCTGTTTGGCCCAGTTTGCAATTTCTGTGGAAGATGAACAGGAATAGCGAGAACCAATGAGAGACTAGCTGGAGGTGTCTGGATGGGCAAATTTAACTCTCATTTCCCACCAGGAAGAGGAATTAACCAAAGGCTCAGCGTGCCGTGCCAGAACCAGATTAGGGCCTGAAGACATCCTGCGGTGTTGCAGCCAGGTCACAAGAAAGCGAGTTGAAGAAAGGAGCTCAGGGGCACTGTAATTCACAAACCTGCAGAGTTATAAATAACAGCTATCGTCCAAAAATAGACTGAAGTAAGGCTGCCAAGAGGACTTGAAAGCGGGGCAGAATTGCAGGAAACCGATTTCAGGAGGTAGACTGGAATTGCATTGCAAGCATAGGAAAAGAGGCAGAACGTCCACAATGATGCACTTGGCCAAAAAGGGCGTATGCGTTTTTTCCTGAATATATTCAGGAAAAAACGCATACGCCCTTTTTGGCCAACCAAGCAAGCTTGCAAAGGAAATCTGCACTACAATGAAGTCTCACTTCCCCCCGGTCAAAAGGGCCATCTGAAAAAAGTGTAAAATCCAGAAAGGCAGGACAGGCCATGGAGAACTGGGAGCCTTGTTATGCTGATGGGCGGGATGTAAATTGCCAACAACCACTCGGGAGAAGTGTATGGTGTTTCCTGAAACATCTAAAAAACAAAGCAACAGAGCCTAGGGCACTTCCACTTATGGTCCTATAGCTTAGGGAATTTAAAATCAAAAAGACACAGCCACCCCAAAGTTTGGAACGGCTCTGTTTACAAGAACCTCGTTTACAGTACAAGTTCAACATCGCAGAAATTGAAAAATGGATAAAGAAGTTGTGGTATTTACTTACAAAGCAATATCACTCAGCAATGAAATCTGTGTCATCAGGCCCTTAGCAGCACAATGAGTGGATTCAGGTATGATGATTCTAACTGAAATAAGTCACACAGAAAACGAAACATCATAAGATATCAGTAATACACGGAATGGAAACTTGGCTACACAGGAACTGAATTACAGAACAGAACAGGGTCTCAAATTTAGAAAACCAACTTATGCTTGCTTAAGGGGAAAGGTGAGTTGGGGTGCTGCATAAAACCAGAGATTGAAATGAGCACAGATAAAGTTCCTTAAGCCAAATATGGAATAGACAAGAGCTACTCCTTGCTCAACGAAATGGACTCAACACCGCATATTAAACGCCTAAGAATGTACCTGACTAGTAAGTATCTTAAAACCTATGGATTGCTATGTCTCCGAAACAGAATCAAGCATGTGTACAGGGGCATAAACGCAGCAGTGATAGGATTGGAGAGGTTCGGTGAGCAAATGAAGACCCTTTGAAGTCATATTGCATGGTACCCATTCCACGGGTTTCAACTACCCAGGTTTTAGGTATTCTTCCTTCAGATAAAACATGCATGTGGAACCCAAGTATGATCAACCATGTGAACGGGAGACGTGTTCAAATATGTCTCAGTTTTCCTCCCCTGGTACTCGGGTGCAACATTCCAGACGCTTTACTAACACTCTCCCGACTTGGAAAGTCAGCGCCTTTAACCTCCTGTTTGTCCAAGTTTGCAATTTCTGCGGAAGATGAACAGGAATAGCGAGAACCAATGAGAGGCTAGCTGGAGGTGTCTGGATGGGCAAATTTAACTCTCATTTCCCACCAGGAAGAGGAAATAACCAAAGGCTCAGCGTGCCGTGCCGGAACCAGATTAGGGCCTGAAGCCATCCTGCGGTGTTGCGGCCAGCTCAAAAGAAAGCGAGTTGAAGAAAGGAGCTCAGGGACACTGTAATTCACAAACCTGCAGAGTTATAAATGACAGCTATCGTCCAAAAATAGACTGAAGTAAGGCTGCCAAGAGGACTTGAAAGCGGGGCAGAATTGCAGGAAACCGATTTCAGGAGGTAGACTGGAATTGCATTGAAAGCATAGGAAAAGAGGCAGAACGTCCACAATGATGCACTTGGCCAAAAAGGGCGTATGCGTTTTTTCCTGAATATATTCAGGAAAAAACGCATACGCCCTTTTTGGCCAACCAAGCAAGCTTGCAAAGGAAATCTGCACTACAATGAAGTCTCACTTCCCCCCGGTCAAAAGGGCCATCTGAAAAAAGTGTAAAATCCAGAAAGGCAGGACAGGCCATGGAGAACTGGGAGCCTTGTTATGCTGATGGGCGGGATGTAAATTGCCAACAACCACTCGGGAGAAGTGTATGGTGTTTCCTGAAACATCTAAAAAACAAAGCAACAGAGCCTAGGGCACTTCCACTTATGGTCCTATAGCTTAGGGAATTTAAAATCAAAAAGACACAGCCACCCCAAAGTTTGGAACGGCTCTGTTTACAAGAACCTCGTTTACAGTACAAGTTCAACATCGCAGAAATTGAAAAATGGATAAAGAAGTTGTGGTATTTACTTACAAAGCAATATCACTCAGCAATGAAATCTGTGTCATCAGGCCCTTAGCAGCACAATGAGTGGATTCAGGTATGATGATTCTAACTGAAATAAGTCACACAGAAAAAGAAACATCATAAGATATCAGTAATACACGGAATGGAAACTTGGCTACACAGGAACTGAATTACAGAACAGAACAGGGTCTCAAATTTAGAAAACCAACTTATGCTTGCTTAAGGGGAAAGGTGAGTTGGGGTGCTGCATAAAACCAGAGATTGAAATGAGCACAGATAAAGTTCCTTAAGCCAAATATGGAATAGACAAGAGCTACTCCTTGCTCAACGAAATGGACTCAACACCGCATATTAAACGCCTAAGAATGTACCTGACTAGTAAGTATCTTAAAACCTATGGATTGCTATGTCTCCGAAAGAGAATCAAGCATGTGTACAGGGGCATAAACGCAGCAGTGATAGGATTGGAGAGGTTCGGTGAGCAAATGAAGACCCTTTGAAGTCATATTGCATGGTACCCATTCCACGGGTTTCAACTACCCAGGTTTTAGGTATTCTTCCTTCAGCTAAAACATGCATGTGGAACCCAAGTATGATCAACCATGTGAACGGGAGACGTGTTCAAATATGTCTCAGTTTTCCTCCCCTGGTACTCGGGTGCAACATTCCAGACGCTTTACTAACACTCTCCCCACTTGGAAAGTCAGCGCCTTTAACCTCCTGTTTGTCCAAGTTTGCAATTTCTGCGGAAGATGAACAGGAATAGCGAGAACCAATGAGAGGCTAGCTGGAGGTGTCTGGACGGGCAAATTTAACTCTCATTTCCCACCAGGAAGAGGAAATAACCAAAGGCTCAGCGTGCCGTGCCGGAACCAGATTAGGGCCTGAAGCCATCCTGCGGTGTTGCGGCCAGCTCAAAAGAAAGCGAGTTGAAGAAAGGAGCTCAGGGGCACTGTAATTCACAAACCTGCAGAGTTATAAATGACAGCTATCGTCCAAAAATAGACTGAAGTAAGGCTGCCAAGAGGACTTGAAAGCGGGGCAGAATTGCAGGAAACCGATTTCAGGAGGTAGACTGGAATTGCATTGAAAGCATAGGAAAAGAGGCAGAACGTCCACAATGATGCACTTGGCCAAAAAGGGCGTATGAGTTTTTTCCTGAATATATTCAGGAAAAAACGCATACGCCCTTTTTGGCCAACCAAGCAAGCTTGCAAAGGAAATCTGCACTACAATGAAGTCTCACTTCCCCCCGGTCAAAAGGGCCATCTGAAAAAAGTGTAAAATCCAGAAAGGCAGGACAGGCCATGGAGAACTGGGAGCCTTGTTATGCTGAAGGGCGGGATGTAAATTGCCAACAAACACTCGGGAGAAGTGTATGGTGTTTCCTGAAACATCTAAAAAACAAAGCAACAGAGCCTAGGGCACTTCCACTTATGGTCCTATAGCTTAGGGAATTTAAAATCAAAAAGACACAGCCACCCCAAAGTTTCGAACGGCTCTGTTTACAAGAACCTCGTTTATAGTAGAAGTTCAACATCGCAGAAAGTGAAAAATGGATAAAGAACTTGTGGTACTTACGTACAATGCAGTATCACTCAGCAATGAAATCTGTGTCATCAGGCCCTTAGCAGCACAATGAGTGGATTCAGGTACGATGATTCTAACTGAAATAAGTCACACAGAAAAAGAAACATCATAAGATATCAGTAATACACGGAATGTAAACTTGGCTACACAGGAACTGAATTACAGAACAGAACAGGGTCTCAAATTTAGAAAACCAACTTATGCTTGCTTAAGGGTAAAGGTGAGTTGGGGTGCTGCATAAAACCAGAGATTGAAATGAGCACAGATAAAGTTCCTTAAGCCAAATATGGAATAGACAAGAGCTACTCCTTGCTCAACGAAATGGACTCAACACCGCATATTAAACGCCTAAGAATGTACCTGACTAGTAAGTATCTTAAAACCTATGGATTGCTATGTCTCCGAAAGAGAATCAAGCATGTGTACAGGGGCATAAACGCAGCAGTGATAGGATTGGAGAGGTTCGGTGAGCAAATGAAGACCCTTTGAAGTCATATTGCATGGTACCCATTCCACGGGTTTCAACTACCCAGGTTTTAGGTATTCTTCCTTCAGCTAAAACATGCATGTGGAACCCAAGTATGATCAACCATGTGAACGGGAGACGTGTTCAAATATGTCTCAGTTTTCCTCCCCTGGTACTCGGGTGCAACATTCCAGACGCTTTACTAACACTCTCCCCACTTGGAAAGTCAGCGCCTTTAACCTCCTGTTTGTCCAAGTTTGCAATTTCTGCGGAAGATGAACAGGAATAGCGAGAACCAATGAGAGGCTAGCTGGAGGTGTCTGGACGGGCAAATTTAACTCTCATTTCCCACCAGGAAGAGGAAATAACCAAAGGCTCAGCGTGCCGTGCCGGAACCAGATTAGGGCCTGAAGCCATCCTGCGGTGTTGCGGCCAGGTCACAAGAAAGCGAGTTGAAGAAAGGAGCTCAGGGGCACTGTAATTCACAAACCTGCAGAGTTATAAATGACAGCTATCGTCCAAAAATAGACTGAAGTAAGGCTGCCAAGAGGACTTGAAAGCGGGGCAGAATTGCAGGAAACCGATTTCAGGAGGTAGACTGGAATTGCATTGCAAGCATAGGAAAAGAGGCAGAACGTCCACAATGATGCACTTGGCCAAAAAGGGCGTATGCGTTTTTTCCTGAATATATTCAGGAAAAAACGCATACGCCCTTTTTGGCCAACCAAGCAAGCTTGCAAAGGAAATCTGCACTACAATGAAGTCTCACTTCCCCCCGGTCAAAAGGGCCATCTGAAAAAAGTGTAAAATCCAGAAAGGCAGGACAGGCCATGGAGAACTGGGAGCCTTGTTATGCTGAAGGGCGGGATGTAAATTGCCAACAACCACTCGGGAGAAGTGTATGGTGTTTCCTGAAACATCTAAAAAACAAAGCAACAGAGCCTAGGGCACTTCCACTTATGGTCCTATAGCTTAGGGAATTTAAAATCAAAAAGACACAGCCACCCCAAAGTTTGGAACGGCTCTGTTTACAAGAACCTCGTTTACAGTACAAGTTCAACATCGCAGAAATTGAAAAATGGATAAAGAAGTTGTGGTATTTACTTACAAAGCAATATCACTCAGCAATGAAATCTGTGTCATCAGGCCCTTAGCAGCACAATGAGTGGATTCAGGTATGATGATTCTAACTGAAATAAGTCACACAGAAAAAGAAACATCATAAGATATCAGTAATACACGGAATGGAAACTTGGCTACACAGGAACTGAATTACAGAACAGAACAGGGTCTCAAATTTAGAAAACCAACTTATGCTTGCTTAAGGGGAAAGGTGAGTTGGGGTGCTGCATAAAACCAGAGATTGAAATGAGCACAGATAAAGTTCCTTAAGCCAAATATGGAATAGACAAGAGCTACTCCTTGCTCAACGAAATGGACTCAACACCGCATATTAAACGCCTAAGAATGTACCTGACTAGTAAGTATCTTAAAACCTATGGATTGCTATGTCTCCGAAAGAGAATCAAGCATGTGTACAGGGGCATAAACGCAGCAGTGATAGGATTGGAGAGGTTCGGTGAGCAAATGAAGACCCTTTGAAGTCATATTGCATGGTACCCATTCCACGGGTTTCAACTACCCAGGTTTTAGGTATTCTTCCTTCAGCTAAAACATGCATGTGGAACCCAAGTATGATCAACCATGTGAACGGGAGACGTGTTCAAATATGTCTCAGTTTTCCTCCCCTGGTACTCGGGTGCAACATTCCAGACGCTTTACTAACACTCTCCCCACTTGGAAAGTCAGCGCCTTTAACCTCCTGTTTGTCCAAGTTTGCAATTTCTGCGGAAGATGAACAGGAATAGCGAGAACCAATGAGAGGCTAGCTGGAGGTGTCTGGACGGGCAAATTTAACTCTCATTTCCCACCAGGAAGAGGAAATAACCAAAGGCTCAGCGTGCCGTGCCGGAACCAGATTAGGGCCTGAAGCCATCCTGCGGTGTTGCGGCCAGCTCAAAAGAAAGCGAGTTGAAGAAAGGAGCTCAGGGGCACTGTAATTCACAAACCTGCAGAGTTATAAATGACAGCTATCGTCCAAAAATAGACTGAAGTAAGGCTGCCAAGAGGACTTGAAAGCGGGGCAGAATTGCAGGAAACCGATTTCAGGAGGTAGACTGGAATTGCATTGAAAGCATAGGAAAAGAGGCAGAACGTCCACAATGATGCACTTGGCCAAAAAGGGCGTATGAGTTTTTTCCTGAATATATTCAGGAAAAAACGCATACGCCCTTTTTGGCCAACCAAGCAAGCTTGCAAAGGAAATCTGCACTACAATGAAGTCTCACTTCCCCCCGGTCAAAAGGGCCATCTGAAAAAAGTGTAAAATCCAGAAAGGCAGGACAGGCCATGGAGAACTGGGAGCCTTGTTATGCTGAAGGGCGGGATGTAAATTGCCAACAAACACTCGGGAGAAGTGTATGGTGTTTCCTGAAACATCTAAAAAACAAAGCAACAGAGCCTAGGGCACTTCCACTTATGGTCCTATAGCTTAGGGAATTTAAAATCAAAAAGACACAGCCACCCCAAAGTTTCGAACGGCTCTGTTTACAAGAACCTCGTTTATAGTAGAAGTTCAACATCGCAGAAAGTGAAAAATGGATAAAGAACTTGTGGTACTTACGTACAATGCAGTATCACTCAGCAATGAAATCTGTGTCATCAGGCCCTTAGCAGCACAATGAGTGGATTCAGGTACGATGATTCTAACTGAAATAAGTCACACAGAAAAAGAAACATCATAAGATATCAGTAATACACGGAATGTAAACTTGGCTACACAGGAACTGAATTACAGAACAGAACAGGGTCTCAAATTTAGAAAACCAACTTATGCTTGCTTAAGGGTAAAGGTGAGTTGGGGTGCTGCATAAAACCAGAGATTGAAATGAGCACAGATAAAGTTCCTTAAGCCAAATATGGAATAGACAAGAGCTACTCCTTGCTCAACGAAATGGACTCAACACCGCATATTAAACGCCTAAGAATGTACCTGACTAGTAAGTATCTTAAAACCTATGGATTGCTATGTCTCCGAAAGAGAATCAAGCATGTGTACAGGGGCATAAACGCAGCAGTGATAGGATTGGAGAGGTTCGGTGAGCAAATGAAGACCCTTTGAAGTCATATTGCATGGTACCCATTCCACGGGTTTCAACTACCCAGGTTTTAGGTATTCTTCCTTCAGCTAAAACATGCATGTGGAACCCAAGTATGATCAACCATGTGAACGGGAGACGTGTTCAAATATGTCTCAGTTTTCCTCCCCTGGTACTCGGGTGCAACATTCCAGACGCTTTACTAACACTCTCCCCACTTGGAAAGTCAGCGCCTTTAACCTCCTGTTTGTCCAAGTTTGCAATTTCTGCGGAAGATGAACAGGAATAGCGAGAACCAATGAGAGGCTAGCTGGAGGTGTCTGGACGGGCAAATTTAACTCTCATTTCCCACCAGGAAGAGGAAATAACCAAAGGCTCAGCGTGCCGTGCCGGAACCAGATTAGGGCCTGAAGCCATCCTGCGGTGTTGCGGCCAGGTCACAAGAAAGCGAGTTGAAGAAAGGAGCTCAGGGGCACTGTAATTCACAAACCTGCAGAGTTATAAATGACAGCTATCGTCCAAAAATAGACTGAAGTAAGGCTGCCAAGAGGACTTGAAAGCGGGGCAGAATTGCAGGAAACCGATTTCAGGAGGTAGACTGGAATTGCATTGCAAGCATAGGAAAAGAGGCAGAACGTCCACAATGATGCACTTGGCCAAAAAGGGCGTATGCGTTTTTTCCTGAATATATTCAGGAAAAAACGCATACGCCCTTTTTGGCCAACCAAGCAAGCTTGCAAAGGAAATCTGCACTACAATGAAGTCTCACTTCCCCCCGGTCAAAAGGGCCATCTGAAAAAAGTGTAAAATCCAGAAAGGCAGGACAGGCCATGGAGAACTGGGAGCCTTGTTATGCTGAAGGGCGGGATGTAAATTGCCAACAACCACTCGGGAGAAGTGTATGGTGTTTCCTGAAACATCTAAAAAACAAAGCAACAGAGCCTAGGGCACTTCCACTTATGGTCCTATAGCTTAGGGAATTTAAAATCAAAAAGACACAGCCACCCCAATGTTTCGAACGGCTCTGTTTACAAGAACCTCGTTTACAGTACAAGTTCAACATCGCAGAAAGTGAAAAATGGATAAAAAAGTTGTGGTATTTACTTACAAAGCAATATCACTCAGCAATGAAATCTGTGTCATCAGGACCTTAGCAGCACAATGAGTGGATTCAGGTATGATGATTCTAACTGAAATAAGTCACACAGAAAAAGAAACATCATAAGATATCAGGAATACACGGAATGGAAACTTGGCTACACAGGAACTGAATTACAGAACAGAACAGGGTCTCAAATTTAGAAAACCAACTTATGCTTGCTTAAGGGTAAAGGTGAGTTGGGGTGCTGCATAAAACCAGAGATTGAAATGAGCACAGATAAAGTTCCTTAAGCCAAATATGGAATAGACAAGAGCTACTCCTTGCTCAACGAAATGGACTCAACACCGCATATTAAATGCCTAAGAATGTACCTGACTAGTAAGTATCTTAAAACCTATGGATTGCTATGTCTCCGAAAGAGAATCAAGAATGTGTACAGGGGCATAAACGCGGCAGTGATAGGATTGGAGAGGTTCGGTGAGCAAATGAAGACCCTTTGAAGTCATATTGCATGGTACCCATTCCACGGGTTTCAACTACCCAGGTTTAAGGTATTCTTCCTTCAGCTAAAACATGCATGTGGAACCTAGAGTATGATCAACCATGTCATCGGGAGACGTGTTCAAATATGTCTCAGTTTTCATACCCTGGTACTCGGGTGCAACATTCCAGACGCTTTACTAACACTCTCCCCACTTGGAGAGTCAGTCCCTTTAACCTCCTGTTTGGCCCAGTTTGCAATTTCTGCGGAAGATGAACAGGAATAGCGAGAACCAATGAGAGACTAGCTGGAGGTGTCTGGATGGGCAAATTTAACTCTCATTTCCCACCAGGAAGAGGAATTAACCAAAGGCTCAGCGTGCCGTGCCAGAACCAGATTAGGGCCTGAAGACATCCTGCGGTGTTGCAGCCAGGTCACAAAAAAGCGAGTTGAAGAAAGGAGCTCAGGGGCACTGTAATTCACAAACCTGCAGAGTTATAAATGACAGCTATCGTCCAAAAATAGACTGAAGTAAGGCTGCCAAGAGGACTTGAAAGCGGGGCAGAATTGCAGGAAACCGATTTCAGGAGGTAGACTGGAATTGCATTGCAAGCATAGGAAAAGAGGCAGAACGTCCACAATGATGCACTTGGCCAAAAAGGGCGTATGCGTTTTTTCCTGAATATATTCAGGAAAAAACGCATATGCCCTTTTTGGCCAACCAAGCAAGCTTGCAAAGGAAATCTGCACTACAATGAAGTCTCACTTCCCCCCGGTCAAAAGGGCCATCTGAAAAAAGTGTAAAATCCAGAAAGGCAGGACAGGCCATGGAGAACTGGGAGCCTTGTTATGCTGAAGGGCGGGATGTAAATTGCCAACAACCACTCGGGAGAAGTGTATGGTGTTTCCTGAAACATCTAAAAAACAAAGCAACAGAGCCTAGGGCACTTCCACTTATGGTCCTATAGCTTAGGGAATTTAAAATCAAAAAGACACAGCCACCCCAATGTTTCGAACGGCTCTGTTTACAAGAACCTCGTTTACAGTACAAGTTCAACATCGCAGAAATTGAAAAATGGATAAAGAAGTTGTGGTATTTACTTACAAAGCAATATCACTCAGCAATGAAATCTGTGTCATCAGGCCCTTAGCAGCACAATGAGTGGATTCAGGTATGATGATTCTAACTGAAATAAGTCACACAGAAAAAGAAACATCATAAGATATCAGTAATACACGGAATGGAAACTTGGCTACACAGGAACTGAATTACAGAACAGAACAGGGTCTCAAATTTAGAAAACCAACTTATGCTTGCTTAAGGGGAAAGGTGAGTTGGGGTGCTGCATAAAACCAGAGATTGAAATGAGCACAGATAAAGTTCCTTAAGCCAAATATGGAATAGACAAGAGCTACTCCTTGCTCAACGAAATGGACTCAACACCGCATATTAAACGCCTAAGAATGTACCTGACTAGTAAGTATCTTAAAACCTATGGATTGCTATGTCTCCGAAACAGAATCAAGCATGTGTACAGGGGCATAAACGCAGCAGTGATAGGATTGGAGAGGTTCGGTGAGCAAATGAAGACCCTTTGAAGTCATATTGCATGGTACCCATTCCACGGGTTTCAACTACCCAGGTTTTAGGTATTCTTCCTTCAGCTAAAACATGCATGTGGAACCCAAGTATGATCAACCATGTGAACGGGAGACGTGTTCAAATATGTCTCAGTTTTCGTACCCTGGTACTCGGGTGCAACATTCCAGACGCTTTACTAACACTCTCCCCACTTGAAAAGTCAGCGCCTTTAACCTCCTGTTTGGCCCAGTTTGCAATTTCTGCGGAAGATGAACAGGAATAGCGAGAACCAATGAGAGGCTAGCTGGAGGTGTCTGGACGGGCAAATTTAACTCTCATTTCCCACCAGGAAGAGGAAATAACCAAAGGCTCAGCGTGCCGTGCCAGAACCAGATTAGGGCCTGAAGACATCCTGCGGTGTTGCGGCCAGGTCACAAGAAAGCGAGTTGAAGAAAGGAGCTCAGGGGCACTGTAATTCACAAACCTGCAGAGTTATAAATGACAGCTATCGTCCAAAACTAGACTGAAGTAAGGCTGCCAAGAGGACTTGAAAGCGGGGCAGAATTGCAGGAAACCGATTTCAGGAGGTAGACTGGAATTGCATTGAAAGCATAGGAAAAGAGGCAGAACGTCCACAATGATGCACTTGGCCAAAAAGGGCGTATGCGTTTTTTCCTGAATATATTCAGGATAAAACGCATACGCCCTTTTTGGCCAACCAAGCAAGCTTGCAAAGGAAATCTGCACTACAATGAAGTCTCACTTCCCCCCGGTCAAAAGGGCCATCTGAAAAAAGTGTAAAATCCAGAAAGGCAGGACAGGCCATGGAGAACTGGGAGCCTTGTTATGCTGAAGGGCGGGATGTAAATTGCCAACAAACACTCGGGAGAAGTGTATGGTGTTTCCTGAAACATCTAAAAAACAAAGCAACAGAGCCTAGGGCACTTCCACTTATGGTCCTATAGCTTAGGGAATTTAAAATCAAAAAGACACAGCCACCCCAAAGTTTGGAACGGCTCTGTTTACAAGAACCTCGTTTACAGTACAAGTTCAACATCGCAGAAATTGAAAAATGGATAAAGAACTTGTGGTACTTACGTACAATGCAGTATCACTCAGCAATGAAATCTGTGTCATCAGGCCCGTAGCAGCATAATGAGTGGATTCAGGTACGATGATTCTAACTGAAATAAGTCACACAGAAAAAGAAACATCATAAGATATCACTAATACACGGAATGTAAACTTGGCTACACAGGAACTGAATTACAGAACAGAACAGGGTCTCAAATTTAGAAAACCAACTTATGCTTGCTTAAGGGGAAAGGTGAGTTGGGGTGCTGCATAAAACCAGAGATTGAAATGAGCACAGATAAAGTTCCTTAAGCCAAATATGGAATAGAGAAGAGCTACTCCTTGCTCAACGAAATGGACTCAACACCGCATATTAAATGCCTAAGAATGTACCTGACTAGTAAGTATCTTAAAACCTATGGATTGCTATGTCTCCGAAAGAGAATCAAGCATGTGTACAGGGGCATAAACGCAGCAGTGATAGGATTGGAGAGGTTCGGTGAGCAAATGAAGACCCTTTGAAGTCATATTGCATGGTACCCATTCCACGGGTTTCAACTACCCAGGTTTAAGGTATTCTTCCTTCAGCTAAAACATGCATGTGGGACCTAGAGTATGATCAACCATGTGATCGGGAGACGTGTTCAAATATGTCTCAGTTTTCGTACCCTGGTACTCGGGTGCAACATTCCAGACGCTTTACTAACACTCTCCCCACTTGGAGAGTCAGTCCCTTTAACCTCCTGTTTGGCCCAGTTTGCAATTTCTGTGGAAGATGAACAGGAATAGCGAGAACCAATGAGAGACTAGCTGGAGGTGTCTGGATGGGCAAATTTAACTCTCATTTCCCACCAGGAAGAGGAATTAACCAAAGGCTCAGCGTGCCGTGCCAGAACCAGATTAGGGCCTGAAGACATCCTGCGGTGTTGCGGCCAGGTCACAAGAAAGCGAGTTGAAGAAAGGAGCTCAGGGGCACTGTAATTCACAAACCTGCAGAGTTATAAATGACAGCTATCGTCCAAAAATAGACTGAAGTAAGGCTGCCAAGAGGACTTGAAAGCGGGGCAGAATTGCAGGAAACCGATTTCAGGAGGTAGACTGGAATTGCATTGAAAGCATAGGAAAAGAGGCAGAACGTCCACAATGATGCACTTGGCCAAAAAGGGCGTATGCGTTTTTTCCTGAATATATTCAGGAAAAAACGCATACGCCCTTTTTGGCCAACCAAGCAAGCTTGCAAAGGAAATCTGCACTACAATGAAGTCTCACTTCCCCCCGGTCAAAAGGGCCATCTGAAAAAAGTGTAAAATCCAGAAAGGCAGGACAGGCCATGGAGAACTGGGAGCCTTGTTATGCTGATGGGCGGGATGTAAATTGCCAACAACCACTCGGGAGAAGTGTATGGTGTTTCCTGAAACATCTAAAAAACAAAGCAACAGAGCCTAGGGCACTTCCACTTATGGTCCTATAGCTTAGGGAATTTAAAATCAAAAAGACACAGCCACCCCAAAGTTTGGAACGGCTCTGTTTACAAGAACCTCGTTTACAGTACAAGTTCAACATCGCAGAAATTGAAAAATGGATAAAGAAGTTGTGGTATTTACTTACAAAGCAATATCACTCAGCAATGAAATCTGTGTCATCAGGCCCTTAGCAGCACAATGAGTGGATTCAGGTATGATGATTCTAACTGAAATAAGTCACACAGAAAAAGAAACATCATAAGATATCAGTAATACACGGAATGTAAACTTGGCTACACAGGAACTGAATTACAGAACAGAACAGGGTCTCAAATTTAGAAAACCAACTTATGCTTGCTTAAGGGGAAAGGTGAGTTGGGGTGCTGCATAAAACCAGAGATTGAAATGAGCACAGATAAAGTTCCTTAAGCCAAATATGGAATAGACAAGAGCTACTCCTTGCTCAACGAAATGGACTCAACACCGCATATTAAACGCCTAAGAATGTACCTGACTAGTAAGTATCTTAAAACCTATGGATTGCTATGTCTCCGAAACAGAATCAAGCATGTGTACAGGGGCATAAACGCAGCAGTGATAGGATTGGAGAGGTTCGGTGAGCAAATGAAGACCCTTTGAAGTCATATTGCATGGTACCCATTCCACGGGTTTCAACTACCCAGGTTTTAGGTATTCTTCCTTCAGCTAAAACATGCATGTGGAACCCAAGTATGATCAACCATGTGAACGGGAGACGTGTTCAAATATGTCTCAGTTTTCCTCCCCTGGTACTCGGGTGCAACATTCCAGACGCTTTACTAACACTCTCCCCACTTGGAAAGTCAGCGCCTTTAACCTCCTGTTTGTCCCAGTTTGCAATTTCTGCGGAAGATGAACAGGAATAGCGAGAACCAATGAGAGGCTAGCTGGAGGTGTCTGGACGGGCAAATTTAACTCTCATTTCCCACCAGGAAGAGGAAATAACCAAAGGCTCAGCGTGCCGTGCCGGAACCAGATTAGGGCCTGAAGCCATCCTACGGTGTTGCGGCCAGCTCAAAAGAAAGCGAGTTGAAGAAAGGAGCTCAGGGGCACTGTAATTCACAAACCTGCAGAGTTATAAATGACAGCTATCGTCCAAAAATAGACTGAAGTAAGGCTGCCAAGAGGACTTGAAAGCGGGGCAGAATTGCAGGAAACCGATTTCAGGAGGTAGACTGGAATTGCATTGAAAGCATAGGAAAAGAGGCAGAACGTCCACAATGATGCACTTGGCCAAAAAGGGCGTATGCGTTTTTTCCTGAATATATTCAGGAAAAAACGCATACGCCCTTTTTGGCCAACCAAGCAAGCTTGCAAAGGAAATCTGCACTACAATGAAGTCTCACTTCCCCCCGGTCAAAAGGGCCATCTGAAAAAAGTGTAAAATCCAGAAAGGCAGGACAGGCCATGGAGAACTGGGAGCCTTGTTATGCTGATGGGCGGGATGTAAATTGCCAACAACCACTCGGGAGAAGTGTATGGTGTTTCCTGAAACATCTAAAAAACAAAGCAACAGAGCCTAGGGCACTTCCACTTATGGTCCTATAGCTTAGGGAATTTAAAATCAAAAAGACACAGCCACCTCAAAGTTTCGAACGGCTCTGTTTACAAGAACCTCGTTTACAGTAGAAGTTCAACATCGCAGAAAGTGAAAAATGGATAAAGAACTTGTGGTACTTACGTACAATTCAGTATCACTCAGCAATGAAATCTATGTCATCAGGCCCGTAGCAGCATAATGAGTGGATTCAGGTACGATGATTCTAACTGAAATAAGTCACACAGAAAAAGAAACATCATAAGATATCACTAATACACGGAATGGAAACTTGGCTACACAGGAACTGAATTACAGAACAGAACAGGGTCTCAAATTTAGAAAACCAACTTATGCTTGCTTAAGGGTAAAGGTGAGTTGGGGTGCTGCATAGAACCAGAGATTGAAATGAGCACAGATAAAGTTCCTTAAGCCAAATATGGAATAGACAAGAGCTACTCCTTGCTCAACGAAATGGACTCAACACCGCATATTAAACGCCTAAGAATGTACCTGACTAGTAAGTATCTTAAAACCTATGGATTGCTATGTCTCCGAAAGAGAATCAAGCATGTGTACAGGGGCATAAACGCAGCAGTGATAGGATTGGAGAGGTTCGGTGAGCAAATGAAGACCCTTTGAAGTCATATTGCATGGTACCCATTCCACGGGTTTCAACTACCCAGGTTTAAGGTATTCTTCCTTCAGCTAAAACATGCATGTGGGACCTAGAGTATGATCAACCATGTGATCGGGAGACGTGTTCAAATATGTCTCAGTTTTCGTACCCTGGTACTCGGGTGCAACATTCCAGACGCTTTACTAACACTCTCCCCACTTGGAGAGTCAGTCCCTTTAACCTCCTGTTTGGCCCAGTTTGCAATTTCTGTGGAAGATGAACAGGAATAGCGAGAACCAATGAGAGACTAGCTGGAGGTGTCTGGATGGGCAAATTTAACTCTCATTTCCCACCAGGAAGAGGAATTAACCAAAGGCTCAGCGTGCCGTGCCAGAACCAGATTAGGGCCTGAAGACATCCTGCGGTGTTGCGGCCAGGTCACAAGAAAGCGAGTTGAAGAAAGGAGCTCAGGGGCACTGTAATTCACAAACCTGCAGAGTTATAAATGACAGCTATCGTCCAAAAATAGACTGAAGTAAGGCTGCCAAGAGGACTTGAAAGCGGGGCAGAATTGCAGGAAACCGATTTCAGGAGGTAGACTGGAATTGCATTGAAAGCATAGGAAAAGAGGCAGAACGTCCACAATGATGCACTTGGCCAAAAAGGGCGTATGCGTTTTTTCCTGAATATATTCAGGATAAAACGCATACGCCCTTTTTGGCCAACCAAGCAAGCTTGCAAAGGAAATCTGCACTACAATGAAGTCTCACTTCCCCCCGGTCAAAAGGGCCATCTGAAAAAAGTGTAAAATCCAGAAAGGCAGGACAGGCCATGGAGAACTGGGAGCCTTGTTATGCTGAAGGGCGGGATGTAAATTGCCAACAAACACTCGGGAGAAGTGTATGGTGTTTCCTGAAACATCTAAAAAACAAAGCAACAGAGCCTAGGGCACTTCCACTTATGGTCCTATAGCTTAGGGAATTTAAAATCAAAAAGACACAGCCACCCCAAAGTTTCGAACGGCTCTGTTTACAAGAACCTCGTTTACAGTACAAGTTCAACATCGCAGAAAGTGAAAAATGGATAAAGAACTTGTGGTACTTACGTACAATGCAGTATCACTCAGCAATGAAATCTATGTCATCAGGCCCTTAGCAGCATAATGAGTGGATTCAGGTACGATGATTCTAACTGAAATAAGTCACACAGAAAAAGAAACATCATAAGATATCACTAATACACGGAATGTAAACTTGGCTACACAGGAACTGAATTACAGAACAGAACAGGGTCTCAAATTTAGAAAACCAACTTATGCTTGCTTAAGGGGAAAGGTGAGTTGGGGTGCTGCATAAAACCAGAGATTGAAATGAGCACAGATAAAGTTCCTTAAGCCAAATATGGAATAGACAAGAGCTACTCCTTGCTCAACGAAATGGACTCAACACCGCATATTAAACGCCTAAGAATGTACCTGACTAGTAAGTATCTTAAAACCTATGGATTGCTATGTCTCCGAAACAGAATCAAGCATGTGTACAGGGGCATAAACGCAGCAGTGATAGGATTGGAGAGGTTCGGTGAGCAAATGAAGACCCTTTGAAGTCATATTGCATGGTACCCATTCCACGGGTTTCAACTACCCAGGTTTAAGGTATTCTTCCTTCAGCTAAAACATGCATGTGGAACCTAGAGTATGATCAACCATGTGATCGGGAGACGTGTTCAAATATGTCTCAGTTTTCGTACCCTGGTACTCGGGTGCAACATTCCAGACGCTTTACTAACACTCTCCCCACTTGGAGAGTCAGTCCCTTTAACCTCCTGTTTGGCCCAGTTTGCAATTTCTGTGGAAGATGAACAGGAATAGCGAGAACCAATGAGAGACTAGCTGGAGGTGTCTGGATGGGCAAATTTAACTCTCATTTCCCACCAGGAAGAGGAATTAACCAAAGGCTCAGCGTGCCGTGCCAGAACCAGATTAGGGCCTGAACACATCCTGCGGTGTTGCGGCCAGGTCACAAGAAAGCGAGTTGAAGAAAGGAGCTCAGGGGCACTGTAATTCACAAACCTGCAGAGTTATAAATGACAGCTATCGTCCAAAAATAGACTGAAGTAAGGCTGCCAAGAGGACTTGAAAGCGGGGCAGAATTGCAGGAAACCGATTTCAGGAGGTAGACTGGAATTGCATTGAAAGCATAGGAAAAGAGGCAGAACGTCCACAATGATGCACTTGGCCAAAAAGGGCGTATGCGTTTTTTCCTGAATATATTCAGGAAAAAACGCATACGCCCTTTTTGGCCAACCAAGCAAGCTTGCAAAGGAAATCTGCACTACAATGAAGTCTCACTTCCCCCCGGTCAAAAGGGCCATCTGAAAAAAGTGTAAAATCCAGAAAGGCAGGACAGGCCATGGAGAACTGGGAGCCTTGTTATGCTGATGGGCGGGATGTAAATTGCCAACAACCACTCGGGAGAAGTGTATGGTGTTTCCTGAAACATCTAAAAAACAAAGCAACAGAGCCTAGGGCACTTCCACTTATGGTCCTATAGCTTAGGGAATTTAAAATCAAAAAGACACAGCCACCCCAAAGTTTCGAACGGCTCTGTTTACAAGAACCTCGTTTACAGTACAAGTTCAACATCGCAGAAATTGAAAAATGGATAAAGAAGTTGTGGTATTTACTTACAAAGCAATATCACTCAGCAATGAAATCTGTGTCATCAGGCCCTTAGCAGCACAATGAGTGGATTCAGGTATGATGATTCTAACTGAAATAAGTCACACAGAAAAAGAAACATCATAAGATATCAGTAATACACGGAATGTAAACTTGGCTACACAGGAACTGAATTACAGAACAGAACAGGGTCTCAAATTTAGAAAACCAACTTATGCTTGCTTAAGGGGAAAGGTGAGTTGGGGTGCTGCATAAAACCAGAGATTGAAATGAGCACAGATAAAGTTCCTTAAGCCAAATATGGAATAGACAAGAGCTACTCCTTGCTCAACGAAATGGACTCAACACCGCATATTAAACGCCTAAGAATGTACCTGACTAGTAAGTATCTTAAAACCCATGGATTGCTATGTCTCCGAAAGAGAATCAAGCATGTGTACAGGGGCATAAACGCAGCAGTGATAGGATTGGAGAGGTTCGGTGAGCAAATGAAGACCCTTTGAAGTCATATTGCATGGTACCCATTCCACGGGTTTCAACTACCCAGGTTTTAGGTATTCTTCCTTCAGCTAAAACATGCATGTGGAACCCAAGTATGATCAACCATGTGATCGGGAGACGTGTTCAAATATGTCTCAGTTTTCCTCCCCTGGTACTCGGGTGCAACATTCCAGACGCTTTACTAACACTCTCCCCACTTGGAAAGTCAGCGCCTTTAACCTCCTGTTTGGCCCAGTTTGCAATTTCTGCAGAAGATGAACAGGAATAGCGAGAACCAATGAGAGGCTAGCTGGAGGTGTCTGGATGGGCAAATTAAACTCTCATTTCCCACCAGGAAGAGGAATTAACCAAAGGCTCAGCGTGCCGTGCCGGAACCAGATTAGGGCCTGAAGCCATCCTGCGGTGTTGCGGCCAGCTCAAAAGAAAGCGAGTTGAAGAAAGGAGCTCAGGGGCACTGAATTTCACAAAC